>NC_134483.1:28115896-28470896 GCF_040206685.1 Ascaphus truei
ACCCCTGTCATAAAATTGTAGTTGTCCTTGGTTAAACCTAGCCTGATTGTCCCGTTGTTGCCTGTGGTGTGAGCGCGGGGGGGCCCGTTCCTATTGGTGTATTATCGGCTGTGCACCACTTCCATTGGTAGGTCAGCGATATGCACCGACCTATGGGAGACCCGCGATGACGTCACTACTGGCAGAAGCGGAGACACTGACTAGAAGAGTCTTGTCAGTCTCACGCTCCGATGTGAGCATGCGCGGACAGGCACAGGGGGCGGTACCTACCCACAATCCCTTGGCTTGGTGGTGCGGCGCCTCAGGTGACGTCACGCACATGCGCACTGAGTGGCAGCGGCGATTCTGCACAGATTTTTCAAACTTACCAATTATCAATCAGGTACATAAGGGGCCTTGTCCAAACACATCCCATACTCCTTGATAAAGGACCCCCAGGTCCGAAACGCGTAGGAGGCTCCTGTTTTTGTCCCCCAAGGGGGTTATCTGTCTTCCTGCATGCACGAATAAAGAATAGCAGTTTTATCCTACACCTGGCTCTCTGGCTGTGCGCCATTCGTCTCTTTCTCTTCTGCCTTCATCTGGATTGTGGATCCTCCATGGCTGGCACGCCTGTTCAACATCCCTGGAGATGACGTGAGTGGGTTTCATTATGGGTTTAGACCGTTATAGTTAAGTTTATGCTTACAAGTCTTGTTATACCTACCCACTCCCACTGGTATCTCCAGGGTCATGATTTATGGTCCACTGAATTGGATGGATTTCATCTGGGTTTGAGCACCCTAATTTTTCTATCTACATTAGGTACACAAGGTATTGCATCAAGGTAATCTTTATTGTACCGGTGTGGTAGCTGCCCCGCAGAGAGGAGATCCATATACAATAATTCTAAGTACAGTGAAAGAATGGCGACCGCAAGAATGGAGGATCCGCGCGGTGCGGAAGGTCCAAGATGGCGGACGGAGGATAATGGAGAGAGCGCACATGGCGTGTGTGCGGGTGAACAGCATGTTACGGAAATGACTTTCACGAACCTGCTGTGGAGTGGTGCTAAGGCTGTGGCCGCACCGTTTTGGTCCTGCCTAGGACCGCGGGGTACTACCCTGGAGGACAGTGTTGAGGACATTGTGATTGTGGGTAGTGGAAAAGAAGGATCTGCTTGCCAGACGGTGAGCGCTATACAAAAAATTACCTCAGTAGCTAAAGTGATTGGAAAAGCAAACCAAGATGGCGGCTCCCGCTTCCCTGGGAGACCGCGTGGGCTCGTTGAAGAGAAAACTGCAATTGCAAAAGTTGCAGACAGTTGGCCGGGATTGGCGCCAAAGAAAGAACCCCAGCCTGTTGGGGGTAATGGCGCGAAAGCTGTGGCCGCGCCCTCCAGGACTGTGAAAGGTGTGGCCTCAATTACAGGACATCCTATTAAGCTGTGGGACCCGCCCATAATTGCTACTAGTGGGGGTGGTTTCCAGCTTTGTCAGATGAGGGTGGAGCTAGTCAAGGGAGTGGCTGGCAACTCAACCCCTGCTTGTCAGTCGCACGGAGGCAGTGTACAGAACAGACCGTTGCTGCAAGTATCTCCCACTGAGACAATGGCCTGTCAGTCAGGAGTCAATACGATGGTCTCCACTCAACCATATTCAGCACCAGGAGGCTTACTGGTGATTCGGGTGGCAGGCACCGAGACTGTGGTGTGCCTCTGTCTACAATGCAGGCTAAACGGCGGTACCGTGGGCACGGCGGCGCGCTGCCCACAATGTGGCACACAGTACTTGTGGCCTATGCCTACATTTGTGCCCATCCAGACTATCGAACCCGCGGGGGATACGGCTAGGCTGTCCGCCGAGTCCCCCGGTGCACTGTGGAAGGAAAGTACGGATCCCGGAGAATGGGGATCGGGGCCGGTTGCTAAGGCTGAGCCCGAGGAGAAAGGAGCGGTCGGTCAGCGTACTGACCGAGAGAATAAAAGGCGGTCGCCACGAACGGTGACCTCGAGCAGAGTGGAAGCGGATTCCTCCGATGAGGAACCCAGAGTGTCGTCCGGTGCAGTGATCCGGCCTGTGGCAGTATCCTGTGGTGAAAACGAGAGGAAATTACCACTTACCGGGAGTATCGGTGAGAGGAGTCGGGTGTCGCCAGTGGAGCGGATGGCCGAGAGACGAAGTCCTTCCATTCCTGGGACCGGCGGGTCCAGCGGTGACGGGCGATCCACGCCCACCCTTCGGAGTGGTAAGAGCAGCCCTTATTCTCTCCAGACTCCGGTGACGGCATCCGTGGAGGAAAGGCGGTGTCAGGCCCAGGCGGCGCAAGAGAAGGCAGCGGAACTTCCGGACGTCGTCCTGGAAGAAGAGATCCCGCATGGGGATCCATCTCAAGATGGCGGAGTATCCGGTTCCGGTGATGACGTCACTTCCGGCGGAGGTAGCGGAACGACCGGAGAGATGACAACAACGCCTCGGCGATCGGGCAGTGCTCCCCGATCACCTGTGACAACAAAGAGCTGGCCGGCTGTGAGGAGAGTCGAGAAGGGTGAGGCTCAGCCAGCGGAGAGTCCTCGCAGTGATCCTGGACACTCTAAGGGTATTGAGCGGGTCGAAACCCCGCGGATACCATTTGCCCGTCCATATGCCCAAACCCATGCCCTAGATAAAGCCCCTGTCCCCGTCACCTTTTCCCGTGGGTCCTCATCCAGTTTGGGAATGTCGGGAGGGTCCCAGGGAACTTCGGAGGAACGAACTGGGGAGAGACTGGCGAGTTATACGTCCGATGATGGGTCGGTGGGTGGAGGCTATTCGGGGGAGGCATCCATGTCTATTTGGAGCCCTAGCGTGGCTATCGTGAAGTTAGAGGAAAGGCCAAAGCGTGTGGGGTGGCCTAAGTCCCGATCTACTGGGACATCGGGTGTGTCTTCCTAGGGGGACACAGAGGAGGAGGATTCCCTAGAGTCAGAGCCCGAGAAGGTTAGGGAGACCCGGTGGTGGGCCCCATTATTCGAGGGTTATGTGGGATGGATGGACCGCACTCGGTTTCTACTACAATGGGAGGATGTAGTAGATTACTGGTGGGCTAAGGGAGAATTTACGGAAGAGAAACGGCAAAAGGAGATGCAGGAGCGGTGGTTTCAGATCTGCCACGGCAGTATAGAGCCCAAGGGTCCCAGTATATTGACAGACCCCGTGGACCCAGATGAGCCCCTGTCATGGGTGTTGCCAGGGAAGGCATGGAATGCTAATTTAACATGGTGCAGCCGGGCTGAGAGGGCTATTACCGCCAAGTACAAGTATTCCCATGGCTTGGAATATCCCTACGTTCCGGAACCCCTCATGCAGGAGATCGAGGACAATAGGGACAGGTAGTTGCGAGAGACCATAGAGGAGTATATGGTAAATAAGGGCGGTGCCATTAAGGGCAGCAGAGCTGAGGAGAGGATAGCGCACCTCATGCGGGTGTGGAGTATAGGCAGGAATGTCTATAAGCATAAAGTGGTGTATCGACCTGAAAGGGGGTTGCCACGTGATTACAGTGTGACCGTCCTGGATATGGGGGGTCGGGAAGTTAAGAAACCCGATCCTCATCACTATTATTAGGGGGAACAGGATGGCTGTTGCGTAAGTTAGTGGCTGCTGGTCAGGGCTTGCTTGGCGCAATATGTTTTGTGAATCTGTCAATGTTGTGACTAATTATGTGTGTCATTTTACAGTGCTTCCTGGAGAAAGGTACTTCAAATTTAGGTCCCAGCCGGGGACGGTGGGTTTCACCAGGGGGAGAATGTAGCCTTGCTGTAAAATGGACTACAGTCATCTCTCCTGCTGACAGTAAGGCCTGGTAAATTATGGGCATGCCAGCAGTAATTATGGAGGTTTGCCCTCAGACCCTGGTGAGGTGCCCTATGTATGGATGGGAGTGGCCACATGCTCTGAATCCATAATTAGTGATGTCAGAGTTGTGCCTGCCCCCAGAGGATACATAAGGCACGGCACTGCTCAAAAGTTAGAGGTGTTGGAGTAGTTGGTGGTAGTTGTTGAAGTAAGGAGCAAGTCTGAGTACAGACTTGGGAGGAGGCGGCTCCTAAGACTGTGATCAGGGACCTGGCACAGGGAATATCTTTCTGAGGGGAGATAGGGAATGTACCAAATTGGGAAGAGAAACCTTGCAAAGGGAAGTGCGGTGAGCATGAGCGGCTGAGTACAACCGCTGTGACGGGCAGCTGGCCCACCTCACTGCAATAAAGATGATCTTGTTAAATCATACCCTCGTGTGTAAGTGTGGAGTGATTACACAGAGGGGTGCACCACAGAGGAGTTCCTCACCCGGACCATCCACAAGCGGACGCTGGGATCCTGATGAGGTGGAGGCGCTGCACTGGATCTAGGTAGGACTCAAGCACACTACCTCAGCTGCCTGTCTGGGTTGGCAATCCCCACACACCATCATGCGGGAGACTCAGGAGTCCTGTTGCCAACAGGTGCACCACCAGACACTACACTGTAATGGGGACTGGTTAGACCACAGGGGCCAATGTGAGATTGGGTGGGTCAGGCTAGGCCAGAAAATCCGTTACATTTGGAGGCGCTGCTGAGAGACCTGTCAACAGGACAGGCTTTTGCTAGGCACACTGGGAAACAGGGAGAGTGTATGCTGCCACTTTGTGCTGTGTTGGGACGGACCTAGGAGTAGTCAGGGGGCTGATGGAGTATAGTCAGCACGTAGGGACGACCTAGGGGCCTGAAAAGAGTTGGGGGTTTGGAGCCGGGGTATAGCTGTCTTAGTCACCTTGAGGCAGTGCTAGTTGGTAGGATGCCTAAAGGGATAGCCTGTTAACGTGGTCAGGAATTCTGGAGAGGGTCTGCGCTAGGCTAGCCAACAGTAGGTAGACGCCCAAGTACTGCATGGAAGAGCCAGAGTACTCTAGCCCATTCCAGACCACTTTCCGAAGGGAGCACAGACTGGGAGGAAGGAGATACAGCAGACACTGAGAGAGTGAGCCTAGCCTGAGGTAGTGCAACACGAGTCCAGCCTACATTAGGTACACAAGGTGGTGCATCAAGGTAATCTTTATTGTACCGGTGTGGTAGCTGCCCCGCAGAGAGGAGATCCATATACAATAATTCTAAGTACAGTGAAAGAATGGCGACCGCAAGAATGGAGGATCCGCGCGGTGCGGAAGGTCCAAGATGGCGGACGGAGGATAATGGAGAGAGCGCACATGGCGTGTGTGCGGGTGAAGAGCATGTTACGGAAATGACTTTCACGAACCTGCTGTGGAGTGGTGCTAAGGCTGTGGCCGCACCGTTTTGGTCCTGCCTAGGACCGCGGGGTACTACCCTGGAGGACAGTGTTGAGGACATTGTGATTGTGGGTAGTGGAAAAGAAGGATCTGCTTGCCAGACGGCGAGCGCTATACAAAAAGCTACCTCAGTAGCTAAAGTGATTGGAAAAGCAAACCAAGATGGCGGCTCCCGCTTCCCTGGGAGACCGCGTGGGCTCGTTGAAGAGAAAACTGCAATTGCAAAAGTTGCAGACAGTTGGCCGGGATTGGCGCCAAAGAAAGAACCCCACCCTGTTGGGGGTAATGGCGCGAAAGCTGTGGCCGCGCCCTCCAGGACTGTGAAAGGTGTGGCCTCAATTACAGGACATCCTATTAAGCTGTGGGACCCGCCCATAATTGCTACTAGTGGGGGTGGTTTCCAGCTTTGTCAGATGAGGGTGGAGCTAGTCAAGGGAGTGGCTGGCAACTCAACCCCTGCTTGTCAGTCGCACGGAGGCAGTGTACAGAACAGACCGTTGCTGCAAGTATCTCCCACTGAGACAATGGCCTGTCAGTCAGGAGTCAATACGATGGTCTCCACTCAACCATATTCAGCACCAGGAGGCTTACTGGTGATTCGGGTGGCAGGCACCGAGACTGTGGTGTGCCTCTGTCTACAATGCAGGCTAAACGGCGGTACCGTGGGCACGGCGGCGCGCTGCCCACAATGTGGCACACAGTACTTGTGGTCTATGCCTACATTTGTGCCCATCCAGACTATCGATCCCACGGGGGATACGGCTAGGCTGTCCGCCGAGTCCCCCGGTGCACTGTGGAAGGAAAGTACGGATCCCGGAGAATGGGGATCGGGGCCGGTTGCTAAGGCCGAGCCCGAGGAGAAAGGAGCGGTCGGTCAGCGTACTGACCGAGAGACTAAAAGGCGGTCGCCACGAACGGTGACCTCGAGCAGAGTGGAAGCGGATTCCTCCGATGAGGAACCCAGAGTGTCGTCCGGTGCAGTTATCCGGCCTGTGGCAGTATCCTGTGGTGAAAACGGGAGGAAATTACCACTTACCGGGAGTATCGGTGAGAGGAGTCGGGTGTCGCCAGTGGAGCGGAAGGCCGAGAGACGAAGTCCTTCCATTCCTGGGACCGGCGGGTCCAGCGGTGACGGGCGATCCACGCCCACTCTTCGGAGCGGTAAGAGCAGCCCTTGTTCTCTCCAGGCTCCGGTGACGGCATCCGTGGAGGAAAGGCGGTGTCAGGCCCTGGCGGCGCAAGAGAAGGCAGCGGAACTTCCGGACGTCGTCCTGGAAGAAGAGATCCCGCATGGGGATCCATCTCAAGATGGCGGAGTTTCTGGTTCCGGTGATGATGTCACTTCCGGCAGAGGTAGCGGAGCGACCGGAGAGATGACAACAACGCCTCGGCGATCAGGCAGTGCTCCCCGATCACCTGTGACAACAAAGAGCTGGCCGGCTGTGAGGAGAGTTAAGAAGGGTGATGCTCAGCCAGTGGAGAGTCCTCGCAGTGATTCTGGACACTCTAAGGGTAGAGAGCGGGTCGGAACCCCGCAGATACCATTTGCCCGTCCATATGCCCAAACCCATGCCCTAGATAAAGCCCCTGTCCCCGTCACCTTTTCCCGTGGGTCCTCATCCAGTTTGGGAATGTCGGGAGGGTCCCAGGGAACTTCGGAGGAACGAACTGGGGAGAGACTGGCGAGTTATACGTCCGATGATGGGTCGGTGGGTGGAGGCTATTCGGGGGAGGCATCCATGTCTAGTTGGAGCCCTAGCGTGGCTATCGTGAAGTTAGATAGAGGAAAGGCCAAAGCGTGTGGGGTGGCCTAAGTCCCGATCTACTGGGACATCGGGAGTGTCTTCCTGGGGGGACACAGAGGAGGAGGATTCCCTAGAGTCAGAGCCCGAGAAGGTTAGGGAGACCCGGTGGTGGGCCCCATTATTCGAGGGTTATGTGGGATGGGTGGACCGCACTCTGTTTCTACTACAACGGGAGGATGTAGTAGATTACTTGTGGGCTAAGGGAGAATTTACGGAAGAGAAACGGCAAAAGGAGATGCAGGTGCGGTGGTTTCAGATCTGCCACGGCAGTATAGAGCCCAAGGGTCCCAGTATATTGACAGACCCCGTGGACCCAGATGAGCCCCTGTCATGGGTGTTGCCAGGGAAGGCAGGGAATGCTAATTTAACATGGTGCAGCCGGGCTGAGAGGGCTATTACCGCTAAGTACAAGTATTCCCATGGCTTGGAATATCCCTACGTTCCGGAACCCCTCATGCAGGAGATCTAGGACAATAGGGACAGGTAGTTGCGAGAGACCATAGAGGAGTATATGGTAAATAAGGGGGGTGCCATTAAGGGCAGCAGAGCTGAGGAGAGGATAGCGCACCTCATGCGGGTGTGGAGTATAGGCAGGAATGTCTATAAGCATAAAGTGGTGTATCGACCTGAAAGGGGGTTGCCACGTGATTACAGTGTGACCGTCCTGGATATGGGGGGTCGGGAAGTTAAGAAACCCGATCCTCATCACTATTATTAGGGGGAACAGGATGGCTGTTGCGTAAGTTAGTGGCTGCTGGTCAGGGCTTGCTTGGCGCAATATGTTTTGTGAATCTGTCAATGTTGTGACTAATTATGTGTGTCATTTTACAGTGCTTCCTGGAGAAAGGTACTTCAAATTTAGGTCCCAGCCGGGGTCGGTGGGTTTCACCAGGGGGAGAATGTAGCCTTGCTGTAAAATGGACTACAGTCATCTCTCCTGCTGACAGTAAGGCCTGGTAAATTATGGGCATGCCAGCAGTAATTATGGAGGTTTGCCCTCAGACCCTGGTGAGGTGCCCTATGTATGGATGGGAGTGGCCACATGCTCTGAATCCATAATTAGTGATGTCAGAGTTGTGCCTGCCCCCAGAGGATACATAAGGCACGGCACTGCTCAAAAGTTAGAGGTGTTGGAGTAGTTGGTGGTAGTTGTTGAAGTAAGGAGCAAGTCTGAGTACAGACTTGGGAGGAGGCGGCTCCTAAGACTGTGATCAGGGACCTGGCACAGGGAATATCTTTCTGAGGGGAGATAGGGAATGCACCAAATTGGGAAGAGAAACCTTGCAAAGGGAAGTGCGGTGAGCATGAGCGGCTGAGTACAACCGCTGTGACGGGCAGCTGGCCCACCTCACTGCAATAAAGATGATCTTGTTAAATCATACCCTCGTGTGTAAGTGTGGAGTGATTACACAGAGGGGTGCACCACAGAGGAGTTCCTCACCCGGACCATCCACAAGCGGACGCTGGGATCCTGATGAGGTGGAGGCGCTGCACTGGATCTAGGTAGGACTCAAGCACACTACCTCAGCTGCCTGTCTGGGTTGGCAATCCCCACACACCATCATGCGGGAGACTCAGGAGTCCTGTTGCCAACAGGTGCACCACCAGACACTACACTGTAATGGGGACTGGTTAGACCACAGGGGCCAATGTGAGATTGGGTGGGTCAGGCTAGGCCAGAAAATCCGTTACATTTGGAGGCGCTGCTGAGAGACCTGTCAACAGGACAGGCTTTTGCTAGGCACACTGGGAAACAGGGAGAGTGTATGCTGCCACTTTGTGCTGCGTTGGGACGGACCTAGGAGTAGTCAGGGGGCTGATGGAGTATAGTCAGCTCGTAGGGACGACCTAGGGGCCTGAAAGGAGTTGGGGGTTTGGAGCCGGGGTATAGCTGTCTTAGTCACCTTGAGGCAGTGCTAGTTGGTAGGATGCCTAAAGGGATAGCCTGTTAACGTGGTCAGGAATTCTGGAGAGGGTCTGCGCTAGGCTAGCCAACAGTAGGTAGACGCCCAAGTACTGCATGGAAGAGCTAGAGTACTCTAGCCCATTCCAGACCACTTACCGAAGGGAGCACAGACTGGGAGGAAGGAGATACAGCAGACACTGAGAGAGTGAGCCTAGCCTGAGGTAGTGCAACACGAGTCCAGCCTACATTAGGTACACAAGGTGGTGCATCAAGGTAATCTTTATTGTACTGGTGTGGTAGCTGCCCCGCAGAGAGGAGATCCATATACAATAATTCTAAGTACAGTGAAAGAATGGCGACCGCAAGAATGGAGGATCCGCGCGGTGCGGAAGGTCCAAGATGGCGGACGGAGGATAATGGAGAGAGCGCACATGGCGTGTGTGCGGGTGAAGAGCATGTTACGGAAATGACTTTCACGAACCTGCTGTGGAGTGGTGCTAAGGCTGTGGCCGCACCGTTTTGGTCCTGCCTAGGACCGCGGGGTACTACCCTGGAGGACAGTGTTGAGGACATTGTGATTGTGGGTAGTGGAAAAGAAGGATCTGCTTGCCAGACGGCGAGCGCTATACAAAAAGCTACCTCAGTAGCTAAAGTGATTGGAAAAGCAAATCAATATGGCGGCTCCCGCTTCCCTGGGAGACCGCGTGGGCTCGTTGAAGAGAAAACTGCAATTGCAAAAGTTGCAGACAGTTGGCCGGGATTGGCGCCAAAGAAAGAACCCCACCCTGTTGGGGGTAATGGCGCGAAAGCTGTGGCCGCGCCCTCCAGGACTGTGAAAGGTATGGCCTCAATTACAGGACATCCTATTAAGCTGTGGGACCCGCCCATAATTGCTACTAGTGGGGGTGGTTTCCAGTTTTGTCAGATGAGGGTGGAGCTAGTCAAGGGAGTGGCTGGCAACTCAACCCCTGCTTGTCAGTCGCACGGAGGCAGTATACAGAACAGACCGTTGCTGCAAGTATCTCCCACTGAGACAATGGCCTGTCAGTCAGGAGTCAATACGATGGTCTCCACTCAACCATATTCAGCACCAGGAGGCTTACTGGTGATTCGGGTGGCAGGCACCGAGACTGTGGTGTGCCTCTGTCTACAATGCAGGCTAAACGGCGGTACCGTGGGCACGGCGGCGCGCTGCCCACAATGTGGCACACAGTACTTGTGGCCTATGCCTACATTTGTGCCCATCCAGACTATCGATCCCGCGGGGGATACGGCTAGGCTGTCCGCCGAGTCCCCCGGTGCACTGTGGAAGGAAAGTACGGATCCCGGAGAATGGGGATCGGGGCCGGTTGCTAAGGCCGAGCCCGAGGAGAAAGGAGCGGTCGGTCAGCGTACTGACCGAGAGACTAAAAGGCGGTCGCCACGAACGGTGACCTCGAGCAGAGTGGAAGCGGATTCCTCCGATGAGGAACCCAGAGTGTCGTCCGGTGCAGTTATCCGGCCTGTGGCAGTATCCTGTGGTGAAAACGGGAGGAAATTACCACTTACCGGGAGTATCGGTGAGAGGAGTCGGGTGTCGCCAGTGGAGCGGAAGGCCGAGAGACGAAGTCCTTCCATTCCTGGGACCGGCGGGTCCAGCGGTGACGGGCGATCCACGCCCACTCTTCGGAGCGGTAAGAGCAGCCCTTGTTCTCTCCAGGCTCCGGTGACGGCATCCGTGGAGGAAAGGCGGTGTCAGCCCTGGCGGCGCAAGAGAAGGCAGCGGAACTTCCGGACGTCGTCCTGGAAGAAGAGATCCCGCATGGGGATCCATCTCAAGATGGCGGAGTTTCTGGTTCCGGTGATGATGTCACTTCCGGCAGAGGTAGCGGAGCGACCGGAGAGATGACAACAACGCCTCGGCGATCAGGCAGTGCTCCCCGATCACCTGTGACAACAAAGAGCTGGCCGGCTGTGAGGAGAGTCAAGAAGGGTGATGCTCAGCCAGTGGAGAGTCCTCGCAGTGATTCTGGACACTCTAAGGGTAGAGAGCGGGTCGGAACCCCGCAGATACCATTTGCCCGTCCATATGCCCAAACCCATGCCCTAGATAAAGCCCCTGTCCCCGTCACCTTTTCCCGTGGGTCCTCATCCAGTTTGGGAATGTCGGGAGGGTCCCAGGGAACTTCGGAGGAACGAACTGGGGAGAGACTGGCGAGTTATACGTCCGATGATGGGTCGGTGGGTGGAGGCTATTCGGGGGAGGCATCCATGTCTAGTTGGAGCCCTAGCGTGGCTATCGTGAAGTTAGATAGAGGAAAGGCCAAAGCGTGTGGGGTGGCCTAAGTCCCGATCTACTGGGACATCGGGAGTGTCTTCCTGGGGGGACACAGAGGAGGAGGATTCCCTAGAGTCAGAGCCCGAGAAGGTTAGGGAGACCCGGTGGTGGGCCCCATTATTCGAGGGTTATGTGGGATGGATGGACCGCACTCTGTTTCTACTACAACGGGAGGATGTAGTAGATTACTGGTGGGCTAAGGGAGAATTTACGGAAGAGAAACGGCAAAAGGAGATGCAGGTGCGGTGGTTTCAGATCTGCCACGGCAGTATAGAGCCCAAGGGTCCCAGTATATTGACAGACCCCGTGGACCCAGATGAGCCCCTGTCATGGGTGTTGCCAGGGAAGGCAGGGAATGCTAATTTAACATGGTGCAGCCGGGCTGAGAGGGCTATTACCGCTAAGTACAAGTATTCCCATGGCTTGGAATATCCCTACGTTCCGGAACCCCTCATGCAGGAGATCTAGGACAATAGGGACAGGTAGTTGCGAGAGACCATAGAGGAGTATATGGTAAATAAGGGGGTGCCATTATGGGCAGCAGAGCTGAGGAGAGGATAGCGCACCTCATGCGGGTGTGGAGTATAGGCAGGAATGTCTATAAGCATAAAGTGGTGTATCGACCTGAAAGGGGGTTGCCACGTGATTACAGTGTGACCGTCCTGGATATGGGGGGTCGGGAAGTTAAGAAACCCGATCCTCATCACTATTATTAGGGGGAACAGGATGGCTGTTGCGTAAGTTAGTGGCTGCTGGTCAGGGCTTGCTTGGCGCAATATGTTTTGTGAATCTGTCAATGTTGTGACTAATTATGTGTGTCATTTTACAGTGCTTCCTGGAGAAAGGTACTTCAAATTTAGGTCCCAGCCGGGGTCGGTGGGTTTCACCAGGGGGAGAATGTAGCCTTGCTGTAAAATGGACTACAGTCATCTCTCCTGCTGACAGTAAGGCCTGGTAAATTATGGGCATGCCAGCAGTAATTATGGAGGTTTGCCCTCAGACCCTGGTGAGGTGCCCTATGTATGGATGGGAGTGGCCACATGCTCTGAATCCATAATTAGTGATGTCAGAGTTGTGCCTGCCCCCAGAGGATACATAAGGCACGGCACTGCTCAAAAGTTAGAGGTGTTGGAGTAGTTGGTGGTAGTTGTTGAAGTAAGGAGCAAGTCTGAGTACAGACTTGGGAGGAGGCGGCTCCTAAGACTGTGATCAGGGACCTGGCACAGGGAATATCTTTCTGAGGGGAGATAGGGAATGCACCAAATTGGGAAGAGAAACCTTGCAAAGGGAAGTGCGGTGAGCATGAGCGGCTGAGTACAACCGCTGTGACGGGCAGCTGGCCCACCTCACTGCAATAAAGATGATCTTGTTAAATCATACCCTCGTGTGTAAGTGTGGAGTGATTACACAGAGGGGTGCACCACAGAGGAGTTCCTCACCAGGACCATCCACAAGCGGACGCTGGGATCCTGATGAGGTGGAGGCGCTGCACTGGATCTAGGTAGGACTCAAGCACACTACCTCAGCTGCCTGTCTGGGTTGGCAATCCCCACACACCATCATGCGGGAGACTCAGGAGTCCTGTTGCCAACAGGTGCACCACCAGACACTACACTGTAATGGGGACTGGTTAGACCACAGGGGCCAATGTGAGATTGGGTGGGTCAGGCTAGGCCAGAAAATCCGTTACATTTGGAGGCGCTGCTGAGAGACCTGTCAACAGGACAGGCTTTTGCTAGGCACACTGGGAAACAGGGAGAGTGTATGCTGCCACTTTGTGCTGCGTTGGGACGGACCTAGGAGTAGTCAGGGGGCTGATGGACTATATCGTGAATAAGTGAATATAAGGCGCTAACAACTTAAATACATATAATAGTGATACGTGCAAGTGCAATAATAATTAATATTAGTGCTCTAATAATAAGAAACCCTGCTCAAACCCTCTGGTAGAACCTGTTTCCAGGGTTCCAAGTAGAAAGATGTGTTTCAAACAATCCAGGAGGAGCAAAATATAGGGAAATAAAAAACAGAAAACAGTGCAAATTTAAGTGCAGACGTTGAGACTATGATGAAATATTAATGACGATATCTTGGCTCTGCTGGTCTATCTACTTACAAGATGTAAGTGGTAAGCATGCAGTTGGCAGATTGGGCTGCCACCCCAGGTAGTATCTGTGTATTTGTGGATATCCCTCCAGGCTTATCTCGTCAGGGTAACCATGGTATACAATGTGCTAGAATTAAAATAGCATTTATCACAATCACAGTGATTCTAGGGGGTTTAATCCGATCTCACCGCCTCCTCTCTGGCTCAGGATATCAGCTGTCTGCAGCCTGGAACGCTCAGCTCCGTTTCTCCTCCGGCGCGTGTGACGTCACTGCTCAGTGGAAGGTACAGCTACGGATCCCTCACTAGACCAAAACACCACTCTACGCGTTTCGCCCAGCTCAGCAAGCTGTCAATGGCTTCGTCAGGAGTGTGTCGCACACACTCCTGACGAAGCCATTGACAGCTTGCTGAGCTGGGCGAAACGCGTAGAGTGGTGTTTTGGTCTAGTGAGGGATCCGTAGCTGTACCTTCCACTGAGCAGTGACGTCACACGCGCCGGAGGAGAAACGGAGCTGAGCGTTCCAGGCTGCAGACAGCTGATATCCTGAGCCAGAGAGGAGGCGGTGAGATCGGATTAAACCCCCTAGAATCACTGTGATTGTGATAAATGCTATTTTAATTCTAGCACATTGTATACCATGGTTACCCTGACGAGATAAGCCTGGAGGGATATCCACAAATACACAGATACTACCTGGGGTGGCAGCCCAATCTGCCAACTGCATGCTTACCACTTACATCTTGTAAGTAGATAGACCAGCAGAGCCAAGATATCGTCATTAATATTTCATCATAGTCTCAACGTCTGCACTTAAATTTGCACTGTTTTCTGTTTTTTATTTCCCTATATTTTGCTCCTCCTGGATTGTTTGAAACACGGCTGATGGAGTATAGTCAGCTCGTAGGGACGACCTAGGGGCCTGAAAGGAGTTGGGGGTTTGGAGCCGGGGTATAGCTGTCTTAGTCACCTTGAGGCAGTGCTAGTTGGTAGGATGCCTAAAGGGATAGCCTGTTAACGTGGTCAGGAATTCTGGAGAGGGTCTGCGCTAGGCTAGCCAACAGTAGGTAGACGCCCAAGTACTGCATGGAAGAGCTAGAGTACTCTAGCCCATTCCAGACCACTTACCGAAGGGAGCACAGACTGGGAGGAAGGAGATACAGCAGACACTGAGAGAGTGAGCCTAGCCTGAGGTAGTGCAACACGAGTCCAGCCTACATTAGGTACACAAGGTGGTGCATCAAGGTAATCTTTATTGTACCGGTGTGGTAGCTGCCCCGCAGAGAGGAGATCCATATACAATAATTCTAAGTACAGTGAAAGAATGGCGACCGCAAGAATGGAGGATCCGCGCGGTGCGGAAGGTCCAAGATGGCGGACGGAGGATAATGGAGAGAGCGCACATGGCGTGTGTGCGGGTGAAGAGCATGTTACGGAAATGACTTTCACGAACCTGCTGTGGAGTGGTGCTAAGGCTGTGGCCGCACCGTTTTGGTCCTGCCTAGGACCGCGGGGTACTACCCTGGAGGACAGTGTTGAGGACATTGTGATTGTGGGTAGTGGAAAAGAAGGATCTGCTTGCCAGACGGCGAGCGCTATACAAAAAGCTACCTCAGTAGCTAAAGTGATTGGAAAAGCAAACCAATATGGCGGCTCCCGCTTCCCTGGGAGACCGCGTGGGCTCGTTGAAGAGAAAACTGCAATTGCAAAAGTTGCAGACAGTTGGCCGGGATTGGCGCCAAAGAAAGAACCCCACCCTGTTGGGGGTAATGGCGCGAAAGCTGTGGCCGCGCCCTCCAGGACTGTGAAAGGTATGGCCTCAATTACAGGACATCCTATTAAGCTGTGGGACCTGCCCATAATTGCTACTAGTGGGGGTGGTTTCCAGTTTTGTCAGATGAGGGTGGAGCTAGTCAAGGGAGTGGCTGGCAACTCAACCCCTGCTTGTCAGTCGCACGGAGGCAGTATACAGAACAGACCGTTGCTGCAAGTATCTCCCACTGAGACAATGGCCTGTCAGTCAGGAGTCAATACGATGGTCTCCACTCAACCATATTCAGCACCAGGAGGCTTACTGGTGATTCGGGTGGCAGGCACCGAGACTGTGGTGTGCCTCTGTCTACAATGCAGGCTAAACGGCGGTACCGTGGGCACGGCGGCGCGCTGCCCACAATGTGGCACACAGTACTTGTGGCCTATGCCTACATTTGTGCCCATCCAGACTATCGAACCCGCGGGGGATACGGCTAGGCTGTCCGCCGAGTCCCCCGGTGCACTGTGGAAGGAAAGTACGGATCCCGGAGAATGGGGATCGGGGCCGGTTGCTAAGGCCGAGCCCGAGGAGAAAGGAGCGGTCGGTCAGCGTACTGACCGAGAGACTAAAAGGCGGTCGCCACGAACGGTGACCTCGAGCAGAGTGGAAGCGGATTCCTCCGATGAGGAACCCAGAGTGTCGTCCGGTGCAGTTATCCGGCCTGTGGCAGTATCCTGTGGTGAAAACGGGAGGAAATTACCACTTACCGGGAGTATCGGTGAGAGGAGTCGGGTGTCGCCAGTGGAGCGGAAGGCCGAGAGACGAAGTCCTTCCATTCCTGGGACCGGCGGGTCCAGCGGTGACGGGCGATCCACGCCCACTCTTCGGAGCGGTAAGAGCAGCCCTTGTTCTCTCCAGGCTCCGGTGACGGCATCCGTGGAGGAAAGGCGGTGTCAGGCCATGGCGGCGCAAGAGAAGGCAGCGGAACTTCCGGACGTCGTCCTGGAAGAAGAGATCCCGCATGGGGATCCATCTCAAGATGGCAGAGTTTCTGGTTCCGGTGATGACGTCACTTCCGGCAGAGGTAGCGGAGCGACCGGAGAGATGACAACAACGCCTCGGCGATCGGGCAGTGCTCCCCGATCACCTGTGACAACAAAGAGCTGGCCGGCTGTGAGGAGAGTCGAGAAGGGTGAGGCTCAGCCAGCGGAGAGTCCTCGCAGTGATCCTGGACACTCTAAGGGTAGAGAGCGGGTCGAAACCCCGCGGATACCATTTGCCCATCCATATGCCCAAACCCATGCCCTAGATAAAGCCCCTGTCCCCGTCACCTTTTCCCGTGGGTCCTCATCCAGTTTGGGAATGTCGGGAGGGTCCCAGGGAACTTCGGAGGAACGAACTGGGGAGAGACTGGCGAGTTATACGTCCGATGATGGGTCGGTGGGTGGAGGCTATTTGGGGGAGGCATCCATGTCTAGTTGGAGCCCTAGCGTGGCTATCGTGAAGTTAGATAGAGGAAAGGCCAAAGCGTGTGGGGTGGCCTAAGTCCCGATCTACTGGGACATCGGGAGTGTCTTCCTGGGGGGACACAGAGGAGGAGGATTCCCTAGAGTCAGAGCCCGAGAAGGTTAGGGAGACCCGGTGGTGGGCCCCATTATTCGAGGGTTATGTGGGATGGATGGACCGCACTCGGTTTCTACTACAACGGGAGGATGTAGTAGATTACTGGTGGGCTAAGGGAGAATTTACAGAAGAGAAACGGCAAAAGGAGATGCAGGTGCGGTGGTTTCAGATCTGCCACGGCAGTATAGAGCCCAAGGGTCCCAGTATATTGACAGACCCCGTGGACCCAGACGAGCCCCTGTCATGGGTGTTGCCAGGGAAGGCATGGAATGCTAATTTAACATGGTGCAGCCGGGCTGAGAGGGCTATTACCGCTAAGTACAAGTATTCCCATGGCTTGGAATATCCCTACGTTCCGGAACCCCTCATGCAGGAGATCTAGGACAATAGGGACAGGTAGTTGCGAGAGACCATAGAGGAGTATATGGTAAATAAGGGGGGTGCCATTAAGGGCAGCAGAGCTGAGGAGAGGATAGCGCACCTCATGCGGGTGTGGAGTATAGGCAGGAATGTCTATAAGCATAAAGTGGTGTATCGACCTGAAAGGGGGTTGCCACGTGATTACAGTGTGACCGTCCTGGATATGGGGGGTCGGGAAGTTAAGAAACCCGATCCTCGTCACTATTATTAGGGGGAACAGGATGGCTGTTGCGTAAGTTAGTGGCTGCTGGTCAGGGCTTGCTTGGCGCAATATGTTTTGTGAATCTGTCAATGTTGTGACTAATTATGTGTGTCATTTTACAGTGCTTCCTGGAGAAAGGTACTTCAAATTTTGGTCCCAGCCGGGGTCGGTGGGATTCACCAGGGGGAGAATGTAGCCTTGCTGTAAAATGGACTACAGTCATCTCTCCTGCTGACAGTAAGGCCTGGTAAGTTATGGGCATGCCAGCAGTAATTATGGAGGTTTGCCCTCAGACCCTGGTGAGGTGCCCTATGTATGGATGGGAGTGGCCACATGCTCTGAATCCATAATTAGTGATGTCAGAGTTGTGCCTGCCCCCAGAGGATACATAAGGCACGGCACTGCTCAAAAGTTAGAGGTGTTGGAGTAGTTGGTGGTAGTTGTTGAAGTAAGGAGCAAGTCTGAGTACAGACTTGGGAGGAGGCGGCTCCTAAGACTGTGATCAGGGACCTGGCACAGGGAATATCTCCCTGAGGGGAGATAGGGAATCCACCAAATTGGGAAGAGATACCTTGCAAAGGGAAGTGCGGTGAGCATGAGCGGCTGAATACAACCGCTGTGACGGGCAGCTGGCCCACCTCACTGCAACAAAGATGATCTTGTTAAATCATACCCTTGTGTGTAAGTGTGGAGTGATTACACAGAGGGGTGCACCACAGAGGAGTTCCTCACCAGGACCATCCACAAGCGGACGCTGGGATCCTGATGAGGTGGAGGCGCTGCACTGGATCTAGGTAGGACTCAAGCACACTACCTCAGCTGCCTGTCTGGGTTGGCAATCCCCACACACCATCATGCGGGAGACTCAGGAGTCCTGTTGCCAACAGGTGCAACACCAGACACTACACTGTAATGGGGACTGGTTAGACCACAGGGGCCAATGTGAGATTGGGTGGGTCAGGTTAGGCCAGAAAATCCGTTACATATGTAACATAGATTATTATAATATTCATTGGACCATCTGGTGGGGGATGGTCCCAACAACACAATAAAGCAGCACCAAAAGTGATATGCTAAGAATGCAGTATTGCAACTGTCCTAACATTTCTGTCACCATGCAAGTGACCATGCAGTACAACCAGTCATCAATTCTATAGCATTTAGATTAGTAATGGCACAGTGCTTCCCTTGCTGTGTTGATAATGTATCTCCTAATATCTTTTAACCCCCAACTACTGTAACATTTCTTAACAACACTCTCATGGGATGGAGGGTCACTCAGTGCTTACATATACTGTATTTTGGACAAACCAATCAGTTTGGCAGAACTGGAGTGAAACTGTGTCTAAAAAAGTATTTTACACATGGATTGGATATGCGAAAAGGGCTTACAGAATAGAAAATCATGTCAGTCCGACAGGCTCTTTAGACATGGATTGACACAACTCACAGTTACAAGAATAGGCCCCTTTTTCTGGTGTAGCAACAGGGACAGAGACTCCTTAACACACAACTGGGCTAACATGAGGAGAAGATGATGTACTGAGCACAAAGGCTATGCTGACAACAAGACACAATAATAACGCTGACTCAGGCTCTCATTCTCTCCCGTCTTGATTACTGTAACCTCCTGCTGTCCGGCCTTCCTGCCTCTCACCTGTCTCCCCTACAATCTATCCTAAATGCTGCTGCCAGAATCACTCTACTCTTTCCTAGATCTGTCTCAGCATCTTCCCTCATGAAATCCCTCTCCTGGCTTCCGATCAAATCTCGCATCTCACACACCATTCTTCTCCTCACTTTTAAAGCTTTACACTCTTCTGCCCCTCCTTACATCTCAGCCCTAATTTCTCGTTATGCACCATCCAGACTCTTGCGTTCTTCTCAAGGATGTCTTCTTTCTGCCCCCTTTGTATCTAAAGCCCTCTCCCGCCTTAAACCTTTTTCACTGACTGCCCCACACCTCTGGAATGCCCTTCCCCTCAGTACCCGACTAGCACCCTCTCTATCCACCTTTAAGACCCACCTTAAGACACACTTGCTTAAAGAAGCATATGAATAGCACTGTGGATATTCTGAACACATGATACATAATGCTTGGCCTCCTGCAGACGCACTTATCAGAACTCCCTCCTACTGTCTCTGTACGTTCTCCCTACCTACCAGTTAGACTGTAAGCTCCTCAGGCCAGGGACTCCTCTTCCTTAATGTTACTTTTATGTCTAAAGCACTTATTCCCATGATCTGTTATTTATATTATCTGTTATTTATTTGATTACCACATGTATTACTACTGTGAAGCGCTATGTACATTAATGGCGCTATATAAATAAAGACATACAATACAATACAATAACAGACTTATCTTCTTGGGAGCGGCTGGACTGCTGCACCCGCATCTGGAGGAAACGGAGACGCTGCACCAGCACAGCCCGATAAGACTTTCTTATATTTTTCTCCCTGGTAAATATATTATGGAGCCTACTGTATGCACTAAGCTCTGATAGAAAAAATCACCAGGGTTTTTAAATTGCCATTTTTGACAGCGTTGCTATAACGGTATGCAGAAAGCCTCAAATACCAGTGATAACACCATTCGGGTGGCCCCCGTTGGTCCCCACTGGCCTGCGGTACCAATCCGGTATCAAAAATTAAATGATAGTTTTATGTGGGGGCACAGGGGGTAGCTTGTGTATTGGTGTTTAGTACATATTGTAATGTTTATTGGGGACATAGGGGGTGAATGAAGTGCCAAGTACCCGCTTCACTTACTCCCGCTGCCTCTAATATAGCTGCTGTTATTCCTTAACCCCCTTTATTGCCTTAGCGGTTGGCTGCTAATGTAATCAAGTTGACTATAAATGGATTTTTATTGTATCGGATTGATGCCAGGTGTCTCCGGTGCTGATATTTATGGGTATTATCTCCGGAGAACCCTGGCATCAATCTGATGCAGGAAAAATGCATTAGTTTTTCTAAGTCCTGTCCCACCGCTTATCGGCAGCTTCTGATTTTGAGAGGAAATCTCAATTCTAGAGCCGCGATTAGCCTCGGTAAGCTAATCGGGGCTACTAGAATAGCACTGTTTTTTGTCGAAAAGATCTCCTATTGCGATTTATCGGGGATTACTGAATAGTAGTATGCTTTTTTGGTGATAAGGTGGAGATAAGTGACTTATCGGAGCTTAGTGCATAGGCCCTATATGTTTCTGGACTGGGAACTGGCCTATCCAGCCAGTCAAAGATAGTTAGGGCACGTATTGTCTATTTAGTCTCCAAAGTGGGGTAGGCGTTTATTTATTTTGTTTTTGTATGCTGTAGAAAGTGTAAAGGAACAGGCTCTATAAAGCCATGTTTTAAATTCCCCCAAATTGGTCTCCATTAGTGTTCCTCTGCACACTTCTCTTACAGGTGTCTTTAGTTTTCAAGCATTGAAAGTGTTTATGGAAAGAAGCAGTAGTTTTGGGTGTCTTAAAAAACAACTGGTGTTTTTCTCATACAGCACTGTACATGCAGCACTGTAGCAATAGCCTCGTAATACATTAAATGTAGCTTTACTACACAGCAGTAGCCCCTATTGTTACAGTATTTAAATGATAGAAGCTGCAAGATACTACTGGGCATCACTGGGCGGCAGCATGTACTGGCGAGGCATTTCCATGTCCTGGAATAGTTATGGGAACAGTAAGTCTGGTTACCTCTGTAATAATCACACATAGGGTACAGTAAATTCACATGGAAATAAAATTTACAGTGGCTATTGGAGACAGCAAACTTAGAGCTGTTTTAAACTATAAATGCAGTTGCAGCAGAAAATAAGCCCAAAGGAATACTAATTAGCTTTAGTAGTAAATAGAAGATAGTGCTATTGAGCCATCAGGCAATGGAAGATGTTTTCCGCTTGTGTTTGCCAATTAGGATAGGAAATGCAGCACCTGGAATATAGTCTGTGTAGATACAGATGGACAGAAATGTAGCTATTAAGGTAAGGCACGAGGGAGAATTCTTTGAGACATAACAGGGCCATGGAGAAAGGAGGGAAAAGGACTCATAAAAGATTTTAATATTAGAAAACAGTTGTTAGATGCAATGAGCACATGTGTCTATCATTTTCAGCTACTTCCTGGGAGCAATATTTTTGCTTGTGGCGATGAATATATTTTGATGCACAAACAGTATAATAGTGAAGTGTTGTTATTTTTAAATGGTATAATTATCATAAACGTTGCTAAAAAGTAATAGTGGGGACTATAACTTTTAACCTCCACAACCACAATGCTATTAACTGGTAGTCTTCTAAGAACAAAACTCACAGGTAGTTAAATGATCTAAGAATTACACTTCCTTATATTTGGAACACTAATTTGTTTGAAACAGGCTTATAGAAGTGCATAACACACACACACAAGCTGCTCACTAAACTACCTGTCCTAGAAAAGAGCAATAGGAAATCCCCACTTTGTACCTAGGAGCTAAACAACACATGCAGGCTCAGAGTTATTGCCACTGAGCTTCTCCTTCAGCAAACACACACACAAACAAACACACTTTACCTTTGAGGTCATCCTCCCCCCTCAGCCCACCTCCCCTCCCACACACTTTTGAAACAATTTAAAAACAGTATAGTTGTTATGAAATACAAACTGGAGCATAAGTAATGGAATGCTACAGTAAGTCTATAGCATTTTTTTTTAAAATCTTTTGACAATACTATCACATCTGTTCCAGATTTCCTATCAGTAAAGCTATCACCATTTTACTCTGTTTAAATTCATGGATTGCTACTGTAAGTTGAGGAGTGCTACAGGGAACAGGGACAGTATGTAACAGTACAAAACACGTAAAATAGATATTTTTTTATTTATTAACTTTCTATGATTAATTGTTTTACTGTTGACTGCCTGTTCATTGTTTCTCATTAGAAAACACAAAGGGGCCTATTCACAAAGTAGTGATAAGTGTTTAATGGGCGATAAATGCTTTTATAGCGAGATACTGCCTGATCTGCATTCACAAAGCAGTGATAACAGTACAGTAGCGCACTAAAATGTATTTTTACGCCCCTAAACAGTCAGAGACAAACAAGTCGACCGAAAAGCCAAAAAAAAGCAAAATCGCATTTTTTTTTGCCAGAAACAGCTATTCATAAAGCAGTGATAAGTTTATCGTTGTATAAAAGCTCGACATCTTTTTTCGCCAGCTAAAGGCATTTTTTTTCAGCACTGGTATCAATCCTAAGGCCAGCGGGGGTCTCCAAATGGTCCCTACGGGTGTCTGGGGGTTCTCGGGAGGTCCCCACGGGTGTCTGGGGGCCTTCAGGTGGTCCCTGCAGGTGGTCCGTGCAGGTGTCATGGGTTCCCACTGGGGTCCAGGGGTCTTCAGGTGGTTCCTGCAGGTGTCTGGGGGTCCCCAATGGCCTGCAGTACTAATCCTGTGCCGAAAAAAAGGTGCAATACACTGATATAAATACACCTCTATCCCCCCCCCCCTTAATGCATACAGTAATGGGCAAAATTACTATTTTCCATATATGGATAATAGTGCATTTGCCTTTTTAACATAAAACATAAATCAGCAGCATAAAGTAAATTAAGCTTGCACTTACCCCTGCCAAAATGAAGGCTATGCTCATCATCATCCTTGGCCTCTGTGGGCATCAACAATACAATCACAAAAATACAATCCAATGACCCCTAACCACTTAATCATCTTAGGGGTTAGTAACTGCTACAGTCATTAAGGGGTTAACATACCCTCCACCGCTACACACCCAGGAGGCCTAACCACCCTACCCGGGGACACCACCCCTGCTACCCATTGCTTGGCACAGTGTTAAAGTATGCCCATATAATATGGGCATGCTTTAACACTATAGTAATAAATGGGGAAGTAAAAAAAAACAGGCCCAAAATAAAACACATGACTAAGGAAGCATCCATGTTTAGTGCTTGCGGGCGGAAGCACGCTGAGGCGCGCTTCTGCTCAGCACTGAGCCCCTACAGCCGCAATGAGAGCGGCTTTAGTAGGGGCTCGCCTAAGCTTCAGCGCGCTTGCGGAAACGTAGGTCTTAGGGAAATTTAAAATTCCCCGCTTGCTGGAGCGCAGGGCCGGTCACGTGAGCGTTTCGCCCAATGAGAGCGAACCAGCTCCGTGACATCACTGGCCCGCCTGCCGACACGCCCCCGACACCCCCCCGGATGACGTGCTGTCTAAGGCCAGGGAAAGCACCCGCTTTCCCTGATCCTCAGCGCACCTCCGCCCGCCCGCCAGAACCATGGCCGAGGCCATATGTAGCAGCTTTTCCCCTATCCTAAGGGATATAGTGTTGATTCTGGTGCATTCTGGTGCTGGTGTATACCTTTGAGGTGGAACAGAAGGCCTGAGATCCCTGCTGTCTTGTAGAGAGACATCAGAACAGGCTATCATGGATGGTTCATTGTAATGTTTATTGGGGGCAGAGGGGGTGAGTGAAGGGCCAAGTACCACCTTCACTCACCCTCTCTGCACCCAATAAACCTGCTATTGCACCTTAACCAATTCATTTCCTTAGCGGCTAGCCACTAAGGAAATGAAGCTGCTTTAATGTAATTTTTACTAATAGTGTGCGGAAGAAGGGGGTATTCTGAGCTGAATCACTTTGATTTCAGTCTCAGGGACCCCCTCCTTCCCGAGTTACAGGCCCTGGTATGGGGCATTGGGTGTCGGTATCGGCGTCATTTTTAAATCAATCATGTCACGTGACCGAGGGATTTAAATAATGAAGGAGATACAGGCACCACATACCAGGGCCTGTAACTTGGGAAGCATGAGGTCTTCGAGGCTGAAATCAATGCGTTTCAGCTCAGGAGACCCCCTGCTCACACACACTATTATCAAAATGCGTAGTTTGATTGCATGATCCCCTGTAAAAGCCATGGATGGAGACGCAGCATCTCCATGCAGCTCTTCCAGGCTGCAATTTTTTCTCAGTTATCGCACTATAGGATTTATTGCATGATAGCACTGATAAAAAAAAACTGATCGGACGATAGTGCATTTTTTTATCGTCCTTAAAAAATTGGCCTTCATTTCTTAGTGTATACCATTTGTGGCCTCATGTCTTACAGAGTGATAAATGAATGCATTGGGGCCTATGCACTAAGCGCAGATAAACCACTTATCGAGGCCTATTCACCATCAGGGGGTAATGGGGTGATGACTAGCCCCAAGGCCCTCAAGTCTTTGGAGGACTTATTCAGGAACAAAGCAACAGCAAGATGTGAGGGAAAGTGATCATCAGCTGGGTGTCATAAAGTACCACTCTTGAGTGGGAGATGGAATCATATGGCCTGCCATTAAATGGTACAAAGTTACACTCTCCGGTCTATCTTACTGGAAAGTGGTTCCTGTGGGGTTACTCTCTGCCCCTGGCAGATCCCTACAGGATGGAGATGCTGCACCAGGAAGATCAGAAGTTGTTTCCTTGCCATTCTCAATACCAACGGAGAGAGACTCAGACTTCCTGATATACAACAAGTGAGCCAGTAGAGCACCAAAGTACACCCGTAACAGCCCAATCTCCCTTAGAGGGGTGGGCAGAGGGGAAGTTGTAACATTTAGAGGCGCTGCTGAGATTTTTGGGCTACGGGCACAGCCAAAGGAAGGAGGTAATGCAGAAGGAGAAGGGGAGGCCAGCTGCTGTATCCGCGCCAATTATCCTCACTGCTTGACAGCTAGGATGCTTGCTACGGGGAAGCATCCAGCTCATGAGTGCAAGCTCACCATTGCCGAACTGAGAAGTGAATGAGGGCACCCACTGTATCTGGGCCATTTTGTTACCTTAAGTGGGACATTTGCGTGAACTGAGAGGTGCCTGAAACCCACCGTATCAGGGCCATGTCCCTTCACGTTCTATGGCTGAGATGTGCTTGAAACCCATGGTATCAGTTGAGTGCACGTGGGTAATATGCCTCCAATATGGACCGCTTGAAAGACAGCACCCCCAATTGGGAATTACCTGTGGGAAGCTCTAAAATTGTTACATGTTCCAAGGCTGAGATGTGCGTGAAACCCATGATATCAGCCTAGGACACACTGTAATATACCCACAGTGTGGATCGCTTGAAAGACAACCTCCCCAATTTTGGACTGAAGGCATGGGCTCAACTACTATGTCCTAGAATGACAGCGGGAGGTAGTTTTCTCAATGGTGTGAATGGCTTGCAATAAAGCCCCCCCCCCATTCTTGGACTACCCACCTGCGGAGGAGGAGGTGAACTTTGCATGTAGAGTATGACCAGCCAGTGTAGCCGCTTGCAAAATAGCACCCCAAAAATTGAACTCAAAGCATGCACTGAAGTGAATTCAGGGTCCCTGAGGAGGATTCTGATGCCGAGGAGCGGTTTCCGCCAAAATCGGGAGAACCGCGTGCTGAGTTTGCAAAAGCAATCCCCGATTTTGCAAATAATGTGTGGCTTGGTGCGAAAGCGATAGAAGTGCCCCTTTTATATTGTCTGGAACTCCTGGATCCACCAGGACAAGGATCTAGGGGAGGCCATGTGGGTTGTAGCCGGATGAAGCTATCACACCCCGCAAACACACGTGGTAATTACCCAGGCAAGATCGTTGTCTGATCAGTTCCCGGCTGTCTCCAAATTCCAAATGGCTGACATCCCGGCCCAGTTATTCGAGCTGCCTGGAGGACACTTGTGTAAATCCCTTCATGGCCAAGACTCTCTACAGCTCCTGTGCTCATGGTGCCATCGACCCGGAGGAGGGTTGGAGGTCACGTCCCATTGCGAAAGATGTGATGTACACTACCTTCAACTAGTGCGGGAGGCCTGGGACCAGCCTATATCCGCTCTCCATCCAGGTGGAGGGCCGAGCTCCTATCCATTGGTCCATTGGCTGCAAATGTTGATGGATAATGCTCCAGCAAGTGTGGAGCAGGTCTATATGGACATGATATACGAGATCTACCACCCTCAACAGAGGAATTCGGGGTTACCCTGTGCGGGTAGTATTACGATGCGAGCCCCGAGTCAGGGGTGAAGTCATCTAGAGGGGATGCCCATGTCAGAGGCCCTTTTCTTTGACCACCAATACCAGTCGAGGAGTGGAGATATTGCTGCAAGACCCTTTGGCATTTTTTTTGGTGGCCTCACCTGGGGGAGACCGTCCACAGCTGCGGAGGATCTTGACGAGGAGATGGATGTGCTGCATCCACGTTGGGAGGTTCCTGTGATTGCATCATCCCAGCCAATCATCACAGGTGCTACAGCCAAGCAGAGAAACTCGGAGGTGTCCACTTCCGATGTACCGGACGGTACCTCCATCGTTTTTTCTCTGGAGACCGACTTGTCCCTAGTGGTGAGTGGTGCCGAGACTGTAGATGCTGAATGTCCACTGCCACATTGAGAGGGTGTTGTTCTCCTGCTTGCAGCCCTCGGCTGAGACCGCCCTGAGGTGACTATGAGGTCAGGACTTTCTTCTTCCTCACCTGGCAGGGGTGGGCCCCAGGCCATTATGGTGCTGGACCAATCCCATACTAAATTGTCTGTTTCTACCCCAGTGCCCTGGGAAGAGCTTCTAGGGTTAAATGGGAAGTGTAGACCGCTTTTACTTCAACCACCGTCCCGAGGGATGTCCATGGATCTTAAATGTACAATTGTGGATACTGGTATTTATCAATCTGCTTCGGGAAGTGTTGTGTTGATTGGTGGGATCCAATGTTTCAGGTGTACTTGCCCCACCTGGGCCAAACCCAGATTGTGTTTACCGGGGCAATAGGGTCGTGCACTGGTGGGAGGAAGGGGAATATATCCCAGAACAAGCATCATAAATTATGCGCATCTACATTAGTTATCTGGAGTTGGGGCTTGAGTTTCTCCAGGAGTGGAGGATGTTAATGAGGATACCTCTAGTTAATGCTACAATGTGTAGGAAACATTATTATTAGAGCAGGAGCTGTACTGCAAAGTGTACTGCAAAGCGAAGAGGGAGTATCAGAGCAGGCTATGTGCTGCACAGGTATGGGCTCTCCTTGATAGGAGTGCCCGGTTATACAGTTCAGTATGTGTACAATGTTATGTATGTAAAGTTATCACATATTTATTGGTAGTAAATAATAGTGTACTTCATGCAGGGATGTGAGGATTTCACCAGGGGGAGCCTATAGCCTAGTGTACCTGGCTATGGGTTTCCTGGTAAGTCCTGAATATGCAGGCAGTGTTAAGATTAAATCCTTCCTCATGAGCAAGCATGAGAGTCCAGTAGCACACTTTTTATTGTATTTATTTGTGACCATAGCAAGGTGTAGGCTAGTGGCAGTTGGAAGCATCATGCCTGAGGGGGAAGGGGGGTGGTTACAGATGTCACCACATGGATGATGCCTTTTCCACCCTCAGACCTACCCAGTTTTGGAGCAGGGTTGCTAACCCCTCCCCAGGTGTATAAGATGCTTCCTTCCCAAATTGAAAGAGAGATTCCAGGATGTAGCCTGCTCCACAGTGAGTGAGGGTTCTGCCTTACCCCATCAGGGTGTAAGGGGGTGACGACTAGCCCTAAGGTCCTCAAGCCTTTGGGAGGCCTAGTGAGGAACAAAACAACAGAAAGATGTGAGGGAAGGTGATCATCAGCAGGGTGTCATAGAGTATGTCTCTTGCGTGGGAGATGGAATCAGCTGGCCTGCCAATAAGGGGTATAAAGTTCCACATCTCCTGTCTGACTTACTGGAAAGGGGTTCCTGTGGGGTTACTCTCTACCTCTGGCAGATCCCTACAGGATGGAGGCGCTGCACAAGGCGGATCAGAAGTCGTTTCCTTTGAGGGGGGGAGGTGTTACATGTATATTTAAACTTCTATATAATAGACACATTTCTCTTCCAATTAAATGCACAAATCAGCCGTAGCAGTTGTTCTTAGCCCACTGTTATTACATTGTAAAAAGCAAGTGTCTATTTTGTGGGAGATAGGTTACAGTTAAATATTTTCTTCAGGTACAAAGTGGAAAAGAAACAGATGTATCTGCTGATAATTATCCGGTCTGCTGGTTAGTATTTATTTTTCTTTTGCCACCACAGGTTTCATTTTCTTCTGTATTGTTAAAAATATCTATGGTACATTCCCTCCCATTAATAATCAAGCACGGTACTCTGCCATGCAGGAAGGAAACTGATTAGTAGCTTATTGTATTTTAGATGAACTTAATGTTTTTTGGCACTCCTCATTTTTGACCTACATGAGGTCTGAATGCAGTCACGGAGTCCTGGGGCATAGAATAATGAAAAGCATTCTCTGAAATGCAGTTATATTTATCATTATTCCAAAGTCTTGCAAACAGTATGTGCAGTTAGTCAGGAGCACACAATATGGGTCCTTCATTTTCTCAAACTGCTACTTTCTTTCATAGCTTGGCTTCTTATTTAGCTGATGACATTCAAATGGACTTTCACAGTTCCAAACAGCTGTTAGGCTCTTATTTTATGCTTTGTCCCCTGAAAATACTGCTGTGGTTTTACGAGATGCACATGAGTCACTTAAAAGTGTATTGAAAATGGATCACTCATTTAATCTGTTTTGCTAAAGTACACTTTTGTATGGGCAAAGCAGAGAAAAAAATGATTGCAACCACTATGAAGAATCTCCTGTACAATAATAGCACAATATTCTTGAAATTGGGCAGCTATTATTTGCCAAACTCCAAACAACTTCCTGCTTCTATCTTCTTCCAACTTCTAAATGATTCAGATTTTATAGGATTCAATGGAACAGTGGATTCATTTTAGTCCACTCAAGCTAACACCCATGTGGATAAGAAGTCCCACACTGATGTAGATATAAAATAATTGAAATAAGATTTGCTACAGTATTTATATTGTTTAATTTCCAAAGAGGGGTTATGCAAACATGCAATCCATTTAGTATGTTAGGATTACCTAGTATAAGAAGCTATACAATATTTGCAGTGAAGTACTCTAGCACTAGTTTTTTGTGTGAATGAGGCCCAGATCCACAGAGGGCAATAGCATAACGTTGTCATGGTTTCTCCCATAAAGAGCACTAGGCTACCTTTAAAGGCTGTTAATGAAAATGAGGCATTATCATGAAATTGCATATCCACAACACTCTGTAAAGGTGATTGCAGGGAGTTAACATTATGTTAGTTAGCAAATAATTAAAATTGGCGTTATTCACATTTACACCCTGAAATAAGGCATTTCCAATGTCTGGATAGGTGTAACACCTAAGTTAGGTTTGATTTAACTAACATACTGTAGCATTATTTCCCTGCATTGTTGGCCTCTCCTAACCTCTTTTTCTCAATTTCAGTTAAAGACCTATTTTAGGGTCTGTAATCTGGATCAGCGTAACCCTAAAACATGGTTTATGTCACATTATTGAAAGATAACGCAACATTATGCTATGATAACATGACATTAAGCCTATGCTAATAAAATGTAGAACGGGCAATGTTACTGCATATAATTAGCTTTGAGAAACATAATGTCAATTCCTGTTTCAGGTAACATCATGTTATTAGCCCTAATTTAAACGAGCTCTGTGGATCTACTGTAGCCCTAACACTTACATTATTTAGGAGCAGGCCACTTGTATTATTTAACAAATCTATTTGTTCTACTTGAGAGACACAAATAGACATAATTGTCCAATTATTATCATGTCATTAAATATTTATTAACTTATGTTTTTATTTAATATACTTTTTTTATGTAGATCTGAAATGAGTTGAATTAAATATGTTAGAAGTGTTTGGATATTTTTAATAAAAGTAAAACATGCAACACAAAAAAATGTGCAACGTATAAAAATCTGTAGAATTTATGAGATGTAACATTGTTATAATTATTATTTATTTGTAAAGTGCTATAGATGACCAACCGATCAGCCTATTAGAACAGTTAATCAATATACTACCGGTGCGTAGGGATACAGGGAACCTGTAACGTATCAAGTGTAATTTAGAAATAACATATGATTAGAGAACATACTGTATAACCATCTACCGGAGTATAGATATCGTCAGTATATCTGGCTAAAAGATGCATTTAGCTGTTAGCAATGCAGCGCGGACGCACAACTCTTAGTTCCTAATGAGGATTGGTGACGGAATTTCCATACCTGAGAAAAAGGAGTATTTTAACCAACCACGTTGTTCCTAACCTTAGCCCTTCTACCCCTGAATAAGTGTGTGGCAACACACGAAATGGTCATCGGGCCTCGATTGACGCAACGACGGTGGTGTCAGCGTGGAAGGCGTCGCATACACGGAAGCGGTTTTGAGTATACAGCAGCAGACACCAATACGGTTGTATGGTGATGATTTATGGCAGAATTACATAGTTCCTCATTAAGCACTCAGTGCTACTGATGTGCCTACGCTGTATACAGTTGTGTGAAAAAGAAAGTACACCCTCTTTGAATTCTATGGTCTTACATATCAGGACATAATAACAATCATCTGTTCCTTAGCAGGTCTTAAAATGAGGTTAATACATCCTCAGATGAACAACAACACATGACATATTACACCGTGTCATGATTTATTTAACAATAATAAAGCCAAAATGGAGAATCCATTTGCTGCACATTATAACTAATCCTTAAAAAGGCCTGTACCCCTCATCCCTGTGTTATTCCTGTGTTGTTGCGGTTGCTGTTACCTGATTTCTTCAAGCGGATAAGACCTGAGTACAGCGGCTACGATTCCAGAACGCAAGGGGTTAAAAACATCGCAACAAGGAAACTTGCCCTGCTTCAGGATTTCGTTAGCCCTGGGGATCCAGCAAATCCCAGAGAACCAGAAAGGACTTTGCACATTCACAGAAGGATTGGACTGGCTATTTATTTGGCAATTTGTAAAAGGACTACATTTTAAAGGACAATCTTCTGGTGCTTTGCACCTTTCTGGACATTATCCTCTGTTTCTCTACCCGTGAGTGTAATTATTAAGTTTATTCTGCAGTTGTCGTGTGTTTGCCTATCAAGAGAATAAATCTCAGTTTATTTTGCTCAACCTGTTCTGCTCAATCAGGACCCACGAAATATAAATGTGTTATTAAGCGCGTCTCCCGTGACAAGCGTTTAAAACTGATGGCAGCTGGTGAGATACTGATTAAGCCTATATTGCAGTGTTCTGTAATATAGTGAGGACCTTGTAGATTGCAAGCTCCTCAGACAAGTGGCAACTTACACACACTTCCAAAGAAGCACGAGATAATTCACTGGTCTCTGGACCTATACCCCAGTGGCACCATGAGTCCACGCTCAGGAAGGTTTTGTACCAGGAACCGGGCGCAGATAGTGGAGAGATGTGTGGGGTACGGGTTCACGACAGACGGTCGTTCCAAGAGTCAGCTGGAGGAGGATTTAGAAGAATATGAGGACAGGATGGCCCCGCCAGCAGACAGTACTCAGCCTGGAGTGCAAGAGATCTCTCCAGCTCCGGGGCTGCAAGGACAGGGGAAGGATGTCAGTGATCGCCTGGAAGAGAGTGGCGTTGTGCCAGGGGGTGCAGATGGATCAGTCGCTGCGGCGACCGGACTTGCTACATCTGGACTCATTGCACTCCTCACCGCCTGGGGAGAAGGGCTTAGCTATGAACAGCGACTCGAGCTCCAGTCGACAGCGCTTGGAAGGCCCCCTCACTCCCACCTTGTCAGCGGGGAACAGGACGTTCCCAGAGTAACTGCTGTGGAAGCAGCAGAGCCAGCAAATGAAGATGTAACCAGCAGAGCCTTGGTGAGCAACGCAGCAGTCCCCGGATAGGCAGCCATTCCGGCTAGGGGGGACCAGTCTGCACCACAGCGGTGCACGTCCTATACTGGGGAGTCAAAGCTTGAGAGACGGTGCTATCATTGCCACAAGGTGGGCCACATCAGGCCACATTGCCAGGACCGTGAGCGGTCTGGGGGACCCCATCAGGGGCAACGTTCACAAGCTGCAGGGCCAGTAACCCAGATTGGGCTGGCCCAAACAGAGGAATTGAGCACAGCCAGGGAGCCACAACCAAGAGGGATGTCCCAGGCAGATGCTGCTTTTGTCACCTCAGAGCCAGCAGCAGTGAGCAAAGGATGTCCAAGTGCATCAGTCGAGATGCAGCCTGCTGATGTCCTGAGCAGGCACCCACGGAGGGTTACCTTGGGTGACCGGCAAGCAGGGAGCTTGCCAGATTTGGGTGCTGCTGTTATTCTGGTGCAGCCAGAAGATTTGCTCCCGGGCACCGGGATGCAAAGAACCATGCCTGATGGAGGGCTGCGGTCCTTACAGGGTGCCCAGATCATTTTGGATGGGGGTGCCAATCATGGCATGAGGGAGGTGGGGGTTTTGTCCAGGGAAACTGCTGAGGTGCGCCTTAGCAATAACCTGGAGCTTGTGATCTGTGTGGTTGCTGTGGAATTGCCTGCTGTTGCGGTGATTCCTAAGAGCCTGTCCTCAGGAGTCACAGCAGAATCAACCTCTGTCCCCCTGCATTTGGGACCAACGGTTCCAGTGGCCTCTGCGGAGACCAGACAGGTAAGCCAGACTACTGAGTCGCGACCAGTGACTGACTTACTGTTCCCTTTACCTGTCCCTGTTACCCCTGACTTAGAGACTAAGGGTGGGTGGTTATAATTAGGGACAGCAGATAGGGATGCGGTGAAAGCTGACCCCAGCTTAGAAGGTATGGGACTGCGGGCGTCCGAGTCCTGGGAAAGCGGGGGGTCAGACCACAGGCTGTGGCACCGTGGGCTCTGGGGTAGGGAGCCAGGTTCTACCGGGTTAGCCAGGGGCTGGACAGGTAGAAGACTGTTAGTGGGATTCAGGGAGGGTAGGCAGCAAGTGTTGCAGGTAGCCTTCCCCAGTCCACTAGTGGGGCATCAGGGGGTCACTCACATGAGAACCCAGCTGTTGCAGCCTTACCTCTGGCCGGAGGCAGCAGGGGCAGTGGCAGACTTTGGCCACCCCTGGGACGCCTGCCAGCCAGAGGGTAAAGCGGGTGATTATGTGCAGATGCTCCTGAACCTGTTACCAGGAATGGGGAACATGTTTCAGGAAGTAGCTCAGGCAGTGCTAGGCCTCTTAGGTAGGATAGGGTTTCCTAGGGGGGTCCTAGTTGAGCTAGGGGCCCTGGGAGGTAGGCAGGCAGGGGCAGAAGCCGGGGCTAGGGTAGAGCAGCCTAGGGTCCTGTTCTCAGACAAGCTGGGCAGGGCACATAGTACGGATCAGCCTGTGCTCCCAGGGGATCTGCATCCTCTGCATAAGAATATCTATGGAGTATCAGCAGAGGTGGCAGACAGTGTAGAGAGGAAGGCAAAGGGGGAGTCAGTCTTCAGCCTTCAGAATGGCCTCTGTGAGTTTTTCAGGGTGCCATTCAGGATGAGGAATGCTATGGCTACCTCCCACCGCCTGGTCAGGAGGGCACTAGAGAGAGTGCAGAGGTATGTGGGGACATACAGGGAGAGGATAGTTGGCTTCAGGCAGATCTGTGGTTTGTCTCCAGGACAGGTAGCAGCAGTGCTAGCCAGGGTTAGGGAGACAGGGAGGACCAAAGTCTATCACATCAATATGCTCAAGGAGGACATAGCTCTGCCAGATCTCCTAGGGGAAGCTAGGCAGGGAGATACCATAGAGCAGGTTGAGATAGGGTCTCAGCTGAGTGTCAGGCAGAGGGCAGATGCCAGGGCTATGCTAGAGCAGTATAGGGCTCTGTTCATGGACAAGCCAGGGAGGACACACATCACTGAGCACCCAGTGCTTACAGGGGATCTGAGACCTCTGCATAAGCACGCTTATAGAGTGTCAGCAGCGGTGAAGGGCAGTATAGAGAGGGAGATGGAGGAGATGCTGGCCCTAGGGGTAATTGTACCATCCCAGAGCCCTTGGGCTTGTCCGGTAGTCCTAGTGCCTAAGAAGGATGGGACCACCCGGTTCTGTTTGGACTACCGGCAGCTCAATGCAGGGACGGTTTCAGATGCCTACCCCATGCCCCGCATGGATGAGTTGCTGGATGAACTCGCGGGGGCAAGGTATCTGACCACCAGGGATCACAGTAAAGGGTACTGGCTGATCCCTTTGACCCAGGAGGCTAGGGAGAAGTCGCCTTGCATCACCCCAAGTGGCCTCTATGAGTTTTTAGTGATGCCATTTGGGATGAAGAATGCACCGGCTACCTTCCAACGCCTGGTCAATCGTTTGCTAGAGGGCATGCAAGGTTTTGCAAGGGTTTATCTGGATGATATTGCTGTGTTCAGTAACTCCTGGGAAACACACTTACTTCATGTAGCTGCGGTGCTAGCCAGGATTAGGGAGGCAGGTCTCACCTTAAAACCCACCAAGTGCTTAGTAGGGATGGCTGAAGTCTTATACCTAGGGCATAGGGTGGGTGGAGGGCACCTCAAGCCAGAACCAGCTAAGGTAGAGGCAGTAGTGCAGTGGCCCACTCCCAAAACCAAGAAGCAGGTCATGGCGTTTCTAGGCACCGCAGGCTACTACAGGAAGTTTGTTCCCCAGTATAGTGCCATTGCCAAACCCCTGACTGACTTGACCCAGAAGCGACAGTCTGCGCTGGTAGTCTGGTCTCCTGCCTGTGAAGATGCATTTCAGGCTTTGAAGACTGCCCTAGCCAGCGCTCCTATACTGGCCGCTCCAGATTATTCCAAAAAGTTTCTGGTGCAGACTGATGCCTCAGACTTCGGTATTGGGGCGGTGCTCAGCCAGGTGGGGGACGGGGGTAGTGAGCATCCCGTGGTTTACCTGAGCCGCAAGTTGCTGCCCAGAGAAGTGGCCTATGCCACTATTGAGAAGGATTGTCTGGCCATAGTATGGGCTCTCAAGAAGTTACAGCCTTATCTCTATGGCAGACACTTCACTGTTATCACTGACCATAACCCCCTAAGTTGGTTGCAGCGGGTGTCAGGAGAGAATGCCAAGCTCTTGCGCTGGAGCCTTGCCTTGCAAGAATGTGACTTCACCATTCAGCACAAGAAAGACAGTGAGCATGGGAATGCTGATGGCCTCTCCCGGCAGGACAATCCCCAAGACCTAATGACTTCAAAAACCCTCAGGTCAGCCCAACCACCAGAGGAGGTGGCCAGGGCAAACCTTGGGCTTTGAGTGGGGGAGATGTGGCGAAAATGGGGGTAAGCAGCGCATTAATAAAGGCAGTGGGCTCAGCTGGTTACCCCTATTTCGCGTTGGGGATGAAGGGGTTAATTATATATGCATGGCTGTCCCCATTTTGCAGGCTAATCTCTACCTGCAGTGAAGTGCCTTTCTGTTGCTGTTTTAAAATGTACAGGCAAGATGCTATTTTTTTGTCTGCCTGCCTTTGTAAGGCAGTAAGGACCAAATGTTATGCATACAGGAGCCCCCTGTTGGGATGAAAGATCCCAGATTCGTAAAGTGTCACTTAATCAGGATGTTTCTGAGTAGCAGATCCTGTTACTCCTCCTGGATATTTCACACCTCGGGACCCAAACTCCAGACAGTGCGTCCCCAGAAATGAGTGGCCCCTTTTTACTTAGCAGTGCTACCAAGCTGCTTGCTGAGCATGCTCAGAGATACCTGAGTTGGCTGTAGGACTGGCCCATGTGACCTGGCAGGTTCTGAAAGGAGGAAGATAATTCCTTGCCAATGGGATGAGGCTAATGTATCCCTTCACAGGCCCTTGTCCCCCTCATCCCTGTGTTATTCCTGTGTTGTTGCGGTTGCTGTTACCTGATTTCTTCAAGCGGATAAGACCTGAGTACAGCGGCTACGATTCCAGAACGCAAGGGGTTAAAAACATCGCAACAAGGAAACTTGCCCTGCTTCAGGATTTCGTTAGCCCTGGGGATCCAGCAAATCCCAGAGAACCAGAAAGGACTTTGCACATTCACAGAAGGATTGGACTGGCTATTTATTTGGCAATTTGCAAAAGGACTACATTTTAAAGGACAATCTTCTGGTGCTTTGCACCTTTCTGGACATTATCCTCTGTTTCTCTACCCGTGAGTGTAATTATTAAGTTTATTCTGCAGTTGTCGTGTGTTTGCCTATCAAGGGAATAAATCTCAGTTTATTTTGCTCAACCTGTTCTGCTCAATCAGGACCCACGAAATATAAATGTGTTATTAAGCGCGTCTCCCGTGACAGTGACCCATAGTGGACCAGCCACATCCCTCATCAAGGGAAGCAATAGAACGAGAGTCATACCAGATCGTCAAGGCCATTAGTAGAGGAAGCTGTGTATATGGTACTCACAGCTAGGGGTTAGGCTGAACCAGGGATAAAAGTAAAATGAATGTATTTAAAAATAACAACTTAGGTCCAGTTCTTTGTTCATCCCTCTTGGAGTCATTGTGCCCAGAAGCCTGATCCATCTGGATTCCTTTTGGAGTAATAGCCTTTGTGTATCCTCATCACGACGATTTTTCCTCATGCCATCTATAACCTGGTACCTGAGCTGGCTGGCATTATGCCGAGCGAGTGTGAAGTGATGAGCTACGGGTGCTCTGGGTCACATCTCTGGATTGCAGCCTTGTGCTGTCTGATCCTATCCTTCACCGGCTGAGTCGTCTCCCCCACATATCCTAGTCCACAGGGACATTTAATCAGATAGATTACATGTCTAGATAGACATGTACACTGGCGACACACTTTATTCGAGCTCGGCTAGTCCCACGAATTCGGGTATACCCGGGTGTATTGAGGTTTGTGACTGTTTTCTGCCCGAGTGCATTGAGGTATTTTCCAGGCAGGGATTGAAGCATTTTATTCCCGCTGGCTGCAATACTGCACAGTATATATATATATACTGCATTACAATTCATGAATTTATGCCATCTGGTAGACACGCGAAGCATTGCAGCCTATTAAATCCTAATCATTATCATTTAACAGATCAGCCGCCCGTCAGCCAGGCATGAACCCAGGCTGGGAAGGCAAACGCAACGGGGCTTGTCAGAGGTGAGGAGCGGCGCATTCCAGGTATCTGCCAGGTACATACTGGGTATTTGCTCGAATAAAGTGTGTCGGTGCAGTATAGAAATTCTTAATCTGGAACATCTGTCCTGTAAGCGGATGCCTAAACGAGGGGCCCTCCTGGATGCTGCCACATTGGCTACAACTGAGACATCTATAGCACCCCAGTTTAGGTTTCCCCAAAAAAGTTTGCTTAGGAACTAAGCTCCCTATGTCAGCTTTTTCCAAGTGGTCCCGTAGATTCCTGCCCCTTTTGTAAGAGAATAATGGTGGTTCTGAAAATATAGTGGCAAAAGAGGATCACTGCATAAAAGGGGTCAATGCGTTTAATGACATTTTTAATACGTCCACTATTGGTACTATAGGTGGACACAAAAGGGACAGAGAATGTTTTACTATGAGGTGCTCTTTGTGCGGTATCTGTCCATGAGTCAACCTTTGTGCATTGGCTATCAAGTAATTATTTAGGGTAGCCTCTCCTAGCAAACTTATTTGCATAGTGTTGAGACTGTCTTCAACCTTCGTGGGTATGCTAATGATACATTTGGCTCGCAAGAACTGACTATACGGTAAGCCACGCGTAGTGCTGGGAGGATGAAAACTAGTGAAGTGTAATAAAGGATTACGATCTGTCTCTTTAGTGAACATGTCAGATTCTAATTTTCCACTTAGTAGTCTGATTGTGGTGTCCAAAAAGTTCACCATAGAAGAATTATGTGTGTAAGTAAATCCAATGGTCCTGCGGGCCTTGTTGAGGTCTTCAACGAAGTTCAACAAAGACACCACATCCCCCTGCCACACCATGAACACATCATAAATATATCGCACCCACATACGCCCATGTTCCAAAAATGCATGATGACAATAAACATGCGCAATTGGGGAGTGTGTATAAAACAGGTATAATAGGATCCTTTTTAATCAAGAATTCTTTATGTTTCTTCAATATAACTCCACTCTCAAATGCCTGAAAACCCACTTGGAAAATTTTCTTAGCAACCACGTGTGTGGGGTTCTGTATATATTAATATCACATACGTCGTTGTTTTATAGCATCATTAACAACATTTTATTATTTTCATAGCACGTCATAGATGTTTTAGTAATCTTGTTAGTTGGCATTTCCTGTAAAACTGCTTATCTAGCACAACTATATATAAAGTTGCTACATTAAGAATATTGGGTTTCTATGACTTATTAAGTCTGAAGATATTAATTATTAATCACCCTGAGTGCAGTTGTGATAGGGATCTAGTGTTATTTCTAAATTAAACTTGATGCGTTACAGGTTATTTGTAAAGTGACAACATATTCCACAGCACAGTGCAATGAGGGTACAGAGTAACATCTCATAAACAGAATGACATACAAAACAGGTCAACCAAGTGCAAGCAGATATAAAAGGTAACGAGGGACCAGAATGAATAAGGGGCAGTGTAGAAACGAAAGGTAAAGTAACTGCTCATTGTGGGATGAAGTACAGTATACCGAAGGATGGTGTATGGTCAAACCGCACAGCTGGTTCCATTAAGGTTTTGAGGTGTTAATGTTAGGAGATGGTAGATAGTGTTGAGTTTGGTCTAACCACACAGCTTGTACCAATAGGGTTATTGGGGGGTGGAGGGGATCTTTGGGGTATGCAAGATAGGCTTCCTTAAAATGGTAAGTTTTCAGAGAGTTTTTAAATCACTGAAAGCTGGGTCAGGGTCTGCTGGTAGGTGGTAGGGAATTTCAGAGAGAGGGTGTAGAGCATGGGAGATGACCTCTATGCTGATGACACACAAATTTCATTTTCAACCCCTGACTTTACACCTGGTGTACAGACAAAAGGTTCTGAATGTCTCTCCGCTATATCATCCTAAATGGCCCACCGCTGACTTAAACTTAACAAGGCAAAAACCGAGCTCCTCATACTTCCTCCCAATCCTGTCCTTACTACCTACTTCTACATTACTGTTGGAAGCACTATCAAACACCCAGTAGCACAAGCACGCTAGGTCACACTCAACTCCTAGGGGTCACACTCAACTCCTCTCTTACATTCTCCCCTCACATTCAAAAGGTAGCAAGAACTTGTCGTTTTTTCCTCCTCAATATTACAAAGATACGCCCTATCCTCTGTTACATGAGTGCTAAAACTCTGACACAGGCACTCATTCTCTCCCGTCTCGACTACAATAACCTCCTCGTGTCCAGCCCCTTTGCCTCTCACCTGTTTCACTTACAATCTATCCAAACGCTACAGCCAAAATAACTTTAATTTTTCCTAAATCTGTCTCAGCATCTCCCCTGCTGAAATCTCTCTCCTTGCTTCCCATCAAATCCCGGATCACAAACTCAATTCTCATCCTCACTTTTAAAGATTTACACTCTTCTGCCTTTCTTTATATCTCAGCCCAACCTTCTTTCTATGCACAATCCCGACTCTTGCGTTCTGCTCAAGGATGTCTTCTCTCTTCCCCATTTGTGTCTAAAGCCCTCTCCCGTCTTAAACCTTTCTCACTGACTGCCCCACAACTCTGGAATGCCTTCCCCTTACAAATTTGACTAGCACCCTGTCTTAAAACACACCTCCTTAGCGAAGCATACGAGTAGCTCTGTGGCTGATACTTTACACCTCATACAATGACTTGGCCCCTTGCAGATGCACTTACCAGAACACTTTCCTACTGTCTCTGCATGTTCTTCCTTCTTACAAATCAGATTGTGAGCTCTTAAGGGGCAGGGACTCCTTTTACTAAGTATCACTTTTATGTCTGAAGCACTTCTTCCCAATAAGTTTATTTGTATTTTTTGTTATTTATATGATTGTCACGTGTATTATAGCTGTAAAGCGCTACAGTACACTGGCGACACACTTTATTCGAGCTCGGCTAGTCCCACGAATTCGGGTATACCCGGGTGTATTGAGGTTTGTGACTGTTTTCTGCCCGAGTGCATTGGGTTATTTTCCAGCCAGGGATTGAAGCATTTTATTCCTGCTGGCTGCAATACTGCACAGTATATATATATATACTGCATTACAATTCATGAATTTATGCCATCTGGTAGACACGCGAAGCATTGCAGCCTATTAAATCCTAATCATTATCATTTAACAGATCAGCCGCCCGTCAGCCAGGCATGAACCCAGGCTGGGAAGGCAAACGCAACGGGGCTTGTCAGAGGTGAGGAGCGGCGCATTCCAGGTATCTGCCAGGTACATACTGGGTATTTGCTCGAATAAAGTGTGTCGGTGCAGTATGTACAGTAATGGCACTATATAAATAAAGATATACACACATACATACATGCACACATACTGTACATACAGATGGCAGCAGAGATGTTACAGTAGGTGGGGCACATCGTTGAGAGCTGTATAAGCCAGAGCAAGGGTTTTACATTTTATTCTAGAGGCCATTGTAGGGATTTGGATAGTGGAGCAGCCAATGGGGAGGGGAGGGTGAGGTAGATGAGTATGACAAAAGCATTTTGGATGGATTGAAGTTGGGACAGGCAGACGAGGGGAATGTCAAGTAGGAGAATGTTGCAGTAGTCAAGATAGGACAGGTTAAGTGAGTGAATGAATTGGGATTTTAGATTTATCATGAGTGATAAAAGGGCGCATCCCAGCAATATTTCAGAGGTGGAGGCTGCAGCATTTAGTTAGGGTTTGAATGGGAGGACTGGGTAGAGTCAATGATGACCCGTAGGCCAGGGTTTGGTTGGTTAATGATATTGTGGTATTATTGACAGTCATGAAGTGTTTGGGTATAGGGGTGGGAGGGGGAAAGATTATTTATTATTTTTCGGACATGTTAAGCTTCAGGTAATATTGAGACATTGAGGAGGAGATAGTGTAGAGATAGTTGGTGATACAGGAGAAGAAAGAAGAGGAGAGGTTCATGGAGGAGAGGTACATTTTTGTCTCATCGGCATATAGATGATATTGCAAACCAAAGGATTGTGTTAGTTCACCAAGAGAGGAGGTGTGGAGCCAAGGCCAAGGCCGAGGGCCAAGGACAGAGTTTTATGGGACCCCAATAGAAAGAGAGAGTGAAGAAGAGGAGACACCAGAGAAGGAAACACTAAAAGAGAGGTTGGATAGTAAGACTTGCACAAGGAGAGAGCTGCATCACAGATGCCAACAGAGTGTAGCATTTTCAGGAGAAGGAGGGGGGGGGTTATCAACAGTATCAAAGGCAGCAGGGATAGATACTGGAATATTAGTAAGGAGAAATTACCCTTAAACTTACATGTGAGCGTGAAATAGGGATCTGATGAGTCAATCAGTTGTATACGAGCCATTCAACTAACTTGGAGGCAAAGGGGAAAAGAGAAGGCAGTAGTTAGAAAGACAGGTAGGTTTAAGAGAGGGATTCTTTAGAATGGGCATGATCAGTGCTTGTTTAAAGGTAATGCGCCAGAGATGAGAGAGAGGTTTAAAAAGTGGGAAAGGGTGTTGCTTATTGTGCCAGAGAGGGAACCATGGTTGTGACTTAAGTTGTTGGGGGCTATATTTTATAAGGCTTATTATAATATACTCTTGTACAGCATAGAGATGTTTCCAGATCTTGTCAGGAAAGGTTACAGATGGGAGAGAGGAGAGGTTGTTAAGATGTTGAAAATGGAAGGGGGTCAAGAGCATGTAGGTTTCTGCATCTGCATGCTGAAGTAGGTGTTGGGGAGGTTGCAGAGGGTAGAGTAAGGCTAAAACTTAGGAGGTGAAGATCAGAGAGAGGGACAGGAGTGTTAAGTTAGAGACTGAGCAGAAGCAGGAGAAAAAGAGACAATGGGAATGACCATTGAAGAGGAGAGGTATTCAACTGGGAGAGACCAAAAGAGGATGTTAAGGAGAGAAATTGGAAAGCTTAAGGTACATTGGCATTGTCAATAGGTATGTTAATGTCTCCAAGGATGACAGGTGGTGTGTTAAAAGAAAGGAAGCCAGGTGGCAAAGTTGATCCAGGGGGTGATAGATAACAGCAACAAGGAGTGAGAGGGGAGATGCAAAACATGAACTTCAAAGGAAGAGAAAGATAGGGAGATAAAGAAGGTATGATGTGAAATCTGCAGCTTGTGGAAAGTAGTATAGCTAACCTGTATGTTCACAGGTTTGGAGTTGTGGCTAAGGGAAAGATCACCATACAGTAGGACAGAGCAGCAAGGGAGGCGGTGTCTGAGGGGGTGAGCCAAGTTTCTGTAATGGCTAGGAGGTTGACAGAGTTGAAATTGAATGTCATGATTTGCTGTCAGTTTATTGCTGACTAAGAATGCATTTAAAAGGGGCACAGGAAAAGGAAAGGGAGATGTGAGATGCGGATGAGATTGGAGTGATTGTCTGTGTATGGTGAAAGGGAGAGTTTGGGGTAAAGGGTAGGATGTGAAAGGCTTGGGAGTAATAATGAGAGGAAAGAGAGTAGTGGAGAGTGTTGGAGAGGGAGTTGCTGAAATGTTTAGAGTGATGGGAATGTGATGTGAGAAGCAGATGGAGTAGATGACCGCAAAATTAGGTGGATATCAATAGAGAGTGGGAAAATACAAAGGAAGTCTTAGGGGAGAAAATTGTGGGAGCTAGGGATAGAGGCAAAAGTGCAAGGAGGTAAATAAGGAAAAGAAGAGTAACAGTCGTCCAAAGCTGAGTGTCAGCTAAGTTTATTAATTAACAGGTGCAGTGCACAAACAGAAGCATGCAACAGTACAACAACAACACGGATGTACTGTAGGCTTAAGAGGTTCTGAATGAATTCAGCTGTGCTATGAAAGTCCTGTAGTCCAGAGCTGGGGTGATGAAGCACAGCAAGCAATCCGATGATAACCCTTAGCCTGCAGAGGAGAGCTGCTCTTGGAGAATGTTTTTAGATGTTTGCCTTTGGGGCAACACAGATGCAGGCCAAAGACGTTCATTTTATTTAATAGCAGGTGCCTTATGGCAAAGCACGATTAGTAAAGATGGCCCTTTATTTCTAGTAGTACGAGAGAATATACAATAAAGATCTTGGAAAAATTATCATACTTGTGGACATTCTCCTGGCTTCCTTTAAAAGAATAAATCTCTCTCTCCACCCCCTAAATAATGTCAGGTTAAATCCCTAAATCCCTGGGTTAATCTGAACGGCCTTTAATGCATATGCGATGTTAGGTGAAACACCTCTTTCGCATGTTGTTAGCACTAACTGCCAGAAACAAAATAAGTATACATTATTTGGAGAGTAGCACGGGTTAAAGTTAGGTTATTTGCTTTAGTGCATAGGCATTATAATTAACCTAACATTAATTTAGGTTAACAAGGCTAATAGAGTTTAGTACATGGCGTAAATCTCACTATATTTAGTGCATCTAAAAAGGTATTTTTTTTGAAAGGGATAATGCTTTGTGTAAAGAATTTTCGTTTGTGCTCACTAATTGGTTTTTCATGTTAAGTAGATTTTTTTTTTGTTTGAATGTGAACAATTTAATTATATATTTTTTCTTAACTCTATTAAGGAACCATCACTAAGACATACATTTCAGTTTCAAACCTCACATGAAGAATTTTGGACAATTAACAATTTGACATGGTATTGTTCTTTTATTTTAACCCTTAAAGTGCTCTACGAAGTGTTTATGTGTTCGCTCAGTGAGGAGTTATCCCCCTTCCATCTGTCATCATTGCAGATAGCTTCCTCGACTTGACCTCCCCTAAGAGAACAAGCTATTATTTTTACAAAACTACTTATGGTGCACCCATGATGCCAGAGCACATGATGTAGTAGCTAAGTCTTGGGGTACTCAAAGTGTTAAACCAGTAATCTTATCTGGTCGTATTATTTTTCTAGATTTTTTTTTAACCGGATGTGAATTGAGTGATTGAGCTGAACCAAATTATTTTCAGCTTTGCGCTCCACTATTCCAGTTCCAAAGGTATTACAAGTTTTAAAATTCCCTCCTGAGGAGACAAAATGGCCACCAAATCTGGCAGGTATAGCGGGGCAATAGGAAGTTGCAATGTCATTGGTTGTGCCCATTTAAATCCCCATGAGGAAACACCTGTAACTGTACCGGTAAGTATCAAGGAAACCGGGTGTCCCAAGAGCTGAAGTTTAAATGGTCCAGTTCCGGAAGACCCCCAGTTTCCTAAAAAGAGGGTTAGATAATCTGTATTGCTGCTTTAAAGCCTGTGAAAGGTTAATCTATTGTCCCAATGAATTAAGCGGACTATAGAAAGAAAAGCACTCGTATTTATTGTATAGTAAAACTGTATAGTAATGTAGCTTTCAATCATGATCCCACCAATACAATAATAAAATAAATTACAGTACACTTGTGGATTGACAATCCTTCAAAAAAAAATGTTGTACAGGAATTTGTACGCTGACCAGCTCTTATACAAAAGATACATAAGAGCTTGGTGTTGCCCAATTTTTTTTGTGTGATCTGGGCACTGAGTCGTAACACCTTTGATTGCACTAGGTCAGGTAAATATTGGCTGTTTACTTTTAGGAGCACCTGTGTAATGTCTTCAGACACAGGGACAAATTGAGATTTGTAAGTAGGAGTGATTGAGCTTCTTGATTAAAGTTTTGGTTGCGCCTTGATAGTCGGGAAGTTGCACACCCCACAAAGTAGTTATTGAATGTGTTTGCAATGTCAGAGTGATCTGACAGTGTAGTATCACCCTTTTTTTTATATGAAATTGTTGTTGATAGCTAGAACATGAAATGAAGAACTGATATTGGAAAAATATAATATTTTTTTAAATGATATAACAAAAAGTGAAAACATCAGACAAAAAAAGTCAGGTTACAAACCTTGTCATTGGAGGAGAAGTTGCATTCACTTTCAGAGAAGGACAAACTATGGGAGAAAGAATCATGATCAGTATTGTCAGATTCATCATTATAATTGTAAATTATTATAAATATAGTGTATCAGGTTTCTGTGCTACTTCCTTCAGCAGTTGCTCTGTATTTTCAAGTTCTGTTTTGCATGCTTTCTCTCAAACTGGAAGCACGCACCTGGGACAGATTCCAAGATTGTCTGCAAGCTCATACTACTGATAAATAGCTTACAGCTCTAAGCAGCAAATGACTGTACTTTCTGGTTGGCTAAATACCCCCGGAGACCCCAGGATCTTCATAGGAGGTAAGTGTATGTATTTACTCTCCATATAGGGCCTGCATAGGTGTTTTCTTAGGGAAAATTATCCCATTTCTAGTTTCATTATATATTTGAGTCCATATAGGACCAAATAAATACTTTCTCCTTGAGCACAATACATAATGGTTTTCTGTTCATGGCTAGAAGGCTGAAATATATTGTTGATGACAGAAAGTATAAGATTTTTAGCAGCACCTAAAAATGAAGCATAGAGGTGAATACCTGAATGGTGCACGGAAACAAGGAGGAACCCTAATTCCCTCCAAAGGTACCATATAGAACAAATAATTTGTTCCCAGCACTCAAAAAAGAAGGATTGAGATGGAATATGTCAAAATATAATATTTAAATATTTATATCTATTTATATTAATTTGTACAAGGCAAACAACAATATTACGTATCCATGATACGTAAATAACTGCTAAGGCCATCCCTACTGTGTTTCTCTTTCCCCATTTAGGATTTTTTTTTATTCTATGTAATGTAGTAGTTTTTCGATGTGCTATTTAGTCTCTAGACAAAAGGATGGGAGAGCAGGAAAGAGGGAAAGAATCACTGAGTGTTCAGAAGGCATATAACATTTTATAGTAGCATAAAAAAGTACAAGGACTTACAATAAAATAAGGATCGTATTGATCCAAGTACACCAGGCAGGTATAAACCACAACAGGAGCTCTGTTGTCCATAAACCCCCTCCTCTGGATCGCAGATGGTATGTGCTGAGGGGGTTCCAGACCGGTACCCACTTGTAGTCTTCCCTGCACTCGTGTAAGCAACGCTGGGTCTACAGCATCATCACGTTCGAACACAGCATGCAATTGGCTCGCCTACGCGTTTCGTGTCATGTGGGACACTTCGTCAGGGCAGAGCCACAATGCTCATTGGAGCAAACTAAATACAGCAAGCTGACCAATGAGTAACATTGTAACTTGTCTGGAAAATAATGTCATCAGCCTTCCAATTAGTAGATAGATCACAGCAGCATACATAACAACGATTAACAACCATATAATACAAAAAACTATTTATACATAAAACATAAAACACGATAATGAAAATTAAATAATTAACTATAGTAATAATAATGATATTAGATAGTAAAAAAGTATATATATATAAAAATATTCAGAAAAATTCATACTGTATATTAAACCAAGAGTAAAGACTGCATACCTGTTGCACATTGATATATGAACCTCAAGTCATAGAGAATATTACAAGAGTTGCAATGTGCATACGACGATCTCAAAGCTATCAATCAGTATATAAACAGATGATTGTGCTAAAGCTATATAAACATTTACACTTCCAACATGTTAGTAGTATGATTACATGGTGTAATAGTGATATTACACATTAGCTTGGTGGTATTATCAAAGTTATGGAAATGTAATTTTGACATTTTATAAAGTAAAGTAACCAAAATCCCTGTCACATAAGAACTTTGTAATCCTAGCATATTAGAGATATGGTTTGATGGTAATGTTACACATTAACATGGTTATATTATCCATATTGTGAAAATATAATTTCGGATAATATAATTTAACATTTATGAAGTCACCATACTCGTTATCACACAGGTAAGGTAATGACATAGTTGCCAATATCAGATGCTCATATAATAGGCGTATGATACTTCTAGTATAATGTGTATATGTGTTTCTTAAGACAAATGTCTAATCTAATCTAATAATATAATATAATACACCATTTTGGAGATATTAAAAGGGAAATCACAGCATATTTATGCACTAGTTCAAATGAATGACTTGATTAATTTCACTTAAATGTCCACTAAATTGTACTAATGGACATATTAATAGGGAAAACTCATTCAACACTAAAGCTATAACAAGATACATCTCTGAAAGCTCATGGTACAGCCATGGATAGGAGCAGACAAGAAGGCAGAGAGAAGAGAGAAGAACCATACTGTATATTCTACTGAACCTTCACATCATACCAACAATAATAATGGAAATTATTACTTGTTAAGTCCCAAAAAATGAACTTACTTAAGGAAAGGGGCTAGTTCGATATGCTCATTGAGACCACCAGGGGACTTGCTGCCTAGAGTGTAAATCCAAAATTGTTCTTTTTGGAGCAGCATTTTGTCTCTATCACCTCTCCTGGGGTCTCTAGGAATAATTTCTATTCCCCTAAAATGAAAACCTTCAATTTTTCCTTCATGTTGTAAAAGGAAATGATGCGCCAGATTATGGATTGTTTTGCCATTTGCGATGTTATTCTGGGCATTTTTAATTCCATTAAGATGTTCGCCTTTTCTGGTCTTGTGGTTTTGCCGACGTACCATAAGTTGCATGGGCACATGATTGCGTAAACCACAAAGGTTGACAAGCAGTTAATACTTTGTTTGATAGTGTGTGTTTTTCCTGTTACTATATGTAATGCTTGCGCGAGCCCACAAACAAGACCTGAACCCGGCACTGAGGTGGGAAGGACTATGCCACACACTCACAGTTGCGGGGGCGAGCCCAGAATGTGGTTTGCAGCGTTGCTGGGTCTGGGTATGTAGAAAGGATTAATCCAATACTTGCCGGGGTCCGTAGGTTGGAGAGGTACACGTAGTTGAAGTCCGTAAGCCAGGGGTCAAGAGCCAGAGAGAATCCAAATGCAAAGCCAGGCCGGTACACGAGAGGTTAACTGCAGAGAACAAGACAAGATTGGGCTGGACAAGACAGGCACACGCAAAGGCTACACAAAGTTATGTTCAGCAAGGTATGACAGGAAGAGGCAGTCCATTATAGGAGACAGGAACCAGTAGGAGAGGGGGCGGAGTGGAGGCGGGGTCTCCTTAGATGCCAAGGATAGGCTGCAGGAGAGGAGGGCTCATAGCTAAACTTGCCACGCAGCTGGGGCTCATTGCACGCCGTCATGCGCGAGCACCGCGCACAGCGGAGGTGCGGCGCATCTGAGGGGGCGGAGCTATGCTCGGTGACCGTGCATAGAAGGAGCAGGTGCGCGTGTGCTCTGTAACAGGAGCGGTGATGCGCGCATCAGCGGGGGGGGGGGGGGCGGATCTTTGCCAGCTGCCACTGCAGTACTATAGGTAAGCGAGGAAGGAGCGCGCCGCAAGGGACGCATTCCCCGATTCCTCACAGTACCCCCCCCTGAGGATCGGACTCCGGACGATCCAAGTACGGCTTCTGCGGATACCTGGCGTGGAACCGTCTAAATAAGCCGGGAGCGTGGATCTGGTCGAATGGCACCCAAGAGCGCTTCTCCGGACCGAAGCCTTTCCAGTGTTCTAGGAATTGTATCCTTACCCTGGAATATCTGGAATCAATAATTGACTGGATCACGAATTCCTCTTGACCTTGAACCAGTACAGGAGGAGGAGGAGGAGAGAGAACATCAGGGTACCTGGAACTCTGTTTGACAGGTTTTAAGAGAGAGACATGAAATACTGATGGTATCTTCATAGATGGAGGCAAATCAAGGCGGTACGCTACAGGATTAATCGGTTCCACGATCTTGAAGGGTCCCAGGAATCTGGGAGCCAATTTTAAGGTAGGAGTCTTTAATCTTTTGTTTTTAGAAGAGAGCCATACCTTGTCTCCTGTCTTGAACCTGGGCGCCTCTAGACGATGTCGATCCGCTTGGATTTTTTGTCTCTGAACGGATTCTTGAAGAGTTTTCCGGATCTTACTCCAAGAGTCTTGAAGATTGTTGACTCTAGCATCAGCGGCTGGAACTCCAGAATTGTTAGAAGATAAAGGAAGAGAATTAGGGTGATAGCCATAATTGATGAAAAAGGGCGACTCTTGGGTGGACTTATTTCTTAGAGAATTGTGTGCAAACTCAGCCCAGGGTAATAGATCAGTCCAATTGTCTTGAGTCTCGGAAACAAAACATCTAAGATACTGTTCCAGCGATTGGTTTACCCTCTCTGTCTGTCCATTCGTTTGCGGGTGGTACCCAGAAGAAAAAAGAAGCGAAATATTGGGTCTTTGATAAAACTCCCGCCAAAATTTTGACACAAATTGTGATCCCCGGTCGGATACGATAGAAACGGGAACCCCATGTATACGAAAAATCTTCTTGATATAGACTTCAACAAGAGTAGCAGAATTGGGAAGGCCCTTGAGGGGTATGAAATGGGCCTGTTTTTTTGCAATAAAACACCGGATTCCACTGCTTAGCAAGTCCATTCCCATAGGACTCGAAGCAATAGCCGTCCACTTCAACCTGCCCTCATCTGCCTGGAGACTGCGATATTCACTCTTTCCACCAAGGATGGACATAAGGAGCAAATCTCATTGGATGTCATTCATTCACCATTGGTGCAGGTAATATTGGGTCTTCCCTGGTTACAATTGCATAATCCTGTAATTGACAGGACTGATAAACTGCCTATACGATGGCCTGGTGCATGTCATATTCCTTGTGCTTCCCCTCCTCTTTCTCTTGCCTGTTTAGAAACTACTGATACTGTTAAGGGCCCACTTCCTGAGGCTTAAATTGTATTTCTTGACGTCTTCGATATAGTTAGCTCTGAAGTCTTTCCCCCGCATTGTACCTTCGATTGTCCCATTGATCTCATACCTGGTGCCATTCTCCCGAAAGGCAGATCCTATCCCTTGTCCATTCCAGAATCCCGTGCCATGTCAGAGTATATACAAGAGAACATAAAGGGCCTCATGCAGAGAGCAGCGCAAAAAGGAATCTCGCCATTTGCCGGCGAAAAAGGAGCTTTAAACCGCCGGAAAAGGCAAGTTTAAAAAAAAGCGCCATTTTTTTTTTTTTTTTTAAATTTGCCGCGCGGCTGGAGAGTTTCTAATCTCTCCAGTTTTTTTTCTGCCAAAAAAATGGCGCGATTTTCAACATTTTTCCTCTCCACCAAGCAGCTGCCGCTCCGCGGCCGGTGGAGGGGAAAAAAAAAAAAACCCGATTTTTTCCCCACTAGTTTCAACAGCGCTTATAGCGCTGGTTGAAACTCTCCATATGCAGAAAGGCAGTTTTATGCTCTTTCTGCATATGGAGATAAAAACTCTCCAATAAAGCTAAAAAAAATTCCCCCTCTCCAATTCTGAATAGCGCTGCTCTCTGCATGAGGCCCAAAGAAGGGATTTATAAGAAACTCCACCTCACCTGCTGGGGCAGGCTTCTTCTTTGGGAAAAAGAAAGATGGATCTCTCCGCCCCTGCATTGATTATAGAGGTTTAAATAAGATCACCCAGAAGAACCGGTATCCCTTACCACTCATATCAGAACTGTTCGACCGCTTACAAGGTGCCTCCATTTTCTCCAAACTTGACCTCCGCGGTGCTTACAACCTTATACGCATCAGGGAAGGAGACGAATGGAAAACGGCCTTTAATACCCGCGATGGCCATTATGAGTATCTAGTAATGCCATTTGGACTCTGTAACGCTCCTGCAGTCTTTCAAGAATTTGTCAATGAGATTTTTCGTGATGTTCTCAATTTGTTTGTCATTGTGTATCTTGACGATATTCTCATTTTTTCTTAATCATTGCCGGAACATATTCAGCAAACCAAGCTGGTACTCTCTTGTCTTCGTCAGAATCATCTTTATGGCAAGATGGAGAAATGTATGTTTCATCAAAGTTCTACTTCCTTCCTGGGCTATATAATCTCTGAGAAGGGATTCACCATGGACCCTGAGAAATTAAAGCAATATTGGATTGGCCCCAACCTACGTCAATTAAAGCCATCCAGCGATTTCTTGGCTTGGCTTGAATCCCTGAAGAAAGCCTTCACGTGCGCCCCTATTCTACATCACCCCAACCCGTCTCTTCCTTTCACATTGGAGGTCGATGCCTCAGACGTTGCAGCAGTGGCTGTGCTCTCTCAAAGACGTTCTCTCCAAGATCACATACATCCATGCGGGTATTTCTCCAAAAAAAATTCTCGTGAGGAGATCAACTATGACTTTGGTAATAGAGAACTTTTAGCAATCAAGATGGCACTCCAAGAATGGCGACATCTGCTCGAAGGTACCGAAAAACCTATTCTTATTCTCACCGATCACAAGAATTTATTGTATATTGAGGGCGCTCGACGCCTTGGCTCACGTCAAGCTAGCTGGGCCTTATTCTTCTCAAGATTTAATTATGTAATTTCTTATATTCCTGGTACTAAGAATTTAAAGGCCGCTGCATTGTCTCGTCAATTCCTTTTCGAGGACAAGTCAGACGATGTTCCTGAAACCATTCTCCCTTCTAAACTCAGCATTGCTGCTAACTCTTTCGACCGGGGATCACTGTAGAGGGAGAAAGGGGGTGGCCAGGGATTAAAACTGCGCTTGCTGGAGCCCCTATACTGGCTGCTCCAGACTATACCAAGCATTTTCTCATACAAACTGATGCCTCAGGCTTTGGTGTGGGGGCTGTGTTGAGCCAGGTGGGGGACGATGGCCAAGAGCACCCTGTGGTGTATCTAAGTTGCAAACTGCTCCCCAGGGAAGTGGCATATGCCACCATTGAGAAGGAGTGCTTGGCCATTGTGTGGGCACTCAAAAAGCTCCAGCCCTATGTCTATGGGAGGGCTTTCACGGTCATCACAGACCACAACCCCCTGAGTTGGCTACAGAGGGTATCAGGGGAAAATGCCAAACTGCTGAGATGGAGCTTGGCTTTGCAAGAATTTGAATTTACCATTCAACACAAGAAGGGCAGTGAAAACAGCAATGCTGACGGACTTTCACGCCAGGACTATCCCTCTGGGACTGAGTTCATTAATGGTGCCAGCAGTGCCCCACTCCCCGTTAGGACCAGTGGACCACAGGTCACCCATTAAGAAGGGGAGGTGTAGAGGGAGAAAGGGGTGGCCCGGGATTAAAGGGGTTACACCCCATTTGGCCATCCCCTGACCTCACCCGGGAGTCAAAGGGTTAACTGGGCTAAGACCCAGAACAGTGATTTAACCCCTGTAATGACATGTACATGTGTATTTCCCTGTTCCCCTGTTCCATTGTAATGTCTAGGATTTAAGTGTTATTCAAAGGGTCTTGTCACCCTCCCTGATGATTTAAGGGCGGAGGAGGCTCAAACCAGAGCAGTCTCCAAGTGTCCCAGTTATCACCTTCCAACAAAGGTTATCTTGCTAGAGATCCAGATGGGTAGACTGGCTGGCATTCCATTTGCCTATGGGGGGTTACAGAAATGAGACCCCAGAGTTCTACTGCGCATGTGCCAGCTAGCAGGGGGGCCTGTCCTAAAATGTGTTCCCCCATCAAAGATTGGCTGGAGATAATGGGAAACCAATCACAGGTACTTAAGGTTAAGGATAGAGGGACAAAAGGTTTATAAACTGCTGTTCCCCATATATCCTTAGTTAGTAGTCTTCTTCAATTTATCATCTGATGGCTACCTGATTGCGAGAGAATTGCTATGCTATATATTTCTCATTCCCCAACCCCAAAGTAAGTGTACTTCTTGTCTGTTACTGTATTATTCATGTGTTCACCTATCCTAAGGAATAAACTCACTTTATTATATCTAAGACTCGTTTCAGTTCAGACCCAGTGATAAATATATATCATCTGTTATATATATTTATGTGACCTTATACAGCCTGCCATAATCTCACCGTGACAGGCTTATAAATTAACTGGTGGCAGCGGCGGGATTGAACTGAACCTAGATTACAGTATTCTGCGGGGTACTGTGAGCTAGTTGGGGACTCGATGGTAATTGCGAGTTCCTGGGTCTAAAGATATTGAACACACGTTAGTGCAACAAGTAACGCAAGTTGTCACACCACCTCACCTGCTGCGACCCAGAACCATGAGTGAAGCGGAGAGTGTCTATTACCTGAAAACTAGAAGTCAGCTAAAGGACAAGTGCCATGAATATGGACTGGAATATGTGGACCAGGATGTCGAGGACATGGTTGCCGCAATCACAGCTCATGAAGCCGAGCTTGCAGCGTCTCAGGGTACGGCGCAGCTTGCTCTTGTACAGCCGCACGGAGATCAGGGACTGAACCCAGTGCCGGAGCGGCCGGATACCGGGGAGGGGACAAGTGCACCTCCCGGCCCAAGTGCAACAAGAGGGGCACCGATGGCTATGGCCACCAGTCCGTTTACCTCTGAAATGTTGGCACTGATCACCAAGTGGGGAGACCGAGGGACAGCGGAGGAGCGGCTAAAGTTTATCTCAATGGCAGTGAACAGACCTGCTTAGAGCCCCCGGTCCAAACCCGCAAACATGAACTCCAACTGGACAAGCACAGTCTCACCAGGTACGTGGAAGGCACTGATCAGATTGACATGTTTTTAAGGAAATTCGAGATGCAGTGCCGACGGTACAAGGTGCTTCCCCAGCATAGGGTTGCACGCTTGGACCCGCTTCTCTCCGGCTTGGCCAAGCAGACATTGATGGCGCTTACAGAGGAGTATGCTGATGACTATGACCACCTGAAAGAACTTTTGCTATTTCAGCATGGTTTTACCCCTAATGTTAGTACAGAGAGCAAAGTCCTTGGCGCACTATCAAGTGCATAACCTGATAAATTAGTCCTGTTTGTTGAAAAACTGGTAGGAAAATGTCCACAGTCTGACTTCCTGGTTTTCTTCTGAAGTTTGTTGATCTGCAATCAAAGAGAACAGGAAACCATTGCGCAGTATCTCATATGTATTGAAGCCTCATTCACACAGCTGCTAGATACTTACATCTAGATGGGTGAATGCAGGCCTTGAAAGGTATCTTTAAACCGGAGATTAGTATCTGTCACCGGGTCCCCACTGGTGTTGCTCCCGCTCCACAGATGGCCGGTCCGCCCAATGATACACAAAAGATAAAAGGCCCACTCTATTAGGAGGGAGAAAGACCAACATTGGATCTATATCCAGTAAAATGAAAGGTCCTTTCATTTTACTGGATATAGATCCAATGTTGGTCTTTCTCCCTCCTAATAGAGTGGGCCTTTTATCTTTTGTGTATCATTGGGCGGACCGGCCATCTGTGGAGCGGGAGCAACACCAGTGGGGACCCGGTGACAGATACTAATCTCCGGTTTAAAGATACCTTTCAAGGCCTGCATTCACCCATCTAGATGTAAGTATCTAGCAGCTGTGTGAATGAGGCTTCAATACATATGAGATACTGCGCAATGGTTTCCTGTTCTCTTTGATTGCAGATCAACAAACTTCAGAAGAAAACCAGGAAGTCAGACTGTGGACATTTTCCTACCAGTTTTTCAACAAACAGGACTAATTTATCAGGTTATGCACTTGATAGTGCGCCAAGGACTTTGCTCTCTGTACTAACATTTCGGTTTTACAGCTATATGGAATAGCTTGTTTATAGTCCTGGGCAGCCCAATCCCATACCCTCCCCTAATCTGATGGTGTGGGGTATATATTATATAGTGGTTATCCTCAATACGTTTAACACACTTACTATTGTCACATTATTTCATTTATATTTTATTATTATTTATATTTCACTTGTTGTATATACTAATTCACTATACACACAATTCACAATAGGTTGAGCGCTTGGTTGTAGTTTAGTTTCTCTTTTCACTATGGTTTTACCCCTGAAGACAATTTTCTAAAGACAGCATTGAAAAAGGTCCATTTAGAATGGCTCCTATTATAAAAACACTTGCTGATGATCAAATCAATTAAAAATAATAATAATAAAAAATAATAGAAGTACGAAAAACATTCTTTTTCTGGTTAAAATCTTTTGGGTTTATATATATAGAAATACATCTTTAAAAAACACATCAAATTACCCATAGGATTTAAAATATGTTTAAAATATGTTGATTATAATTTCAATATATATTAAATGTAATTGTATGTGTCATCTTGTAAAATGATTATTGTAAAATGATTATTGATTATTGTATACTATATGTTTTGAAAAGCATTGCATAGTATGATTCTATCCACACTGACACCTTGAATTTTTACAACATCTACATTTTTTGTATATATTTTCATTTTTTTGTATCCTTCCCTTTAAAGGGATTAAATTATTAAGTCACACAAAGCCCGGTGTCTGAAGTCTGGATGGAAACAATATGCATAGCATAAGATATATATATTTTGTTGTAAATATATTAGTTGCAATGACATTATGCTTGTTAATAGATCCATCCACTATTGTTCATCATTGTTCACTATTATAGCTATATGCAAATCAAAGTGCTATGTAAACAAATGTTGAAAAAATCATTTATTAGTGTTTAGAAACACAGGACTTCTATCAGGACTATAATTAGGGTGTTCCCATGAACGAATCATCCAAAATCATCATAATTGAATTACCGGGGGTTTAAAAGGAGGCACAATCCCATGCAGCAAACATCCCTGACGAAGAAACCCATCAATTGGAGTTTCGAAACGCGTATGAAGGTTTGTGGCCATCCAGGGACACCGTAGCTGTGCTTACCAGGCAGTAACGTCAGCGGAGGAGACGTTTGGAAGAAACTCTGTTGGCAACGAGACCACGAGGATTGCAGGAGACCTCCCCGCACAAACAGACGGTCTGCACCCCACGGCGAGCGTTTATTCCTGGCAAAAGACCCCGAACCATTGCACATGTCCTACTCATGGACGGACGTAGGATTTCAGTTTTTACCAACGGCGGAGCAACTCAGCTTCCTTAAGCACAAGCGCTTGGAAGCTTTTCTCATTTATTCAGCAGGAGATTGATCAACTATTTATTAATAAGTAACATGTTTTACTCCAATTGTAGTAACAATTGTTTTAACCAATAAATGCTCTTTGTACCTTATCCATTACATTATCTATTGTCCCAAGGGTAATACACTATTGTGGTGTTCTCTGTTTATCTCTTGTCTCCTTCTCTGAGGTTACCAGTACAAGAAGAAAACCATTGCACACGACTCTATTCCATTTCCTATCCTCAGCGCCATAGGAGGTTATTCCACACATACCACATCAACATGTTGAAAGAGTACAGAACACCGAGTATGGGAGCAGTACTGGCTATTTGTAGCCCACTGCTGGAGGATGATCTCCTAGGGGAGGCAAGGCAAGGAAACACTGTAGAGCAGGTAGAGATAGGGGCACAGTTGAGTGCTAGGCAGAAGGGAGAAGCCAGAGACATGCTAGCTCAGTATAGCGCCCTCTTCACTGACATGCCAGGGACCACACATCTCACCAAACACCCAGTACACACAGGGGACCTGCAGCCTCTGCATAAGCACGCTTATAGAGTGTCAGCAGAGGTCAAGACCAGTATGGAGAGAGAGATTGAGGAGATGCTGACCGTAGGGGTAATTACTCCGTCCCAGAGCCCTTGGGCAAGTCCAGTAGTCCTAGTTCCTAAAAAGGACAAGACCACCAGGTTTTGTGTGGACTACTGGTTGCTCAACACTGGGATGGTGTCAGATGCTTACCCATGCCCCGCATGGAGGAGTTACTAGATGAACTCGCGGGGGCAAAGTATCTGACCACCATGGATTTGAGCAAAGGCTATTGGCAAATCCCACTGACCCTGGAGGCTAGGGAGAAGTCAGCATTCATCACTCCAAGTGGCCTCTATGAGTTCTTAGTGATGCCATTTGGGATGAAGAATGCCCCGGCTACCTTTCAACGCCTGGTCAATAGGTTACTGGAAGGGATGCAGAGCTATGCCAGGGCTTACTTAGATGACAATGCTGTCTTTAGTAATTCCTGGGAATCCCACATAGGACATGTAGCTGCGGTGCTGGATAGGATCAGGCAGGCTGGCTTACCTTAAAACCCACTAAGTGTATGGTAGGGATGGCGGAAGTCCTGTACTTAGGGCACAGGGTGGGTGGAGGGCATCTCAAGCCAGAGCCAGCCAAGGTAGAAGCCATAGTTGAGTGGCCTGTTCCAAAAACCAAGAAACAGGTCATGGCAATTTTGGGCACCGCAGGGTACTATAGGAAATTTATCCCACAGTACAGTGCCCTGGCCAAACCCCTGACTGATCTGACCAAGAAGCAACTGCCTGTGCTTATTACCTGGTCTCCTGCCTGTGAAACTGCTTTCCAGGCCCTGAAAACTGCGCTTGCTGGAGCCCCTATACTGGCTGCTCCAGACTATACCAAGCATTTTCTCATACAAACTGATGCCTCAGGCTTTGGTGTGGGGGCTGTGTTGATCCAGGTGGGGGACGACGGCCAAGAGCACCCTGTGGTGTATCTAAGTCGCAAACTGCTCCCCAGGGAAGTGGCATATGCCACCATTGAGAAGGAGTGCTTGGCCATTGTGTGGGCACTCAAAAAGCTCCAGCCCTATGTCTATGGGAGGGCTTTCACGGTCATCACAGACCACAACCCCCTGAGTTGGCTACAGAGGGTATCAGGGAAAAATGCCAAACTGCTGAGATGGAGCTTGGCTTTGCAAGAATTTGAATTTACCATTCAACACAAGAAGGGCAGTGAAAACAGCAATGCTGACGGACTTTCACGCCAGGACTATCCCTCTGAGACTGAGTTCATTGATGGTGCCAGCAGTGCACTACTCCCCGTTAGGACCAGTGGACCACAGGTCACCCATTAAGAAGGGAAGGTGTAGAGGGAGAAAGGGGTGGCCTGGGATTAAAGAGGTTATACCCCATTTGGCCATCCTCTGACCTCACCCGGGAGTCAAAGGGTTAACTGGGCTAAGACCCAGAACAGTGATTTAACCCCTGTAATGATATGTACATGTGTATTTCCCTGTTCCCCTGTTCCATTGTAATGTCTAGGATTTAAGTGTTATTCAAAGGGTCTTGTCACCCTCCCTGATGATTTAAGGGCGGAGGAGGCTCAAACCAGAGCAGTCTCCAAGTGTCCCAGTTATCACCAGTTATCACCTTCCAACAAAGGTTATCTTGCTAGAGATCCAGATGGGTAGACTGGCTGGCATTCCATTTGCCTATGGGGGGTTACAGAAATGAGACCCCAGAGTTCTACTGCGCATGTGCCAGCTAGCAGGGGGGCCTGTCCTAAAATGTGTTCCCCCATCAAAGATTGGCTGGAGATAATGGGAAACCAATCACAGGTACTTAAGGTTAAGGATAGAGGGACAAAAGGTTTATAAACTGCTGTTCCCCATATATCCTTAGTTAGTTGGTCTTCTTCAATTTATCATCTGATGGCTACCTGATTGCGAGAGAATTGCTATGCTATATATTTCTCATTCCCCAACCCCAAAGTAAGTGTACTTCTTGTCTGTTACTGTATTATTCATGTGTTCACCTATCCTAAGGAATAAACTCACTATATTATATCTAAGACTCGTTTCAGTTCAGACCCAGTGATAAATATATATCATCTGTTATATATATTTATGTGACCTTATACAGCCTGCCATAATCTCACCGTGATAATCACAACTTGTGTCAAAATTTGGCAGGCGTTTTCTCAAAAACTCAATATTTCGCTACTTTTTTCTTCTGGGTACCACCCGCAAAAGAATGGACAGACAGAAAGGGTAAACCAATCGATGGAACAGTATCTTAGATGTTTTGCTTCCGAGACTCAAGACAATTGGGCTGATCTATTACACTGGGCTGAATTTGCACACAGTCTATAGAGTGGGGGGAGTAAACCCCATGATATTCGGTGCTCTGAGAAGTGTGACTAAATATGGGTCAGATAATATCTTCGGATGCTATAATGAGTAGAAATGAACAAGCGATCCCACTGCAATAAACATATGAGGCTTTCATGCGTATGAGCGAGGCAACAATAAATAATGCAGACTTGAAATACCTAGGGGGGGGGGGGGCGTTGTGCAGGGGCTGGTAAGGAGACTGGATGAGAAGCCTTTTGAAAACTCCCCTCCTGTACTCACGGATAAACCAACTGATGCCTGCTGCCCTTTGCCCGCCTGGTGTCTTCACTGCTCCCTCAGTTAAACTCCCGGTGTTTGCTCCACATGTGCGGTGCCTCGGAATGACGTCATCGCCCTCGCCAACCTGGTTTCTCCGGGAGGATATCTGACCCATATTTAGTCACACTTCTCAGAGCACCGAATATCATGGGGTTTACTCCCCCCACTCTATAGACTGTTTTCCTGTTCTGGTGGCTCAGAGTGTGTACATTTATACAGGTTATTGCTTATCTTTTCAATTACCTATTTGGAAGGTCCAATATATGGGTTACCTATTCTTGGATGACTTTCTTATAAGGAACTCTGCCATTTGGTTCTATTTTATGATTAAAAAGGACTGTTCTTCATAATATAACATTTGTTCTCTTGCACATCATGGAGGAATCTAGTGGGGAAGAAAATACAGGATTGTATCCAGTGGACAATACATATGTTTTTACCTGTGGGGATGACTCTAAAAGATTAAGAAAAGCCACACATTTATTTGATGGAACGTCTGATGTGATTTGTGATGAACCCTCTGATTTGACTCATCATTTTGTCAAACTAGAAAAGCTGTTGGTTGAGAATATAAGACTCTGGTGGGATATCACCTCACTAGAGAATTATATAAGATGTAATCGTATTCCCAGGGGCCTGAGAATTAAAAAAGTTCCATCATTTGGCTTTACGAGCAATCAGTTTGAACAAGATTGGATTGACATCCTAAACACATGTTCTGTAAAACTGATGAATTTAATTATTCAACAAAAAATGAGTGAAAAATCAAGCCTCATGGTGGAAATTAATAATCTCAGGTCTAAATTACAGCCATTTAGTAAAAGGGAACAATTCACCAAAAATGATAAAACATTGTCTTCCAATGTAGAAATAAGTGAAGAGTTAATCAGCGATAAAAAAACACTTAAAATTCTAAAGGGATCGCATTGATTATGTCAAAAACCAGGTTTATTGTTGGCAAAAACCTACTATGGTGAGGGAATTTACTGGCTCTAGCACTCCTAAGTCTAAAAAATATCCAAAAAGAAAAACAGAAAATCTACCAAATAAATCCATTCTAAAAAATACACTGGTGGAAACATCTAGCTTTGAATCTGATTTCTCAGATCCAGATTCAAGAGCTCATTCGGTCTCTTTTGACAGATCACGGGATCACTCTAGAGATCGAGGGCCCTCTAAATATTCTGATAATGCCACCACCTCATTTACTCAACACAAAAGTTCTAAGGGATCTGGGCAACCATCGTTGGCTTTTTTAGACATGGGGGCCAAAAGCCGGGGAGAATGCGCAGATCCGAAAGAAAGCGAGGGGGGCAGAGGAAGGTCCAAACGAAAGAAATACGACGAGAGCCCACAGATAATATCATCAATCTGTCAGGGGTAGATTTAACATTAGAACAATTATCAGTTCTGAATAAAGGATTAGGGTTTGCTCCTAGCCAAAATTTCCAGCTATTCCAGACGGTCATAGACCTACAAAAATTTACTAGGAAATTTTCCTTGAATAAAATGATGTCAATTAGAAATAGATTTGATGTATTAGAACCTTTGGAGAATCTTGAACAACCAGTTGTTTTATCTGTTACTAATGATGTCCCAGTTTTGAACTTTAAAGAGAGTTGTACACTTTCGGATATGGACTCCTTATTAGAGCAGCAAGGAGAACCCCTCACCACATTTAGTCAGCCATTTTTTGGCCGTGAGGACTCGGGATATCGTCCCAAATCATTGTTTTGCCCGAATTTCAACAGGGGGGCCTTCCATCAATCTTTTTGAACAACTGGTTGAACGGGATTTACGTATATTATCCAAAGGTTTTTCAAGCTCTTTTGTCAAATCTGGAAATTTGTCTTACTTAGAAGTTCAGCAAATTGAATGTATCAAAAATGAACATAACATAGTTCTTAAGAATGCGGATAAGGGAGGGGCTTTAGTTATATTGTCCAAATCCCAATACCATGCTGAAGCCATCAGACAACTGAGAGATAGAAACACCTATTATAACCTAAAGGGAGACCCTACATCTGAGTACCGTCTTGAGCTATTAGAATTGCTAGAGACGGGTCAAATTCTTAATGTTATAAACCAAAAATAGTTTTCATTTCTTTCCTGTCCACATCCCGTGATTCCGGTATTCCACCATCTCCCAAAGATCCATAAATCGCTGGTGGACCCTCCTGGTCGACCTTTTATTGCGAGTATTGGATCTTTGGGAGATGGGTTATCGCGGTATGTGGACAGGTTTCTACAACCCCTGGTGTTCAAACTACCATCCTTTATCAGGGATACCACAGACTTCCTCGTCAGTATACAGGAGTTACCATGGTCACATGAATACAGGTGGTTCACCATGGATGTGACCTCCCTGTATTCTATTATTGAACACAAACACGGTTTAGAAGCCATTGAGCACTTTCTTGATCAATCCACTTTATCTATTTCACATTGCACTTTTTTATTACAATCAATATCTTTTTTATTAACACACAACTATTTTTTATTTGATTCACTTTTTTACTTACAAAATTTGGGTACCGCAATGGGCACAAGCTTCGCACCATCGTACGCTAATTTGTTTATGGGTTTATGGGAGTCACGTTTTATTTATCACAGCAACAACTCATATCGTCATAATATCGTCTTTTACCGGCGATATATTGATGATTTGATTTTTATTTGGAGGGGAGATGAAAATTCACTGATTTCTTTTTTCAATTATCTCAATAATAACACGTATAATATTAAATTCACTTTTGAGCACCACATTAATCATATTCACTTTTTGGACTTACTCCTGTATATTGACGCAAATAAAACCATACAATCTGATATCTATAGGAAGCAGAATTCTAGAAACACATTGTTATGTGCTCAAAGTTCCCATCCACAGTCGTTGATCAGGAACATACCAGGGGCTCAATTTATTAGATTGAAAAAGTTATGCTCAGATAATGAGGTGTTTCTATCCCGTGCAATGGAAATGTCTGAGAGATTCTTAGAGCGAGGATACTCAGCAAAGGATAGAGCAACAGCTTTTGCCAAAGCAGATCATACTGAGAGGAGTGAACTTGTGTGTAAAAAAACTAGAAATTACATACCTACACTACCGACACACTTTATTAAAGTGTGGCCGGTACCGCAAGCCGGGAGATTTCCCGGCTTGCTAGTGGCCGCCCCTCGGCGTGCCGCGCGTCATAGACGCGCGGTCACGCATCTTCGGGAGCCTGCGCCCCCTGCACGCGCGTCCAGGGCTCCCCGAGGGAGCCCTGGTGTCCCGCGATTGCGGGACGGCGGCAGGGGGTTCCGGGGGACCCGGCGGACCCGGCAGCGGTAGGGAGAGCGCCCCGATCGGAGGGCGCTCTTCCGCTGCTTCGGCGCGCGCCCGTCACCCTCGGGCGCGCGCCAGGCTACTGCTGCGGCCAAGAACGGGCAAATGCTCGAATAAACTTGGCCGCAGCAGTAAAAGAGATAGAGAAACATTGTCAAGATCAGACAACAAAAAAAGTCCTTTCTTTATCAGCACATACAGCTCACAATCTCAAGATATTTGTAAAATAATCTCTAAACATTGGCATACATTATTACTAGATAAAGACATCCACCCAATACTTGAACAAGGACCAAGATTTTCATACAGAAAAGCCAAAACTTTGGCATCACACTTGTCACCGAGTATGTTCAATTCTAAGTCCAACTTAGATCAAATTTCAAGCATTCCTAAAGGTTTTTATAAATGTGGGATGTGTTCCATGTGCCAGTATGCTTGTCAATGTAAATACATTTCTTATAATACCAACCTTAAGAAATATCACATAAAGACTTTTCTCAATTGTAACATCTCTTTTGTCATCTATATTCTTTTTTGTGGCTGCGGACATAAATACATTGGCCGCACTATAAGACCACTTAGAATACGAATATCTGAACACGTACGTTTAATTAAGAAAAGGGACCTAAATCATCCAGTTCCCAGACACTTTGCACAATGTCCTCGTGGGGGCATCCAAATTTTTTCTTTTTCTGCTATAGAACATATACCCTGCCATCCCAGAGGTGGTAATAGGGAAAATACTTTAAACAAACAAGAGATGTATTGGATATACACTCTCAACACTCTCCATCCATACGGCATGAACCATGAGTGGGAGTTGAAACACTTCTTACATGGTTGATTGCTAGGGGAGTCTTGGGAGTGTGTCTCCATGCATCTCAACATATCTTTATATTTTTGCATTTACTTAATTCATATAAATCTATTATATTCAGTGCATTGTTGTTATAAATATAAATTGCTTTGATATTGTCTCAATGTGATTCATATTTCTATGTGAGGTATATCTTACCAATTATCAATGGTGTGTATATCACTTTATTGATTCTTTAACATAATTTTGATATCATATTGGCTCATATATAATTTTTCAATATGTAACTAACATTTATCATGTTTCAATATGCGTTATATACAGTATAAAAAAAAAATTCCCTTATTAACTCTTACCATGTTTTCTAAGTGCAATCTGATTATGAATATTTTTTTATATATAAGGATGCTGCACATTGCTCGAACTTGCTTTTAATATTTCATTAATTATTTGTTAATTGTTTTTCGTTATCACTTGTCTCATTGTGTGTTTTTTTGTGTATTCACAATATATCCTTGCAGGCATGGTTCTTCTCCACATAAGGCCTTAATTATAATCAGTGATTCACTAATTGTTCTCAACTGATTCAATTTAATATTCAGCCAATGATGGAGAGGGACCTGCCTACTTAAGGTTCCTGTGAATAGATTCATTGTACTCTTTGATAAAGTTCCTAACGGAACGAAACGCATCAGAGGATGTGAATCTTTTGTGATGTCCAGCACCACGTTTGAATAAATTTGATTTTAATTTTATCTATGGCCGAGTTCCTTTTTTGCGCAGTGACCGCCGACATCTCTTCTATTTTTGAGTTTGCACACAATTCTCTAAGAAATGAGTCCACCCAAGAGTCGCTCTTTTTCATCAATTATGGCTATCACCTTAATTCTCTTCCTTTATCTTCTAACATTTCTGGAGTTCCAGCCGCCGATGCTAGAGTCAACACTCTTCAAGACTCTTGGAGTAAGATCCGGAAAACACATCAAGAATCCGTTCAGAGACAAAAAATCCAGGCGGATCGACATCGTCTAGAGGCGCCCAGGTTCAAGACAGGAGACAAGGTATGGCTCTCTTCTAAAAACATCAGATTAAAGACTCCTACCTTAAAATTGGCTCCCAGATTCCTGGGACCCTTCAAGATCCTGGAACAGATGAATCCTGTAGCGTACCACCTTGATTTGCCTCCATCTATGAAGATACCATCAGTATTTCATGTCTCTCTCTTAAAACCTGTCAAGCAGAGTTCCAGGTACCCTGATGTTCTCTCTCCTCCTCCTCCTCCTGTACTGGTTCAAGGTCAAGAGGAATTCGAGATCCAGTCAATTATTGATTCCAGATATTTCAGGGGAAGGATACAATTCCTAGTACACTGGAAAGGCTTCGGTCCGGAGGAGCGCTCTTGGGTGCCATTCGACCAGATCCACGCTCCCGGCCTACTTAGACGGTTCCACACCAGGTATCCGCAGAATTGGATTGGATACCGCTCAGCTGGACTGGATACTGGAGACCAGGCCTCCGATGGGTCCTGTGTGTGACTTCCTCTGAGGTTCCTCTCATTTGGCGACGAGTCGACATTAGGAAGTAGATGAGGGGCTCGGCGGGGATCAGCATTTGAACCCCTCCCTTGCTGGAACGACAGCTCCTTCCATAGGACATGGCGGTTGCGTATGGATGGGCCGTAGGTTCCCCGTTGGTCCGACCTCCCCCTTTGGGCGTCCGCAAATGCCGGCGGAGTTGGATCCGTCGGGTCCAGGACACTCTCCTGCTCCTCGGCCCCAAGGAAGTTCTCAACGAGTCGGACCGCCAAAGCTAGGGTTTCAGCATCATGGCGTTTTACCCAAGAGTGTGTGGAAGGGGGTATTACCTGCAGGAAATGATCCAAAACAACTTGCTCAAGAATTGCCTCCTTAGTGCGCTCCTCGGGTTGTGTCCAGCGAGTACACAAGTCCAATAACCGCTGAGCGAAGACCCGGGGTCTCATCTTAGCAGTGTACTTCATGCTCTGGAACTGCTGCCGGTAGGTCTCTGGGGTCATACCTAAACAATCCAGTATGGCGGCTTTTACTTGTTTGTAATCCATTGCCTGGTCCGCTGGGAGGCCCTGATATGAGGCCTGGGCTTCTCCTATGAGGAGTGGGGCCAAAGCGGTTGCCCAGCGATCTGCAGACCAGCCCTGGGCTTCGGCAACTCTTTCAAACATCAGTAGAAAAGCCTCTGGATCCTCGTTCAGGGCCATTTTCCTCAGGAGGACCGGGGGGTTTGTTTGCAAGTTCTGGACTGGCAGACCTCTGGATTGAGTCAGCAACCTGGCCATCCGCTCATCCTGTGCTTCCTGTTGCTGGATTAGGGCTGGGTTTGCTGCTGCAATAGTCTTTCATCTCTATCTGCCTTTAGTCGGGCCTGCTCGCACAGAAACGCTTTTAAAAGTTCATCCATTTTTTTTTGTGTGTGGCCCTTTAACTGCAGGGGCCTCTCAAAATCCCGGCACTTCTGACACCATATGTTGCAGGGTACATGCAATCACACGCGGGTTTCTGGATAAGGCTATTTATTAAGCCTTAAAATTACAGCACACAAAAACAAAACAGCTTCTTTTCAGCATACAAAAAAAAACAAAACAACTTTTTTTCAGCGTACAAAACAAAAGCTTCTTTTCAGCATACAAGAACCCAGACAGTTCATCTAACATGCATTTGGAAAAACAGACCTTATAGTAGTAATCTATTTCAGCGTTTCAGTCCTATCTCTTGACCACCCAGCCCTCATGTGTGTGCAGCCTGGGGGTTTTATGCAGCTGGGACCACTCTAATTGTCAGGAGCTTCCCAGCTGAATGTTAACCTCGTCACTGCTGCACTGCATACCTACACATACGTCTGCCAGGCATAGAGCTGGTGACGTTCATTCACCACAGTCAGTCACAGGGCAGTTTGTAAGATCATCCAGAAATTGTTGTGTTAATGTTTCTAAGAGTTCTGAGTAGAATTTTGAGGCTTGATTTGAGTAGTTTGATTTTATTTACACACTACACTATTGCATGGTCACTGAAAATGTCATGTAGGATACCAGAGGGTTGGATTCTGTTGATGAAATAAAGGAAGGAATGATTGAGAGATTTTAAATTTGCCTGTGTGGGTTGGAAAATTAGTTTGGTTACATTTTGTGACTTTAATTGTGTCCAGATTTTATTGTTTTAGGGTCGAGCAAATTCAGGTTGAAATCACCAAGAACACAAATTCTTCACATTAAGAGAGGAAATTGTGCTAAGAAAGTAAGCCAAATTAGTCAGGGATTGTAGTGGGGCAGTAAATGAAAGCAATAAGAATAGGCTTAGAGAAAGGGAGGCCAACTAGTATTTCAACAATGGATGGGTTGGGGGGAGGGAGATTTAGCAGCATAAAATGTAAGGGCTCTTCAATATAAAACAACACACCCTCCTCCTCTTTTTTACCTATCTTTAGTTAGCCATGTTTCAGTTAGAATTAGGGCTTTAGGTTTGTGCAAAAGGCACCATGCCCTTAGCCATCCAGTTTGAGCACCGAGCTTCTAACATTTTTATGCGTGACAGATAGCCCATTTGGATTTTGAAAAGGGTATTATCAGGGGTTTGATACAGAGATGAAAGGGAGGGACTGGATTAAGTTCAATATCCCCTGCTAAAAAGAGTAACAATATATATAGACATTTAAAGAATCGTTTGCAGACTAATGTTTCCATGTTTGCCATACAGTATGAGTGGTGCTAGTTGTGTTGGTTTTCAGAGCTCTCCACCAACATTAAGTATACAATGCAAGGTTTTAGTAGTCCAGGGTGTATTATCATCAGGGGAGACCAGACGACTTGCACAAGGATCACAGCACAAGGCAGAGGGTTAAAAAAGCAGGTGTTTATTTTGGAAAGAGCAAACAGGGAACATCACAAACATCGATACATAGTTAATACACAGAAAAACTCTGTAAAATACTCACCACAGTTAGTTACAGCAACTACAGGGTTAACAGGGGAATCCTATCTCAGTAGGTTCTGGACGCAGCCAAAGTCAGTTTACCCAGGATGTCTCCCACAAATCAGATAATCTAAGCAGACCAAAATGCGTCACCTCTCCATATTCCCAGATAGTCTCTGCTTCACGGAGACTAATCACGGACTGCCTGGAGCTCCTGAATGACTGTGCATTTATAGATTAAATGCTCCAATGAACATGAAAATGAAACAATCCCATGGGTTGTGGTCCACTATCACGGTGAAATATCACCCATACACTGTATGGCTGTAGTTTACGGAACACTGAAAAAATAGCGAAGTACTCCTTTTCAATAGACAAATATAGTAGGTGACCTCCCCTTCTTGCAATTTCTGGCTCAGGTACATGACCGGGTGCTTGATCCCATCTGAGTCGTCTATTTTGAGGACCACGCTGATGCCGTAAGGGGAGGCATCTGTTTGTATTAAGAACCTAATGTTTTAATTGGGAGCCACTTAAATGGTAATCCTGGCTATGGTGCTCTTTAAAGCATTGAAGGCAGTCTTACAGTCTAGTGGCCCGTTCACAGTGCGGGGGAGTCGTTTCTGTGTCAAGTCAGTCAGGGGATTTGCAATGGCACTGTAGTGGGGCACAAATGTTCTGTAATAAACAGCCATCCCCAGAAAATCTAGTACCTACTTTTGCATCTGGGGGCATTGACCACTGGGAATACCACTGCATCCCATCCAATGAATGCCAAACTTCCGTCCATCAAGTTCAACCTATGCTAAATTTAGACAACAGATATTATCATATATCTATATCTATACTTATTAATCCAGAGGAAGGCAAACAAAAAACCCCAGAGACATATCATCCATTGATATCTCATAAGGGGAAAAATAAATTCCCTCCTGACTCCAAGAATTGTCAATTGGATTAATCCCTGGATCAACAATCTTCCCATGTATACTTATTTGGTATATCCCTGTATACCTTTCCTATCTAAAACGTCCAACCTTTCTTTGAACAAATCTATTGTATCTGCCACCACAGTCTCCATGGGTAATGAATTCCACATTTTAACTGCCCTTACTGTAAAGAAACCTTTCCTTTGTTGCTGGTGAAATCTCCTTTCCTCCAACCTTCAGGGATGCCCCGAGTCCTTTGTACTGCCCTTGGGATGAATAGTTCTTTTGAAAGCTCCTTGTTTTTTCCCCGAATATATTTGTATATAGTTATCATATCCCCTCTTAGACGCCTCTTTTCTAATTAAATAAATCTAATTTAGCTAGTATCTCCTCATAAGTTAGATTGTACATCCCCTTTATTAATTTGGTGGCTCTTCTCTGCACTGTCTCTAGTTCCATAATGTCTTTACTTAGGATTGGTGCCCAAAATTGTACTCCATATTCAAGGTGTGGTCTCACTAATGCTTTGTAAAGGGGCATAATTATGTTTACTTCCCTTCCATCCATTGCCTGTTTGATGCAAGATAAAATCTTGTTTGCCATTGCAGCTACTGCATGACTTTGGGCACTATTGCTAAGCCTACTGTCCACAAGCACTCCTAAATCTTCTCCATCAAGGATTCTCCCAATTTATCCCCATTTAATGTGTAATTTGCCTTTTTATTCTTGAATCCCATATGCATAACCTTACATTTATCTGTATTTAACCTCATCTGCCATATACCTGCCCACGTTTCCAGTCTCTCCAAGTCCTTCTGAAGAGAAATTACATCCTGCTCTGATTCTACTACCTTACACAATTTAGTATCATCAGCAAAGATGGAGACTTTGCTCTCGATGCCAACCTCAAGGTCATTAATAAACAAGTTCAAAACAGGGGTCCCAGTACCGATCCCTGAGGTACTCCACTCACGACTTTGCCCAACCTGAAAAAGTTCCATTTATGACAACCTCTGTTGTCTGTCCTTTAATCAGTTTTCAATCCAGGTGCAAATATTATTACTGAGTCCAATTTGCTTTATTTTGTACACCAACCTCTTGTGTGAAACCGTATCAAAAGCCTTTGCAAAATCCAAGTACACCACATCAACTGAATTACCCTGGTCTAAATTCCTACTTACCTCCTCAAAGAAACAAATAAGATTAGTTTGGCATGATCCATCCTTGATAAATCCACGCTGACTATTACTAATAATTTTGTTTTCCATTAGGTATTCCTGAATATTATCCCATTTTAAACCTTCAAGTAGTTTTCCCACTATTGAAGTCAGACTTACAGGTCTGTAATTCACTGGTTGTGATCTAGCTCCCTTTTTACATATAGGCACCACATCTGCTTTACGCCAATCTTGTGGTACTGAGCCTGTGGAAATGGAGTCCTTGAATATTAAATATAATGGTTTGGCTATTACTGAGCTTAACTCCTTGAGAACTTTTGGATGTATGCCATCGGGGCCAGGTGCCTTACATACTTTAATTTTTTCAAGTCGCTTATGAACTTCTTCCTCAGTTAACCAATTGTTCAATAATATGGAGGTTGTGGCTTCCTCCTGTGGCACTACTATTGAACTTGATTCTTCCCTGGTAAACACAGAGGCAAAGAATTTGTTTAATACCTCTGCTTTTTCCTTATCTCCAATAATCTGCCTACCCATCTCACACTGAAAGGGTCCTATATTTTCTTTTCTCATTTTTTTTGTTATTAAGGTACTTAAAGAACATTTTAGGGTTGACCTTACTTTCTATTACAATGCTTTTTTCATTATCCATTTTTGCTAATTTGATTGCCCTTTTGCAATTTTTGTTACATTCCTTATAATTCTGATACGATGTCTCCGTCCCTTCTGACTTTAAGAATCTAAACGCCTTCCTCTTCTTGTCCATTTCCTCTCCTACCTGTTTATTTAGCCACGTGGGTTTCGACTTATTTCTTTTATACTTATTACCCAAGGGTATACACTGATAAGTGTGCTTTTCTAACAATGTTTTAAAGACTGCCCATTTATCTTCTACATTTTTTCCCTGCAAAAACATCATCCCAATGTATTACTTGTAGATTAGACCTCAGTTTATTAAAATCTGCCTTTCTAAAGTTTAAGGTCTTTGTTGAACCCAAGTAATCTGTTTTTTGATAATTTATTTCAAATGAGACCATGTTATGATCACTGTTACCCAAATATATGACAAATATTTGTTATTACTTCTACATTGTTTGATATTACCAAATCCAGTACAGCCCCTCTCCTGGTTGGATCCTCAATAATTTGGGTCATATAATTGTCTTTAAGCACCCCCATAAACCTGTTTCCTTTTGTTGTAATGCTAATCTCATTGCCCCAGTCTATGTCTGGTTAATTAAAATCCCCCATTATGCAAACATGACCCAGTTTTGATGCCTTCTCCATTTGCAAAAGTATTTTAGCTTCCTCAATCTCACAGATATTTGGTGGTTTATAGCATATTCCACAAACGTTTTCTTTATACTTTTACCTCCACTGCTAATTTCTATCCACAAAGTCTCTACATTTTCATCATTCCCTTCATAAACATCATCCCTTATAATAGTTTTTAGATCCGGTTTAACATATAAAAATACTCCACCTCCCCTTCTATTTGTTTGATCCTTCCAAAAAGAGAATAACCCTCTAAATTAACTGTCCAGTCATGAGTTTCATCCCACCATGTTTCAGTAATGCCTATGATATCATACTGCTCCCTTGCAGCTATTAATTCAAGCTCCCCCATTTTATTTGTCAGGCATCTTGCATTAGCAAGCATGCATTTCAGTTTTTTTTCAGCCTGTACTATATGTATTATCTTATCTGCTGCTTCCTTTCTGCGCCCACTTGGTTTAGTCTTTAGAAGTTTTCTAGTATTATCTGTATTTGCTATGGGTGTCTCACTGCTTGTCAAACTTGCACTTGCCCCCATTCTACCTCCATACCACCTTGTATCCTAATCTATTCCATTTAGTTAATTATCTGTTTCATTCCCCTCCCCCTCCATCCTAGTTTATGTTCCCCATTGTGTTTCAATTTCTACTGCTAAAACACCATATCCCCTGAGATTAATCAGGGCTAGTTTGTCCAATAAAACTTGACAAATGACTAACAAGCAAAGTAATGGTGTTAACAGACTAACATTAAACATACTTTAGGAGATACCTAACATTTGGGGAAAAGGATCAAATAAGAATCCTGACAGAGCTAACATAAAATTCTACTACAGTACATGAAACTTGAACTGTTAATAGCCACATGAACCAGACCACATTAAGTAATTTTCAGTGCAATATAGCTTTTAAAAATGTTTAGGGCGTTAAAACAGACAACATGAAGTCATATTCCGTACCATGTAGCTGGAAGTGAAGAGAGAGGTGATTAATGCCATATCACATATTCTAAATTTCTTTGCTGAATGGAGTTTGAGTAAGGTCAGCTATAGCTAATAACTAGCAGAGTATTTCTCCTCTCCTCTTTGACCAGTGTATTGCTATTGCTAGAAAAACTGTTATTAATAATAACAAACTTTAGCTTTGTTTCTTTATTGTCTTGGGCTAAAGAAATCAGCAGTTCTACAGCAGCTTGGTGTTCATATCTTTTCTGCTGTTTGGAAATCTCTCTCCTGTTGCTTATAATGTAAACATTCACACATACAGGTTTAACATCTCCACCCACCTTTTTCAACCTTCAGTGGCTTGCTGTTCAGTGTACTTGTCCATATACTGTAGGCTAAGGGTTATTCGTCACAATTATTCCTGCATCTCAGCTGTTGTCCTAGACTCTGAAGATTGTGCATTCTTGGTCACTCGTGGACAGCTGGCCATTAGCTCTCTCGGCTTTTGGATATTAACCCACTTCATCACCAGTAACATACAGTCTGCATTGTATGTTTAAAAGTCCGGATTCTGGGTGTCCTCCATTGGGTCCTAATGCAAAGAGGACTGCATGCTTCAGGACCATCAATCGTTCTCACATCTTTGCCTTCATGGGTTGGGATTATATGTAAACACACCATTCACAAAACATTCATAGCTACAAATGTGTTACTACATATAGAACAGTATATTATTATTACATAATCTTCTTTGACCTCTAAATGTAAGGGCTGCCATTTACCAGAAAAGTTGTAATATACATGCCAAAGAATCTTGTGCATGTGTCTAGTGTAACAACACAATAATATTTGAGATACAAACAATAAAATCACAATAATCAATAGCATAATCACAGGGTGAATTGGTCTCATTAATAGACCAAGTATCTTTTGTCACTGGTTTGGCATAAAAATAACCTAATTTGGGATCGTACCAACATTTCTCACTTAGAAATATAAGTTAAGATGGCATACACAAGATAGCCTATTCCCTGTGAGGTGTCAACCACATCCTGTTTTCTGGTGATGTTATACATATGATGTGTGTGAAGGAATCTGGGGCATAGAGAAAGTCTATACATAGCTTCCCTATAACTAAAAAAAATTAGTGGACTCCTTCAATCCCAGCAAGAGTAAAATATAAGCTTGTGCCTCTCACATTTGTCCGTACTGCACAGGACAAAAATGAAGACCACCATGCTGTATGAAGACTTGAGATTTTGGTCTTTCTGCAGAGACCAATGAAACAGGATATTTTTCGGCACACAAACGGTGTAACTCTGTTTTTGAATTGAAATATATATCTCACTCTGTACGGCCCAAGACATGTGTCCTTCCATTTCTAAAACATGGTTTTCATTATTTAGATGATATCAACCTATAAATATTGTTACTGAACATTATGTATTCACTGATTAGGCTCGTGATTGAAATCCTCCTGGAATGTGGTCTGCCACACAGACTGCTAACATATTTAAAAAATGCGGTGTTCAACATTATTTAAACCTCCTTAACCTATGCAATTCTTTCTAAGAATGCTGTTTTTAAACATATACTGTATCAGGGTTTCTGTTTGTACCACATTTAGCAAATCTTTTACATATGCAATGTTCTTTCTATAGTTCATATGCATTTAATCATATCATCCCCCCCAACAATGCCCAATCTGTTGTTCCAAATATAACAAAAAAATCAAGAACAAAAATGATAGCAAATGTGACTGGCGGCGTCAGCTTATCCAGCAATCTCTCATTCTTGATCCCATTGAGGCGTTGTCCATCATCTTTGTCTACGAGATAAATCTATAAGAAAAATTACGAATGGTATCAGTTCTTAGCAGTGACATCTGTTTGTTTTCTAAATACTTCTACAAAACTCTTCTTTATTAAAAAAAAAAAAAGTCTTAAACAAAACAAAAACACCATCAGTTTAAGCCATGTAACAGGTTTGTTTATTGTATTTTACTGTACATAGAACTAATATCCTTAAAGGCTGTTGAATTAAAGAGGAAAATAAGCGTCATACAGTACCCAATCATAAATCATTCAATGCCATTAAGTGACAATATATACATTTCACTAGACAACAAAGGAGGATCTTGACACATTTTTTTTCAAATAAATTGTTAAAATACAAGTAACATGAAGTACGTGAGTTAAAAATCGCTTCTAAAAATGCAATTTTTTTTACGCCACCTTGATGGTGGCGAGATTGGTATTGCAAGTTACATCCAGAGCCTGAAATATGGGTTTGGTTGAGAAAGCAACACCCCAGTCAGGCTGGGCACCAACTCATCTTATTTCGCTTCTAAAACAAGTACAATTTGGGTGTTTTGACTGTTAAACCGTGCGGTTTGTTACTTTATAAAGAAGCAGTTTAGAAGAAGCAGCTTTCAATAGAGAATAGTTTTTTTTTCTCACATTTCTTTTAACTACTTCTGAACCGCCCGGTTTGGCGATGACAACTTTCCAGCTATTGTATAACAATAGGCCCCGATATCTGTACAATTTACAGAACACATGGATAGACGTCAAATTCTATGTTTCACATATGTAACCCTCCCGGCGGCATCAGTGACAGGGCGCCGCCATCTTGTGCGCGTTTGCACATGCGCGGTGCACTTTTGCAGTCGCGGCGGCCATTACACCTTGCGCAGGAAAGCGTAGGGAGGCAGGAAGGATCCCTAGAAGTCGCACATGCGCAGTTAGGGTGATGCGGCGGCAATTACAGGTTTGCACAGGCTCCATGGAGAGTATCAGCGGCCATTATAGTGCGCACATGCGGCCCCAATGTTAAAGAGAGCCATAAAGGACTACAATTCCCAGCAGCCTCTGGGGACTGCACTTTCACCTTGGTCACAGGCAGCCAGACAGCCAATAGAGCTTGCTACTTCTCCTGCTGGAGAAGTATACATTGTTGTGTGCAGAGTCAGGAAGCAGACTGGGAAGCCCATGAGTTAGTCAGGCTAAGGAGACAGTGGGGGAAGGAAGGGGGGCAGAGAGCTGCGAGCTTCTGCCCTAGGCCAGAAATCCCCAGGCTAGAGCTGAGGCCCTGACTCCCCACTAGTGAGGGTGGGTGTTCATAGGGACAGGCCCTTAGGTAAGGACCCTGTGCCCCTTCAGCTGTGCAGTTCCTTAGAGCAGGGAGAGACCCTGTGTAGTTCCTTAGTGCAGGGACACAGTGAAATTGTTTGCTGCATATTCCTGTAAGCTGTGTTGCTGACCCAGAGACTGTCCTTATGGTGGGACGTCCGGCGGGACCCCTTCCCACACAGAGGTACAGATCAGCGCTGGACCAAGTGGCGCCGGTAGAACCTTTGCGAAGACACCCAGGTGTAGAAACACCTGGGCAGGTATTTACAACCTTCCACACGTGCACCAACTTTAACTTGCTCCTCACATGTGACAGGCCTGTTCACACACTTGGGTGGGCTTGGACTCTTTGGACATGGGGTTGGGAAGGGGGTGTAAAGGTATAGACCCGTTAGGGGCAAGGTTATAGCTGCCAGCTAGTGGCCGGGGGTAACACGGCTGTGTTTCTGATGTGATGTGATGTAATTGTTTTGCCCATATAGTAAACCTGTCCTTGGTGTATGTGGTTCATATATGTGGGTCCTGTGTAGGGGACATTCTACACTCCTAGAATCCTGCACAGGTGGAGGTGCTGTAATTAGAAGATCGTTCCAGAGGATTCACCCCAGGCTCTCACTAGCAGAGGCTCAGACCTCCTGTGAGCCTGACAGGTATACTGCACCACACCTGGTAACATATAGGTTCTCCCTCATATACACTCTATATGCGATTGGGTGGGGGAATACCCGTTACATACACATGCATTTTTAAAATGTTTTTTTTTATTTATGATATAACAAAGAGTAAATGCTGCACACCACAATATGATAAAGAGTGATACAATTACTGGTGCTCCCATCAATGTACGATCAGCTGCATCCAATCCACGGCATACAAAAGGAATGAAGATGGGGCACACGGATTTCCAAAATAAAGAGATTTATTAAAGCATACACAACGTTTCGACCCTAAGGTCTTTGTCAAGTGCAAAAAGTGGCTTAATGAACAGAACACCAATGAATCTTTAAATAACACCCATAATTACCCACAGTGCTTCCTGTTCTAATTGTTTAGCTTAAACACATGTGGAACTGCCTACTCATCATCCATCCATTTTAGCTTCTGGCAAGCATTGCATATTAGTAACAGTGTTCCCGTATATTCCTATTGACCGCAAAAACTTCATCCGGCTAGCATCTATGCTATCGTTGCTCCGTTGACGTCATCAGTCGATGGCTCATCCTCCTTGTATCCTGTAGCCCTCGGCAACGAAACCACCGTACGTGGTCTTGCCTCCTAGGTAATGTCGCTCCTTGACGTCATCAATCGGCGAATCCAACTACGCCTTGTAACCCTTAGCAACGAAACCCCCGTCCGTGGTCTTGCTCCCTGGGTAATGTCGCTCCGTTGATGTCATCAATTGGCGAATCCAACTCCTCCTTGTCGCTTAGCAACTGGCAAACAGCCATTGAGTGCCTCTCTTGCTTGTTGTTGCTCCGATGTCATTATGAGATGGTTGCTCCTCCTTATGTTTAACCCCTTAATGGCGGGTTGAGCTTAGCTTGTAACTAATGCCATGTCCAGATAAGCTTGCAATAGGGATGTGATGGTGACTATTTGTTCGAGGTTCATGCATGAAAAAGAGGGGGGAGAAATGTGTAAGCACAACAATAAAACAGAAAAATACCCCAGATATGAAAACCATAGTGATCAGTGTAAATATGAAAATTAAAAATGGAGGTATGATTGTCCAAAGGTAATTTACTAGATATTAAGCATAAAAGGAGAACAGGAGCAAACAGTAGTAAAAGCATTATCTCTCTTCAATGAAACTATTTATGGATAAATAATTGTTGAGTCCATATGGGTGAACTGTATTCAATGTATACGTCCAATAAGCCTCTCATTGACGCAGTATGGTATCCTTTTCTTTCCCCCTCTTGCTATCTTAACATGTTCTATACCCATATTTCGCAAAGAAGATGTAGTATGGTTGAAATCTGCGCAATGTTTTATGAGAACAGTGTCCTGTGCATGTAATCAGATCTTGCTCTTATGCTCTATAAAACGCGTTTTTAACATTCTTGTGCTTTTCCCCACATAACACAGTCCGCAGGTACATTTGATCATATATATGACATTACATGTGGTGCATAAAATGCGATCCTTAATCATTTATTTTTTCCCACTACGAGGGTGGTAAAATGTATCCCTCAAGATCAGGCTATTACATTGCTGTATGTATAGTTATGAAGGGAAGGGAGGTGGAGCCTTAATTATGTCAATGGATGATGAGTAGGCAGTTCCACATGTGTTTAAGCTGAACAATTAGAACAGGAAGTACTGTGGGTAATTATGGGTGTTATTTAAAGATTCATTGGTGTTCTGTTCATTAAGCCACTTTTTGCACTTGACAAAGACCTTAGGGTCGAAACGTTGTGTATGCTTTAATAAATCTCTTTATTTTGGAAATCTGTGTGCCCCATCTTCATTCTTTTTGTATGCCGTGGATTGGATGCAGCCGATCGTACATTGATGGGAGCACCGGTAATTGTATCACTCTTTATCATATTGTGGTGTGCAGCATTTACTCTTTGTTATATCACTTTATTGCTGTTTTAAAGTGCTAGCACCCATTATTATGCTTTGATAGCATTCTATTTAGACTGACTGAGTTCATCTCTTTAGTCAGTAATCAGTTATATACTTTGCTGACATTGTCTGGACATTTGCATTTACTTCAGTGCTTGATCCTTTTGGATATTTTGGCTATAGTGCGAACAGTGGCTTATTTGTTTTTAATATATGTAAGGTCTTGTTAATCTGTCCATTGGTCTTACGAATTGTGCAGCAATCAAAATTTTTGATGACGACGAAATTAATAAAATATTGTTTAAGTCCACAACAGAGGAGGCTTTTGGGCCTGACAGGCCTACAGATCACATTAGGGAGCTAGAAAGGCTAAAGAAAAAGGAGATTGAATTATATTCTCATGGTAATACTTTAGCTGAGTACTATAAACAAAAGTTAATTCCAAGAGGTTTTCGAATAAAAAAGAGACCTACAATAGGAAGTGAATATTAAACCTTCTGTGATGATTGGTGTAAAATTCTAAATCGAGCTTCCTTAGATTTAATCCTTCTAGTTATAGAAGAGGTTGGCAGACAATTAAAAATTGTTAGACATGATATTTTGTAAACAGAAATTATCATAGAACAAACACACCAGAGTAAGATCACTGTCAAGTCCTTAGACGAACTTAAAGCAAAACTCAGAAATTCAAAGATGATTTGATTCATTTCAAAAAACAAAAATTTAAACAAGTAATAACAGACTACAGAGATAACACCATTTATAATTGGTTTAAGATAGAAAGACGCCCTAATTTTCAGAACAAATCACGCACTGCGACAAAAAAAAACACAGAGCAGACAAGTGGTTCTGATACAGGTTCATCTACTGAATATGGACATTCACAAACCCCGGGGACATCAACCTCTTTTTTAGACAGAGGGAGAGGACAGTCTTTAAAAAAAAAAAAAGATGAAAAATCAGGAGGGGGGGGGGGGGGGCGGGCAGAACTTCCGCGGACACCACCGGTGTTACGCCCGAGAATAAATTAAGTAAGCATAACCTTATTGTGAATCTTTCAAGTTAGCAATTAACAGACATGGAGATCTCTGTTTTGGCAAAAGGTCCCTCTTTTGTCTTAACAACAAGACCTGATCCTTTTGAATTGGAGGTTGAATTTTTTTAATTTGAACAAAACCTCAATCTCAAATCCTTTTTTCAAAGCAAACCTATTGATCTTAATCAGCAACAGGAACAACAAACAGAATTAGATAAAGCTAATCCCTGTAAATTGAAGTCTAAATTCATAGCTCCATTCAAAAATGCTGGAGTAAATATATTTATGCGTTTAGTGAAAAATGACATTAGAAGTTATTTGAAGAAGAAACATCGATCCCATTTTAAACTTTCACTTGCAGAGAAAACTGTTCTTCAAAAATTAAGAGATAATACAGAAGTCATCTTCAAAAGAGCAGATAAGGGTGGGGCTCTATTTATACAAGATTACAGTCAATATAAAATTGAAGCCATGAGACAATTATCTAATCAAGATTGTTATGTGAAATTGGACTATAATCTAACAAATAAAATATCAAACAGAGATTAAGGGGATCCTACAATTGGGACTGAATAACCTTTGGATTAATGAAGATACGGTCAATTTTGTCACTATGAAAAGTCCGAGAAGGCCGGTATTATACCTTTTACCAAAAATCCATAAGGGTTTGTTAAATCCCCCTGGGAGACCCATAATCTCTGCTACTTGTTCCATTAGTCAGCCATTATCGATATATCTTGATACTTTCTTACAGCCAATGGTCACAAGGAGTAGGTCATATATTTGTGACACATTTGATTTTCTTACAAAGATTAGATCAGTCCCTATTGTACTGTAGGAACTTCAATCATAATGGTTACAATGGATGTTTCCAATTTATATACCGTTATTCCACATGAGGAGGGTCTCAATGTCATCCGTCACAATCTCACATCTTCACACAAAGCTGACCCACCAGTCGATTATCTAATGCTGTTTCTACATGTTATTCTTTATAAAAATGATTTTAAATTTGAGAATAGTTTTTATTTGCAGACAGCAGGGACTGTGATGGGTAGCAGTATGGCACCATCATACGCAAATATTTATATGTGTGATTTTGAGGAGAAATATAGCTATCCTACTACATTTTTTGATAACATAACCAAACGTATTGGTACCCCAAACACATGTTACCATTCTCCCAAAAAATCAGAGCCACTCGTATCATAGATAGAGATTATAAATTAAAAGAAACTCTATTGGATATTGAAGAGAGGTTTGTTGAACGTGGGCATACAAGAGCAGATGTTGTTGATGCATTCAACACTATACCAAGACAAACATTGATTTCATCAGAACAACCTAGGATGACATTTGTGAGCAAATTTACAACTGCCAGTGGTTTTGTTAAGAATATCATCAAAAAACACTAGAGAATTTTGCAGACTGATGAGAGTCTAAACAATGTTTGTAAGGAATTCCCCCGTTTTGCTTACAAAAGGGGAGAGAACATTAAGGAGGTTCTCATAAAGGCAGATAATCCGATGCACTATAAAACACCACATTTCATGCACAACCCAAAGCTGGCTGTTACAAATGTCACAATTGCAGTGTATGTAAAAGCCTGATCCTGGGGGATACATTTTACCACCCTCGTAGTGGGAAAAAATATATATGTTTCTTCCTCCCATCCTACACCTCTTCCTAACTCTCCTCCTGCCTTCCTTGACTCTTTTCCCACTGTCTCAGAGGAGGATGTGTCGCTGTTGATCGCCTCCTCTCCCTCTACCACTTGCCCTCTTGACCCCATTCCCTCCCATCTCCTAAAACCTCTAGCTCCTACTATAATCCCTACGCTCACACACATTTTTAACTCCTCCCTCTGCTCTGGAACCTTTCCATCCTCCTTCAAACATGCAACAGTCATACCATTACTCAAGAACAACAAGCTTGACCCTACCTGTCTTTCTAACTATCGACCTGTTTCCCTCCTGCCTTTTGCCTCTAAACTCCTTGAACGTCTTGTATTCTCTCGCTTGCTCCATTTTCTCAACACCTATTCTCTCCTAGACCCTCTACAATCTGGCTTCCACTCTGCTCACTCCACCGAAACAGCCCTCACTAAAATAACTGACGACCTCCATGCTGCCAAAGACAGAGGTCATTACACTCTGCTCATATTACTCGACCTCTCTGCAGCATTTGACACAGTGGACCACCCTCTTCTCCTCCACATTCTCCATACTCTAGGTATTCGGAACAAAGCTCTATCCTGGATCTCATCCTACCTCTCCCATCGTACTTTCAGTGTCTCTTCTGCTAACACCTCCTCCTCCTCTATTGATCTCTCTCTGGGGGTACCCCAGGGCTCTGTCCTGGGACCTCTTCTCTTTTCTCTGTACACACTCTCTCTAGGTGACCTAATAACATCTTTTGGGTTTAATTATCACCTCTATGCCGACGACACACAAATATACTTTTCAACACCTGTCCTTACACCTGCTGTACAAACCAAAGTTTCTGAATGTCTCTCTGCTATATCATCCTGGATGGCCCTCCGCCGCATTAAACTCAACATGGCTAAAACAGAGCTCCTCATACTTCCTCCCAAACCTGGCCCTACTACCTCCTTCCACATTACTGTTGGAACTACAATCATTCACCCAGTAGCCCAAGCACGCTGCCTAGGGGTCACACTCGACTCCTCTCTCACATTCGCCCCTCACATTCAAAACATTTCTAAAACTTGTTGCTTTTTCCTCCGCAATATAACAAAGATACGCCCTTTCCTCTGTTGCTCGACTGCTAAAACTCTGACTCAGGCCCTCATTCTCTCCCGTCTTGATTACTGTAACCTCCTGCTGTCCGGCCTTCCTGCCTCTCACCTGTCTCCCCTACAATCTATCCTAAACGCTGCTGCCAGCATCACTCTACTCTTTCCTAGATCTGTCTCAGCATCTCCCCTCATGAAATCCCTCTCCTGGCTTCCGATCAAATCCCGCATCTCACATTCCATTCTTCTCCTCACTTTTAAAGCTTTACACTCTTCTGCCCCTCCTTACATCTCATCCCTAATTTCTCATTATGCACCATCCAGACTCTTGCGTTCTTCTCAAGGATGTCTTCTTTCTACCCCCTTTGCATCTAAAGCCCTCTCCCGCCTTAAACCTTTCTCACTTTCTGCCCCACACCTCTGGAATGCCCTTCCCCTCAGTACCCGACTAGCACCCTCTCTATCCACCTTTAAGACCCACCTTAAGACACACTTGCTTAAAGAAGCATATGAATAGTACTGTGGATATTCTGAACACGATACATAAAGCTTGGCCCCCTGCAGACGCACTTACCAGAACTCCCTCCTACTGTCTCTGTACGTTCTACCTACCAATTAGACTGTAAGCTCCTCGGGGCAGGGACTCCTCTTCCGAAATGTTACTTTTATGTCTAAAGCACTTATTCCCATGATCTGTTATTTATATTATCTGTTATTTATTTGATTACCCCATGTATTACTACTGTGAAGCGCTATGTACATTAATGGCGCTATATAAATAAAGACATACAATACAATACAATATGATTAAGGATCGCATTTTAAGCACCACATGTAATATCATGCGGACTGTGTTATGTGGGGAAAAGCACAAGAATGTTAAAAAAGCGTTTTATAGAGCATAAGAGCAAGATCGGATTACATGCAGAGGACACTGTTCTCATAAAACATTGCGCAGATTTCAACCATACTGCATCTTCTTTGCGAATTATGGGTGTAGAACATGTTAAGATAGCAAGAGGGGGGAAAGAAAAGGATACCATACTGCTACAACGAGAGGCTTATTGAACGTATACATTGAATACAGTTCACCCATATGGGCTCAACAATTATTTATCCATAAATAGTTTCATTGAAGAGAGATAATGCTTTTACTACTGTTTGCTCCTGTTCTCCTTTTATGCTTAATATCTAGTAAATTACCTTTGGACAATCATACCTCCATTTTTAATTTTCATATTTACACTGATCACTGTGGTTTTCATATCTGGGGTATTTTTCTGTTTTATTGTTGTGCTTACACATTTCTCCTCCCTCTTTTTCATGCATGAACCTCGAACAAATAGTCACCATCACATCCCTATTGCAATCTTATCTGGACATGGCATTAGTTACAAGCTACGCTCAACCCGCCATAAAGGGGTTAAACATGAGGTGGAGCAACCATCTCACGATGACATCGGAGCAACAACAAGCAAGAGAGGCACTCAATGGCTGTCTGCCAGTTGCTAAGCGACAAGGAGGAGTTGGATTCGCCGATTGATGACGTCAACGGAGCGACATTACCCAGGAAGCAAGACCGCGGACAGTGGTTTCGTTGTCGAGGTCTACAGGATACAAGGAGGAGGAGCCATCGACTTATGACGTCAATGGAGCGACGATAGCATAGATGCTAGCCGGATTAAGTTTTTGCGGTCAATATGAATATACGGGAACACTATTAATAATATGCAATGCTTGCCAGAAGCTAAAATGACGGAGTATTAGGGTCAGGTGACTTATTGATGATATGACTTTCATTGCTGCATGTATAGTTATGAAGGGAAGGGAGGTGGAGCCTTAATTATGTCAATGGATGATGAGTAGGCAGTTCCACATGTGTTTAAGCTGAACAATTAGAACAGGAAGCACTGTGGGTAATTATGGGTGTTATTTAAAGATTCATTGGTGTTCTGTTCATTAAGCCACTTTTTGCACTTGACAAAGACCTTAGGGTCGAAACGTTGTGTATGCTTCAATAAATCTCTTTATTTTGGAAATCCGTGTGCCCCATCTTTATTCCTTTTTTTATTTATGATACACTATCAAAATGGAAAAATGTTTCATGGCATTTAAGAAACAGAAAGTGTTTAGATTAAATTAGTGCTTTCACGTGTAGTTTGACTTGCTGGACTGCAAACTTTTCTTATAAAAGATACTTTTTCTCTATCTCTTCTGTTAAGGTAACACTCATATTCTTAAATTAATTATGTTTTTCTTTAAGACTTTCCTGGTATTTAAGTTTCTGATTTATTGATTGGACATATACAGAACTCCTTTAAGCTCATATTGAACCCCCAAAATAACCACAATATATATATATATATATGATGACACACAGGAATATCGCTCTACACTTAAATAAATTGTGTCCAAAACACCTGTAAATAAGTCATGTGTAGTAAGACTTAACAGTGGTGCTAAAGGTTAAATAAATATGAAAACAACAGAGGGAAAGCAACCTTTAAATAGCACACGGACATAGATGAAAGTGTAACAAAATAAATTTTATTAGGGTGAATAAAACAGGGGATAAAATTAAAAGGTGAGGGGGGCTCAACACTACCTAGACAATGTGGACCTGGAGGCAAGGGTCTAATTTTAGATCCAAAGCAAGACATGCACAGGACACAGGAGGCTCTATCTATGCACACCTGTATAACAATCAACCTACACTGAGAGCTTGTGACCACATGAAAAATTACCATATAATTTGTACAATGGTTGCATAGTGTGGGTACACAAGTTGTAAAGGTAACAGAGTGAAAAAAATACGTCACCGCTCAGTGTGTAGATGTCCCGGGCAGAAAGGTAGGTCAAAACTCCATGTCAGGTGAAATAAGGTAGGGGCCCCCCTCAGCAAGACTCCCACTCCAACGCGTTTTGACTGGAAACTGTCTTCTTCGGGGAGTGGTGAGGGGAGACATGAGCTAGCATATATAGGGTAATCATAACCTCAAAATTCGCGCCAAACAAATCAGTGATTGTAAGCAGCTGTGAGAAGGGGAAGTGTCTACAGGCAAAGCAACGTCATTGGGGCTCCTGTCTGAGTTTATTCACTTGACCAGTTACATGCTGCGCTCTATATATAATATCTTTACATTTTGATTACTAGCCTTAGAATGGTCCTGACACAGCATCCCTACCATACGTTCCAGTTTCTGAGTAATAAATGACATTCATCGTTTTTGCTTTGCAGGCACCATTGTAAAGTCAATAACCGCGTGCAAAAACAGGGCCTGGGCTAATGCTCGGCTTTACCCGCTAATTCTCCAACAACTGTTTAGTCAACATACTGTATGAGTTCCTGCCACTTTATCCTCTCTGTAATTAAATGCATTTTCGAAATCTAACAATTACAAGAACTTACAGTTTTTGCTAGAAACAAAATGCAAGGATGACTGTAAGATCCCAGGGACTATGAGAAATTGTTCAGAAGATCCCAGAGATGGCACATTTGTTTGGAAACACCTACAGGCGAAGTGGTATAAAAAGCTAATCTAATTGATAATACTAGTATAGAACAAAAACAAACTATCACATTGATTGCAAACTACGTTCAGGTCTTCATACAAAAACAGTCATGTCAGTAGTGGGGTGATAAGTGAAAGACAAATATATTAAAGAGTGGCGCTCAAAAATTATATAAACAAATGTGATAAATTGTGATACTTAATACAAACATGAATAGATGCTGCTTAACCCAGTGTGGGGTCGTTCTCTCGATACCGTGGACAGTGAAGGGGTGAAGATCATCGGGAAGCGCAAAACCATGTAAAACAGAAGAAAATTCCCTGATGGTGCAGTATTGTGATTGATATGAAAATAAATATCAAGGTGCAGTGTGCTAAATACTCACAAGTGTAGAGTGAGCAATGTTCCCATAAAGGTTTCTTTTGAATGGCAGCCTGTTGGACCGTCAGACAGGTAAGTGGAATGGTAAGTGCTGGAGACCTTAAATGAATAACATAAACACGGACATAGTGCAGACTGTATAAAAGCTCTTTAAAAGTAAGTGTATGTGCAATGCACTCACATGGTATAAAAAGGGTAAAAGCGTTTAAATCACACAGGTCAGATCTCAGCAATGTATAAGCTGCTCTCTAGGTCCCCCCTCTGCCTCGGCGGGCGTGCGTGTCACCGGTGCGTCTCACCCAAACCGGAAACCGGAAGTGACGTCATCTGCTCTGGGGGACTCCGATCCTGTGGGAGTTTTCTCTCGTCAGCCTCACTCTACGCGTTTCTCCGTATTGCGGTTTCTTCAGGAGTGTATAGCTGACAGGTTCTAAGAGGCTAATATACGCTACGTTCGAATCCCATTGGTTTACAATTAAATATGGTAATCGTAATGCGTAATTGATAAAGAGACTTAATAGGTGGACAGACAATAGTTATAAGACTTATATCACACATATATGAGTCTTCCAAAAACTGATTTTAATAAAATGAACTTTGAAACTAAGTGACATACATATAATAAAATAGTTAAAATAGTAAAATAAAAATTAAAAATTAATTAACCATTTCAACATGATTAACCCCTGAATAAACTAGGCTAATCACATATCTTAGGAGACACAATAATGCAGTTTATCTAGTGGAGAAAAAGAGAGGCACGTTAGAATCATTCACAAAAAAGGTTTTATGTCGAACTCAAGATTTAAACCTTGGGGGGAGACGGTTTTAAGCTCGAACATCCAGAATGATTCCCTCTTAATTAAATTTAAGTCTCTATTGCCCCCCCTCCAATGGGGCAAGACCTGTTCGATGGCTTTGAATGAGAAGCTAGCGGGATTAGAACTGTGTGTCAATAAAAAGTGATTTGAAACACTATGGGTTGTGAGTTTGTGTTTAATATTACCCAGATGTTCTAATATACGTGTTCTAAGCGGGCGTATGGTCTTGCCAATGTATTGTAAGCCACACTCACATTCCGCAAGGTAAATGACAAAACTGGATCTACAGTTCAAGTGCTGTTTAATGTTATAAGATTTTTGTGTTACATTTGATTTGAAACTGTATATTTCTTTGGAACTATGCTGGCAGGCAGTGCACATTTTACATTCATAGAATCCTTTAGGGGGATCTAGCCAAGTGTGCTTTTTGGCTTTAGTATTTCTTAGGGCACTGGGGAACACATTTTTTTTAATGTTTGGTGCTCTCCTATAAACCATTTTTACTTTGTCCGCCAAATGCTCCCCCAAAATGGGATCATTTTTGAGTATCGGCCAGTGATTATAAAGGATTTTATTAATCTTACTGGCATCCTTATTGTATTGCGTAATGAAAGGCACTTGTATAGTGTCAATCTCTACATGTTTTTTTGGGGCAGATATAAGCATGGATTCCCTAGGGGTATCCTTAGTTCTAGCTAGTGCTCGATCAACTACATCCTTCTTATAGTGTCTTTCTCTAAACTTTTTAGATAGAACTGTGGATTGCTCCTCAAATACATGGTTGTCTCTGCAGTTACGCTTAAGTCTGCGATACTGCCCGTATGGGATGTTTTCAATCCACTTATTGAGGTGGCAGCTTGATTGTAAGATGTAGTTATTTGCGTCCACCTCTTTGAAATAATTTTTGGTCTTAATAGAACCATTTTCTAAATAAATACAAAGGTCTAGGAAGTTGACAGAGATACTGCTAGTTGTGGATGTGAATCTCAGATTATACTCATTGTCATCCAAATACAAGAGGAACATATCCAAATCTTTCACAGTGCCCTTCCATACAAAGATGATATCATCTATGTATCTCCGCCATGTGACCAAATTTGCGTCCAGCCCCGGCCAAGACCATATGAATTGGCCATCAATAAATTGGCATAGCTGGGCGCAAATTTTGTCCCCATGGCGGTCCCACAGAGTTGCAAATAAAAAACCTCATTGAACCAAAAGAAGTTCTTACTTAGGATAAACTTTATGCAGTCCACCAAAAAATCCACTTGTATTGTGGGAAATATCCCTTCCTTTTCCAAAAAATGTCTGGCGGCTCTACATCCATCGTCATGTTTGATAGATGTGTAAAGAGCCGTCACATCTGTTGTCACCAATATGAAGTTGTCCTGCCATTCTATCTCTCTCAGCATCAGAATTACATCATTCATATCTTTCAAATAAGATTTCTGTTTTTTAACCATTCCCTGTAGATAGCTATCCACAAACTCTGACAGGTTGGCCGTCAATGACCCAATGCCAGAAATTATAGGTCGTCCTGGGGGGTGTGTGCAATTTTTATGTATCTTTGGTAGGAAGTAGAAAACGGGGAATATTGGATCCTCCACATTTAGGAACTTTAATTCATGTTCCTCCAATATTCCCCGCTCTCTCCCACCCTCCAAAAGAGTTTGTAGTTCTTTTTTATATAGGGCAGAAGGGTTAGATACAAGTTTCTGATATGTATTGGTATCACCCAGTATCTTATTCGCTTCAGACATGTAGTAATCATGATCTAGTATCACTACTCCCCCTCCCTTGTCCGCTGGCTTTATTACAATGGTTTTATCTGCTGAGAGTTCCTCTAGTGCCAATTTTTCAGGTTTTGTTAGATTAGAATGGTGCTTCTTATTATTATTATTAGATAGGGCTTCCAAGTCCTTGGTGATTAATTGGAAAAATACTTCCAAATGATTGCCTTTTGCAAACTTTGGGAAAAAATGGGATTTTGGTTTAAATTTAGAATGGACACAGTCCACTGTTTTAGTGTCCATTGTGGATACATCTGCAACTTTATTAATTTTAGTATCAGTCCAGTTTTTAGTTTAAACATCCTTATTTATGTAGAACCTCTTAAGGGTCAGTGACCTTAAAAACCTGTGGGCATCCAAGTATAGGCCAAATTTATTTGGTCCGACAGTTGGGGCAAATGTAAGGCCCTTGCTAATTACTCCTCTCTGGGATTCTGTGAGAGTTTTACAGCTAAGGTTAAAAATGTTTTTAGGTTCTAGTTTAACTTTCTTGTTTTTCCGTGTTCTGCCCCCTCGTCGCCCTCTGACATGCGTCTTTTGTTTTTGGGCTTGCCAGAGGTGGTGGGAGTTACCAGGGGGTGAAATGGATTCCTGGTTTCCCATGAACTCATACACCCCCTGTGCTCCAAAAAAGAAGAAGAGGGTGATTCCCTCAGAGTTTCTTTGGGTGTTGCCTCATCATTAATTTCCAGCTTTCCTTTTTTATAAGTGTCCATGATGTCACTAATTTCTATATGTTTGGTTTTTTCTTTGACTTTGCCTCCAACATTAGATATTTTAGTGTCAGGTTTTTTATCTATCTTTTTTACCAACACCTGAGGGAGAAATCCTGCATGATGTTTAGGGTAATTGTCTGCAAATTTGCCTCTAAATGAAGTGTCCATGTTAGATGTGGACACTGGACTATTCTCAGAGGGATCAGGAGTAGACTGTGCTTTCTGGCCCTTTTTGGAATTTTTGTTCCACGTTCTTTCTATGCCTTTGGCATAGTCATCCTGATCCCTTCTGAATTTATGCAATTTAATCTCTATTATTTCTTTTTTGAAAACATCTATGTTCTTCTGTATTTTAGCATCTCTCTCATTGTAGTCTTTAATATTTTCTAGAGACCCCCATTCAAGTCTTAAGTCCTCAATTTCTTTGTCTAGTGTTGCAAGGTGTTTCTCTTGTTGAGACATAATTAATTTAATTAGGTTAAAAGAACACTCATCCTGTGCACTATTCCATTTAGTTATAAATTCTTCGTCACTTAAATCCATAGACGGATTTTTTTGGACTCTCAGCCCTCTAGGAATAATTTTATATTCCACATATTTCCGCAAGAATAATAAATCTAGCCATTTTTTAGTATCTCTTATTAGAGTACGCTCCAGTTTAATACAAGTGGCATTGATTTGTTCTTGGTCATCTTTAAAGACAAGTTGGTGTCTTTGAAATATGTGTCCAAGTTCAAATTTCTATTTGTCCTATTTTGGAACACATTAGAATTAGTCATAATACACTCACTCTTATACACGTGATATAATCCAGGCAGCCTTGATATTAGTGAGAACAAGGTACAAGTGAAAGACAAATATATCAAAGAGTGGCGCTCAAAAATTATATAAACAAATGTGATCAATTGTGATACTTAATACAAACATGAATAGATGCTGCTTAACCCAGTGTGGGGTCGTTCTCTCGATCCCGTGCACAGTGAAGGGGTGAAGATCATCGGGAAGCGCAAAACCATGTAAAACAGAAGAAAATTCCCTGATGGTGCAGTATTGTGATTGATATGAAAATAAATATCAAGGTGCAGTGTGCTAAATACTCACAAGTGTAGAGTGAGCAATGTTCCCATAAAGGTTTCTTTTGAATGGCAGCCTGTTGGACCGTCAGACAGGTAAGTGGAATGGTAAGTGCTGGAGACCTTAAGTGAATAACATAAACACGGACATAGTGCAGACTGTATAAAAGCTCTTTAAAAGTAAGTGTATGTGCAATGCACTCACATGGTATAAAAAGGGTAAAAGCGTTTAGATCACACAGGTCGGATCTCAGCAATGTATAAGCTGCTCTCTCAGTCCCCCCTCTGCCTCGGCAGGCGTGCGTGTCACCGGTGCGTCTCACCCAAACCGGAAACCGGAAGTGACGTCATCTGCTCTGGGGGACTCCGATCCTGTGGGAGTTTTCTCTCGTCAGCCTCACTCTACGCGTTTCTCCGTATTGCGGTTTCTTCAGGAGTGTATAGCTGACAGGTTCTAAGAGGCTAATATACGCTACGTTCGAATCCCATTGGTTTACAATTAAATATGGTAATCGTAATGCGTAATTGATAAAGAGACTTAATAGGTGGACAGACAATAGTTATAAGACTCATATCACACATATATGAGTCTTCCAAAAACTGATTTTAATAAAATGAACTTTGAAACTAAGTGACATACATATAATAAAATAGTTAAAATAGTAAAATAAAAATTAAAAATTAATTAACCATTTCAACATGATTAACCCCTGAATAAACTAGGCTAATCACATATCTTAGGAGACACAATAATGCAGTTTATCTAGTGGAGAAAAAGAGAGGCACGTTAGAATCATTCACAAAAAAGGTTTTATGTCGAACTCAAGATTTAAACCTTGGGGGGAGACGGTTTTAAGCTCGAACATCCAGAATGATTCCCTCTTAATTAAATTTAAGTCTCTATTGCCCCCCCTCCAATGGGGCAAGACCTGTTCGATGGCTTTGAATGAGAAGCTAGCGGGATTAGAACTGTGTGTCAATAAAAAGTGATTTGAAACACTATGGGTTGTGAGTTTGTGTTTAATATTACCCAGATGTTCTAATATACGTGTTCTAAGCGGGCGTATGGTCTTGCCAATGTATTGTAAGCCACACTCACATTCCGCAAGGTAAATGACAAAACTGGATCTACAGTTCAAGTGCTGTTTAATGTTATAAGATTTTTGTGTTACATTTGATTTGAAACTGTGTATTTCTTTGGAACTATGCTGGCAGGCAGTGCACATTTTACATTCATAGAATCCTTTTGGGGGATCTAGCCAAGTGTGCTTTTTGGCTTCAGTATTTCTTAGGGCATTGGGGGACAAAAAGCACACTTGGCTAGATCCCCCTAAAGGATTCTATGAATGTAAAATGTGCACTGCCTGCCAGCATAGTTCCAAAGAAATACACAGTTTCAAATCAAATGTAACACAAAAATCTTATAACATTAAACAGCACTTGAACTGTAGATCCAGTTTTGTCATTTACCTTGCGGAATGTGAGTGTGGCTTACAATACATTGGCAAGACCATACGCCCACTTAGAACACGTATATTAGAACATCTGGGTAATATTAAACACAAACTCACAACCCATAGTGTTTCAAATCACTTTTTTTTGACACACAGTTCTAATCCCGCTAGCTTCTCATTCAAAGCCATCGAACAGGTCTTGCCCCATTGGAGGGGGGGCAATAGAGACTTAAATTTAATTAAGAGGGAATCATTCTGGATGTTCGAGCTTAAAACCGTCTCCCCCCAAAGTTTAAATCTTGAGTTCGACATAAAACCTTTTTTGTGAATGATTCTAACGTGCCTCTCTTTTTCTCCACTAGATAAACTGCATTATTGTGTCTCCTAAGATATGTGATTAGCCTAGTTTATTCAGGGGTTAATCATGTTGAAATGGTTAATTAATTTTTAATTTTTATTTTACTATTTTAACTATTTTATTATATGTATGTCACTTAGTTTCAAAGTTCATTTTATTAAAATCAGTTTTTGGAAGACTCATATATGTGTGATATGAGTCTTATAACTATTGTCTGTCCACCTATTAAGTCTCTTTATCAATTACGCATTACGATTACCATATTTAATTGTAAACCAATGGGATTCGAACGTAGCGTATATTAGCCTCTTAGAACCTGTCAGCTATACACTCCTGAAGAAACCGCAATACGGAGAAACGCGTAGAGTGAGGCTGACGAGAGAAAACTCCCACAGGATCGGAGTCCCCCAGAGCAGATGACGTCACTTCCGGTTTCCGGTTTGGGTGAGACGCACCGGTGACACGCACGCCCGCCGAGGCAGAGGGGGGACCTAGAGAGCAGCTTATACATTGCTGAGATCCGACCTGTGTGATCTAAACGCTTTTACCCTTTTTATACCATGTGAGTGCATTGCACATACACTTACTTTTAAAGAGCTTTTATACAGTCTGCACTATGTCCGTGTTTATGTTATTCATTTAAGGTCTCCAGCACTTACCATTCCACTTACCTGTCTGACGGTCCAACAGGCTGCCATTAAAAAAGAAACCTTTATGGGAACATTGCTCACTCTACACTTGTGAGTATTTAGCACACTGCACCTTGATATTTATTTTCATATCAATCACAATACTGCACCATCAGGGAATTTTCTTCTGTTTTACATGGTTTTGCGCTTCCCGATGATCTTCACCCCTTCAGTAGTGGTGTGATATAATGTAGTACTTGAACCATGTTTACTAAGAGTTGGGTAATTTTGTCATTCATTTTAACTCAAGGCACAGCCAAATAGATATCGTAGCTGATATTAGCCGAACCATGTAGATCATTTCTAATGTTGTATAAAAAACAGATTGTGCAACTAAGGTGTGCTATAATTGAAAAGCAACCACTACATGGTTCATAGAGACTAGCTAACGCAGGTTGGATGTTAGTTGTATTTAAACTTTTGCCTCTTGGTGAGAGTTCTTTTGATTTTGTACTTTCCAATGTTGCCTCTACATTCTCTGATGTGGAAACAACTAAAAGATTATATTGTGATATTTTACTTTTGGTTCAGTTCTCCTACCTAGATACGTACTGTAGGAATCCAGTTGTATCCATGAGTCATAATCTATAGATTTTTTTTTAACCACTACATGACATCTGTGGGTCATTTATAAGCTGAAGAATATAGTATATTACATTTAACATGCCTTGCCATAGAGAATAAACACCATGTTGCAAAGTACAATGCCCTATAAAGTTTATTATTTTTTATACAGTGTTGACTATGGGAAATATGCTAAATTGTAGGAATATATCTGTGTTTAGTATTAAAATCTATTTCTTTTGTGCAGTTTTATGATGAATGCGAAGTACAGTGTATTATATGTGGATACTCCCACAAGCACAAGAAACACTTTGTCAGTCTGCACAACATTATTATCAATTTAAAAACATTATACTTAAAGGCAAATGTTTTCCAATTTTAATTATACTGCAAACAATACAAGGAATTTATATTTTGCTTCATCTGACTCCCTTGAGAATCAATTTACCGTAGTTTTTAAATAAAAGACTCATAATTAATTTTATCACTAGATGAGTACTTAAAAATTATCTTCTGTATATATGCACTTACTAATGGAATAGTGTTTAATGCTGGAGCAGGGGACTTTAACCCAAGCCTCTTCAAAGTAGCAATTATCAGACCTTGACATTTCCTGCTGTTTAACAATCAAGATGAATAATGCACATTATTCCTTTTTGGGTAATTATATATGGCTCACTAAATTCACCAGAGGACAATATTTGGTGGAAGGAAATAATATTATCGTTCAATAGTTTGTAACCACTATCTAAAAATGTTTCATTTACGTCAAATAACATTATGCAAATTGAAAGTAATAATCAGCATTCAAATATTCTATATCAGTAAAGTGAATGAATCATTTTAATGCCAGGTGGCCTATCAATGCATTGTAGATGAATACCTTCCAGGCCACTGCTGCACCAGAAGGGTTAACAATGAATACAACCTGTCATGATTATGGGATCATAATTACTATCTGGGATCATAATCACCAGGCAGAATGAAGAAATTAAATAAACAAACAACATAAAAATACAATGCAAAGACAGAGCAACAACTCAACAAGACGGAGAGGGTGACGAATGGAAGAAGGTATCTACACCAGGGATGGGTACTATGTGTACCTACTGATGCCCTTCGGCTTATGTAATGCCCCAGTGGTTTTTCTATCCTTCATCAACAAAATATTCCAGGATCTAATTGATCCCGCGTGGGAACTAAATTCCAACTCTGATTGGCTGAAGTAGACCATGTGACAGAGGCTTGGGGAGAACGGATGTGACGTCATCCAAAGACTGTTCATGGTACTTCAGCCAATCAGATTTGGGATTTCGTTCCCACGCTCTGATTGGCTCCTGTACCATGTGATGGTGGCCATCTTGCTTTTGATAACGTCATCTTAAAGGCAAATGAAGAACACCCAATCTGATTGGCTAGCATCATTTCCTTTCAATGATATCATCAAATTTTTTATTTTTTTTGCAAAATCATATAGTTTTCACGGCCCAATCAGGGCATAGAAACCCTATGACGGCCCCTCAGGGCTGCATGAAGAAGTCGTTGCTCACCGGAGGTGTAATTTGCCGACTTGAAATCAGTCCATGAAGTCCGAGAAATCGCCTCTCCACCTTGAATGGCCGCAGTATGAATCTCGCGCTTGGTGCGGCCTCGTGCGCGTGCGCAGCGTCGTGATGATGTAATTGCGTAATCATATTCCCTGATGCATTTCGTCACCAGAGGGCGACTTTCTCAAAGGGCTGATAATGGAGGGACAAAGTTCATGGATACTTATAGCAAGTTGGTTGCTTGGCAACCCGTATTAAACAGAATATATTAACCCTTGATGTTCTTACTGAGACTGACAGTCCCATGTGAAATGGGTTATGTGATACCTGGCATAAGTACAAGATATGGATAATGAAATATATATATATATATACATATAATAGGAAGGATGAGATACTATAAAGAAGCTATAGATAAACCATAAAGAATATAGTATAAATTAAATGAAAAAAATAAAAATAAAAAGAGAGCTAAAATGAATTCGGGTGACTAATAAAATTATATAAAATTCAGCCATCAATAAACATAACAGTGACTCCTAAATTATCAGGATAAATAATAATAAAGAGGATGAAGTGAAAAGATAACTCAATTGCAAAGCAGTATAGCAATATAAACATATAAACCCATCAATACAAATGCATATATTAATAAGCAACATTTACACACACAAAAATCAAAAAATATATAAAGATATAAAACATAATAAACACTGCTGATACAACCAAAGTATATAGATATTACGGACAGTAGATCATACACAAAATAGAATGAAATAAAAAGATATATGTAAGAAATGAAATAAAAATAATGAAAAAATTAAATAATGAAACAAGCACCCATCAGCTAATTGATTCCAATAAGCCACATATATATACATATACATGTATACACATGGAATGATAGTTATCACAGATGACGTATAAACTACCCCTAAATGTATAATAGTGAATATACACATGTACAGTACATACATACACATGCACCTCTAGACAATGCAATCAGAAACCAACTATATATAAATCCATATACAGAAATGGCCCCAGACTAAGTACAATTAATCAATGAATAGTATCAAAGGGGCCCATAGGCATGGAGAAAGAGAGAGAACAAGCAACCAGGACAAGGATATAACAATAGATAAAATGAACTAGATAAAAAATTAAATAAAAAGTAATGATGAGAATAAAAAAATAAAAAAAAAAAAAAAAAATAATAATAATAATAATAAAATATATATAATAAAATTCTTGTCCTGATTGCTTGTAATTAATTATTGTTTAATGTTGTGTGTGTTTTGACAACCTCATTGGTTTTAGCCTCAGGGACCCCCTTATTATTAAAATGTATATTCTTTTTTTTTTCAACTTTGTATTTTATTCAGTTTTCAAAAAAATAACATTGTCATATACATTGTGCCACATTTGCATTCTTTCATAACTTGTTTATACATTTTAAAATAAAAAATAATTAAAAAAAACACATATATACCTACTGTACATCTGCGACGACGACGACGACGACGACGACATGGGGCGGGGTGTCACATTAGGAAAGAAGTGATAGGGGGGAGGGTGGGTTCACTGAACTTCATATTTCTGGCTTCGCAGAGGACACTTGTTCAACTGCTTCCTTTTTGTTTTTGATAGGCTCTCCAGTTCTTGTCCCACTTAATGTCTTTTAAGGAATCCCCCTGATGCATCTCTCAGTGTCTCATACATATCTCCTACCTATCCTATTTCTGTCATTGTTGTCTCCCCCCTATCATAACTGTAGACTGTTAAAGGAGAACCCATCTACCTCTATCAAAGCCAGATGGAGGCATTGCTCACCCCTGGGATATCTGTTTGTTCCAGCCACGGCAGCCAGACTTTTAGGAAATTTGGGCCAGTGTCGTTGACCAAACTTGTCAACTTTTCCATCTGGCAGACAAACCAAATTCTCTTTCTACAATGCTGCGGTCTTGCATCTAATTGCTGTCGCAAAGTGAGCGATTAATTTATTCCTTGCTCTTGACAGTCCCTCAACAAGCTTATTTAATAGGAATAACCAGGCCCAATGGAATTTCGAGGCCCAAGATCCTTTGGAGCCTATTCTGAATTTCCACCCACATCGGGTTCAGACGAAGGCAGGACCACAGCATGTGCAATAAGTCCCCCTGCTCTCCACCCAGTCTAGGGCACAATGGGGAGTAACCAGGTAAAATTTAGATAATTTGACCGGGGTGAGATACCAGCTCATTTAAACCTTACATGAGTTCTCCTTTAACGTCGTACATATAGAACTCTTTGCCGCAGCCTCTAATATCATTGTCCAGTCCTCATCTTCTAACGTCATGCCTAAATCTTCCTCCCATTGGGTCATGCAGCTTAGTCTCTGCCTGTGGTTTTTGCAAGGATCAATTACTTCCCTATATACTGTAGTCTAGAGGTTAGTCCCTGTGTGTCATGTCCTCGCACACAGAGCGTTTCAAAATGTGTATATTCTTAATGCACGATCGCCTGTAACAGCCGTGCATGGAGATGCAGAATCTCCATGCAAATGCTACAGGAGGCTTTTTTGAAGTGAAACTTCTTTAGTAGCACCTCATTCGAACTGGGGCAAAAATGGATTGTGGAAAAAGAAATGAAACGGATATGACGTCAGTGCTTGCAGTTGAGGCCGGGCTGTGTTCTGGCTCAGCCCGACCCCAACACTGACATGATCCCAACCGCTCAACGCCGGCGCCGCTCCTAATGGCCGCCACTCCCCCCACACAGCCGTAGACATATGCGGAGATGGCGGCAATAGCCGCCGGCGCCGCTCCTAACGGCCGCAATTCCCCCCGTGCATTGCTACTGTACAGCGGCTCCCTGGGCTCTCTGTCCTAGCCACGACATATCTGTCCTAACGGCCGCAATTTGCCCCAGGCTCTGCGCTGCCCGCGCCGCGCATGTGCAGCAGTCATGGCGATGCTTCCGGACGCCACACATGCGCAGAAGCGGCTGGCAGCGGCGCCGTTCCCCCCACACGCTCTTAACGCCCATTGACAGAGGCGCCATTCTGCCCTCCACTGACACGGGCGTTTGCGGGCCCCCTGCGCCCACAGGAAGCGGTGGCACACGGCGCAAACCCGGGTGCAACCCGTGTGGCACAGGGGCTCGGCGCCAGGGGCAGGCTCCTGCTGCTGGAAGAAAGGGTTACCCGGGTGGGCCGGGCAGCGGACGGGTAACCTCACCCATGGTCACTCTTGCCCGTGCCGGGTGCATGTCCCCCCCCGGGGGGGGAGGGGTGCGCAGAATTTCGGAAGGGGGGGGTGGTGGCGCGCAATGTTACACCCTGCCCCTGGCTGCAGCAGGACACACACACTGGCTGACACACATACACACACACTGACTGACACACATACACACACACTGACTGACACACATACACACACACTGAATGACACACATACACACACACTGACTGACACACACACACACACTGACTGACACACACACACACACACACACACACACACTGACTGACACACATACACACACACTGTCTGACACACATGCACACACACTGATTGACACACATACAGACACTGACTGACACACATACACACACTGACTGACACACATACACACACTGACTGACACACATACACACTGACTGACACACATACACACACACACACACACACATTGACTGACACACACACACACACTGAGACACTGAGATACTTAGACACTGACACACTGACACACTGACACGCTGACACACATACACACACTGACACACATACACACACTGACTGACACACATACACACACTGACTGACGCACATACACACACTGACTGACACACATACACACACACACACACACAAGCATAAACACACTGATTGACATGCCTACACACACTGACTGACACACACACACACACACACACACACACACACACACACTGACACACATACACACACTGACTGACACACATACACACTGACTGACACACACATACACACACATACACACATTGACTGACACACACACACACACACACACACTGAGACACTGACACACTGACAAACTGACAGACAGACACACATACACACACTGACACACATACACAAACTGACTGACACACATACACACACTGACTGACACACATACACACACACACACACGCATACACACACTAACTGACAGTCATACACACACTAACTGACACGCATACACACACTGACTGACACGCATACACACACTGACTGACACACATACATACACACATACAAACACACACGCATAAACACGCTGACTGACATGCCTACACACACTGACTGACACACACACACACACACACACATACACACACATACACACACATACACACACAGACTGATACACATACACACACACACACACACACACACACTGACTGACACACATACACACACATACACATACACACACTGACTGACACACATACACACGAGGAATTCACACTTAGTGCAAATAGCTAATACAGGGGATGTGTGCTGAGCCCGCGCGTTATAAGTCAAATGTATTTGCGTTTTGTCAATGAAATTGTATTTTGATTTTTAATTAAAACATCACCAATGCAAATACAATTTATGTGACAAAAGTCAAAGAAGTTTCACTTACTATGCGCGTGCACAGCACACACAGCTTTTTTTTTCTTTCTATTAGCTATCGCACTTGAACTTTAAGCGCGATAGCAGGGGGGGGGGAGCACGCACAATCGGGCAGATTTGAGCACAGCCGATCCCGAATGTGCTGAATTCCATCAGTGAATCGCGCCTCTGGCTTCACTTTTTAGCGGACGTGAAAAAAAAATTCACGCCAACGCAAAAGTTTACCGCTTAGTGCATAGCCCCCTAAATAGGAAATACAAGATTTTTACTGAAAATATATTTAAAAATATATATATATAAACCAGTACCAGGTACAGATGCAGTGGTCATTCTTCGAACACTTCGCAAGTTGAATATCTCAGAATACCCATGTCATGGCGTGTGGTTTCTTCCAACCTTACCACCTTAAGACGCGAGGGCAGGCGAGTGCAGAAAATGGTATTTTAGTGTTCTGGTTTTTAAACACCTGAAATTGACAGAGTCGCACAAAGAAACAGAATCCATGAAATTCAAATAAAGCAACCGCAATAAACACGTGTGCCTGGGGTGATTTGCCGTGTTAATGCCGTGTGGAATACAGCAGAGCACACGAAAACGGCTCCGTGATTTGTTCGAATAGCGGCCTCTGCATCTGTAGGTGCAAAATCACTGCCACGATTTGTAAGTCATACAGTTCACAAACGAATGGTTGGAAGCAAAGGATGAACAGGGACTGGCAAACCTCAATATAACCACCTTCAGGTGGATGCAGGTGATTATTAGACTGCAATGCACACTCAAATGGTCTAGGCAACAGAGGCAGAACACATAGTTTATGAAGCTGACTGGACAAGTATCCTGTGTCATAATATTCCAGTGTCAGTACGTGTTTAGGTCTCCAGAGTCCAATAATGAATTATGTGGATAAGGTTTACTGTACCAATGTACAGAATAATCCATCCTGTAAAGGGTTGCAAATCCACAAATGTTATTGCTACATGGTATGCAGACTCTTAAGAGTCTCCCAGGTCCTGGATGTATGTTTAAAATCGGCCTTATCCACCATTCATAAGGGCAGGATGCAGGTACTCAAAGTGCAAGTAAAACACAAACCACCCCACGCTTTCAGTAATGCTCAGCCAGTTTGTCAGGGGATAGATTGTGAAACAGCTGTCTGGCTTCATTTATAAGAGACCTCTTAAAGGAGCAGTAAATAACTACCAAGCTGAAGCTTCTAAGCAGCCATTGACAACATGCTCCTGATGTATTATTCCTACACATGCTGGTATATAATTAAAATAATTACAAGATTTTTGGTCAGAATAATAAGGCGATAGTTCTAGTGGAGTAATTGTATTACTCTGATAAGCATGCAGAATTTCATGAGACTGCTCTATCAAAGGACAGCATGGCCAGTGACTGAGGGGGCCAGATGAAAAGCTCTGACACAATCCTCTTGTCAAGGTCTAGCCCCGTTATCCATAGCCACTTATCTGTTACAGTTAAACCAATGAGATTATTTTCTATTGTCGGATTGGTCGTCAGCAGCAGGCCAGAACATTTTGACAGTTGGTACCGAGATGCTATAATTCAGATGCCTGGAAATCAGAAGTGGGTATATCAATCTCTATAAAGAAATCAGTGGGCAGATTAGTCTCCTTAACCCAGCAGAGCACTTCTCGCTGAAACATATCTTCCATTGGTTATACAGCGAATTCTCCAAGGCATCTGACTGTACCTTGTGGCATCTGTCTTTTGCTGTCGGCAGACTTGTAGTCTTGAGCATCTCTTTGTCAAATAATTAATTTATTCAGTTGAAAGCACCCCTGAAAACCAGTGACGCCTTTCTGAACGTGTGGTAGTGGATACATCTGTCTAATTCTACTGTAGTTATAGACTGAATCTTTATACAGATGTAGCCAGATATATTGTTGAGTATTGTCAACGAAACCGCAGTTGAAAGCTGCCTGACCACTGCCTGCTTGTGGATTCCTCATGGCAAGACTAATTGCCCATCAGGATTAACAAAGCGGTCATGTGATGTGATAAAATTAAACTTATATACTAAATGACTTGCCTAGGCGCCACAGCTTTCTAATAAATTGTAGAGTGTAATACAGTGCAATTAAATGATGTTACCCGACAGGGTACTTCTCAAACCTTCCAGGGAAATATGCTCGGATTTCCCACAAGTACAGTCGTGATTGGTTGTGGAAAGTGAGCGACCCAGTCAGGAAAACAACATGTGAATAAAAAACATATACAAACAATTATTGTGCAGTATTGTGATTCAATAATAAAGAAATATACGTGAATCTTAGCTCTGGGGGAGAACCTACTTACAGCAATATGTAGGGTAAATTAGCTTTTCTCTGACATTGTCAGATAGTGATATAGTAGTGAGGTTTTCTTTGGGTAGAACTTTAATCCCCTCTTGATCTTCCCTTCTGAGGGTTACTTCATGGATGGTATAACTCGGTTTCCCATAGAATATATATAAAAGAAGAGCAGAAGAAACGGCCAATAGTATTGCTTGCAAAGAACAGAGTTTTATGATCAATGAAATTGTAGGACATGTACTCACATTCAGTACACAAATATCAGACACATAAAGGTATCTTTTGCGCTCTGTGCGCCTGCTGTGCTGTCTCCCCGTCCTCCTCTGTTCCTAGTGCTGCCGTCGCCCAATGGCGTCTGACGTCACTTCCGGGTGGTATCTGGTCGCATCAGATGGTGATAGACTGCGAGGCGCCGAGAGGGGGATCACTGGAGAGCACAAACGTCTGGAGTCTTTTGGTCTTCGCTTCCAGTCAGCTGCAGCTTGACTGAATAAGCTCTGGATCAGGCTCTACGCGTTTCGCTGCGTCATACAGCTTCGTCAGGAGCGTCATGCAGGGTTGCGTGGGCTTAGTGTATTTATGTGATTAAAGCCTAATTGGTTAATTGATCCTAATCTCTTTCAAATGGTTCAAAACATAGTTTAACCCACAGGTTTGCCTTTACATAGGCACATTACTCTGTGGTCAAAAAAACCTACACTCATTGCTTAACTAATAGTTAAAATACATTAAAAAAGTTTTTTATTAAGACAATCTTTATTTCTACATACTTTAAAACTATAAAAAATTTAATTAATTAGTTATATAAATTTATTAAGTACTGGAACAAAACAGTAAATCTGATAACTCATTCTGTCCAATTCATTATAATTTGAATAAATTTAAGAAAAACATATAATACTATCCTTTTATCTAACAATAATTATTAAACACAATACAGTAAGTCATGAAAAACTATCTAGGTTGGGAGAGAGGAGAGATATAAAACAAATATTAGTATGGCAAATAATGTCTGCATTAAATATTGTATAAGGAATATTTAGATTAATATATGCTACAAGATGTTATCTTTTAATTGGAGGTAGACTTAAGGGTAAAGGTCAATGTATTATAGATTGGAGTATATAATAAAATTAAATTGTTAAAATAATTAATAAAAATTAAACTAACGGCGGGACTATAATCGATGTTAAAAAAGCAATTAAAAAACCTTTATATAAAAGATTTATATATAAAATGAGGGAATATCTATCAATTTTAATAGTACTATTCTTAATTTTAAGTTTATGAGTTTAAAATTCATTAAAACATTACACTTGATAAAAAAAATTTAAAAAAAAAAAAGTGGTGTAATTTCAATCATGTAAAAAGGGTAGCACTTCAAAGTCTGAATTCAAGCCATGTGGTATTAATGTATCTAGCTTATGAATCCAGTACATTTCCCTTTTACTTAAATCCACCTCTCGTGAGCGGCCCCTCCAATGTTGTTTCACATTCTCGATAGCCATAAATTTCAGACTATCCGGATTTGACTGATGGTATTTGGCGTAGTGCTTTGAAACGCTGTGAGTTAGAATCCCCCTTCTAATATTACTAAGGTGTTCAAGAATGCGGGTGTGAATGGGCCTTGACGTCTTCCCTACATATTGTAGCCCGCACGGGCACTGGAGTATATAAATTACAAAATTAGTGGTACAATTAATATACTGCTTAATTTTAAAAGACTCGTTGTTCCTTTGGCTTTTAAAACTAGTTTTGTCTTTTAATTTATGTTGGCAGGCCTTGCAAGAAGAGCAGCCATAAAAACCTGTCAGATCTTTGAGCCACCCTTGATTCATTTCTCTTGTGTTTCTTAAAGCGCTAGGTGCAATTAAGTTTTTTATATTTTGTGCCTTTTTAAAAATTATTTTTGGATTGTCCGGTAAGATTTCCCTTAAAATATTGTCTGATTTTAAAACATGCCAGTGTTTACGTAAAATCTTTTCTATAGTCTTAGCTTCTTTATTAAAAGTAGTCATAAACGCAGTATCATATGGATTGATCGAAGTGGGAGATATAAGATTTGTTTTTTTGTTAGATATTAGAGTTTCTTTTCTATCTAAATTCTTTGCCTTCGTAAATGCATTATCTAAAGTGTCTTGGCTATAATTTTTCTCCATAAATCTTTTTTCCAAAACTTTGCATTGATCATTGAACACATTATCTTCGGTACAATTTCTGCGGAGCCTCCTATATTGGCTATAGGGGACCCCGTCCATCCACTGATGGTGATGGCAACTCGATCTCAAGATGAAATTGTTGCAGTCAACGTTTTTAAAATGTGTCTTGGTTTTTAGAGTACCTCCCTCTATATAAATATTTAAATCTAGATATTCGACTGAAGTCTCGCTTATAGTATGTGTAAATTTCAGATTGAGATCATTTTTATTCAAATCTAAAATAAATTGCTCCAAGTCTACTTTCTCTCCCTGCCAAATAAGGATAATGTCATCAATGTAGCGCCGCCATAGGACAAGGTTCCCCCCCAGCTTACCTCCGGGCCAGATGGTACGGTCCTCCCAGAACCCCATAAAGAGGTTCGCGTAGCTGGGGGCAAACTTCGTTCCCATGGCGGTGCCACATTTCTGAACATAAAATATATTATCAAATAGAAAATAATTTTTTTGCAAAATAAACAAAATACTGTCCAAAAGAAATTTTATCTGAAATTCATGTAAATCTAGATCCTTTCTAAGAAAATACTCCACCGCTTGTAGGCCTAGTTGATGTGCAATGGATGTATACAGCGAAGCAACATCTATGGTGGCTAGTAAGTAGTCCTCCTTCCATACAAGTTTATTTAGGGTATTTATAATGTCCGCTGTATCTTTCAAATACGATGGCATATCTTTGACGTAGCCCTGGAGGAAACTATCAATATAGGCTGATAAGTTTGACGTTAATGAATTGATGCCTGATATGATCGGCCTCCCGGGCGGATTTTGGAGACATTTATGGATTTTTGGCAAGATATAAAAAATCGGAATTTGAGGTGACTTATTGTTTAGAAATTTATATTCAGATTCTGTTAGGATACCTTTATCTCTGCCTTCTTCTAAAAGCACAATCAGATCTTTATTAAATTCTATACTTGGATTTTTCTTTAAGATACTATAAGTATTTTCATCTCCTAAAAGGCGATGTACTTCCTTCAAATAATCTTCTTTGTCCATTATAACTGTCCCACCGCCTTTATCGGCCTGTTTGATCACTATGTTTTCATTTTTAGTTATCTCTTCCAAGGCTTTTCTTTCCTCTATCGTTAAGTTATTTCTAGTCGATGATTTTGTATTCTTAGAAAGAGCTTCAAAGTCCTTAACAATTAAATCATAGAATACTTCAAGATGTTTCCCTTTGTAATAGGTCGGGTAAAATGAGGACTTCTGTTTTAATGCAGTATGTTTAAATTTGCTCTCCTCAAAGTTGATATTGGTTTTCTCCACATGTAGTCTAGATTCTGTGTTTTTACTTTGGAAGAATCTTTTCACTGTCAATTTTCTAAGATAACGATTTGCATCCAAAAATAGGCCAAAATTATTGGGCCCTATTGTCGGTGCAAAAGACAGTCCCTTTGAAATCAGTTTTTGTTGTGGTGCAGTTAGTTCAACTTTACTTAAATTAAAAATACTCCTTGTATCAATATCTTCTTTCTTTTTTTTTTTTCAACTTTCAATTTTTATTTGTGGAAAGTAAAGATACAGAGACTCACCTCCCATTGGCGTACATTACAATCACAGTCCACTTTTGAAAACTTTTTTTAACATTGTTTAACAACATCATCAATATTCTAGTCCTAAACAGGGAAACAAAACAAGACATACAAGACTCACAAGACTGGGGGGGGGGGGGTATACATGTGGTGGGGGGGGGAGCAGAGGATGGTAAGATCCGACGTGGTAGTGGAGGAGGGTCGCTTTGGGTCTGACTGCTTACGGTTCCTCTAACGAGCTTTTTTTGTTTGATGAACATGTGAGCAGGCGCTGACTAGAGTTGTCCTATGTCCCTGTTTAGTCTGTCTCATCCAAGGAGAGCGCATTTATTGTTATTAGTGCAAAATTGAGGCAGCGTCTACCCCCGTTATGTTAGTTTGCTCAAGCCATGGGGTCCATATTTTTAAAAATTTAGTGCCAGAGTCGTTAACCCAACTTGTTAACTGTTCCATCTGGCATACGTGCCAAATTCTGTTCCTAATTTTGGGGATAATTGGAATCTCGTTCTGCTTCCACAGTGCTGCTATCTCGCATCGAGTGGCTGTCGCAAAATGCATGACTAATTTGTGTGTCGTTCTAGACAAAGCCCGGGGCCGTCTGCCCAGTAAGAACAGCCACGGGTCCAGGGGGATCTCTAAGTCAAGCATCCCTTGTAGCCAGTCTCGAATTCTTTCCCAAACCGGGACCACTCTTGGACAGGACCACAGCATGTGTGTTAGGTCAGCTAATTCCCCGCACTGTTTAGGGCAGAGCGGCGAATATCCTCTGACAAATTTAGACAATTTAGCCGGGGTGTGGTACCACCGCATAAGGACCTTATATGCGTTCTCCTTTAATGTGACACATATTGAACTTCTCGCTGCAGATTGCAATATGTATTTCCAGTCATCGTCCTCTAAGGTCTCCCCTAACTCTGTCTCCCACTGTCGCATGTATCGTAGGCGGGGGGGGTCCTTACCAGCCGGACAGACTACCTCCCTATACATCCGAGATGTCAGTCCCCGTGTGTCCGTTGGTCTGGAGCACAGCTGTTCAAAATTGGTTCGTGCAGGACGAACAGGAAATTTGTTATAGAATGCCCTGACCTGGAGGAATCTAAATAATTCTGAATTTGGGAAATTTGATGCTTCTTTGAACCAATCGAACGTTTTGATAGATCCCTTACCCCCCAGGTCTTTTAATCGGTTATATCCCGCCTGCGTCCACTTTACAAATTTATCGAACGACAGACCCGGAGCAAAGTCCGGGTTACCCCATAGGGGGGTCATTAATGTGTGGGGGGTGGTTAAGTTAGCTTTAAATTTAGCTGTCTCCCAGACCGCTAAGGAGTTCGCTACTGCGCAGAGCGGCGTTCCGATGTCGCGTATGCATCGTTTTGGAAGCCAGATCAAGTTATGAAGTGCAACTGGCGCACAGCATTCTCCCTCCAATTCTGTCCACCTTCTTTTTGTGGGGTCTGCATGCCACAGAATGATTTGGGTCAATTGTGCCGCTTTATAATACGCCATCAAGCAAGGTACCGATAGTCCTCCATTTGTCACTGGTTTTGTCAGTAGACTTCTTGCGATTCGTGGGCGTTTTTTATTCCAAATGAATTGTATGATGTGAGTTTGAAGGGCATGGATCTCTGATTTAATTATCGGTATTGGTAGGGTTTGAAACAGATATAATAGCTTGGGCAACAGGTTCATCTTTACGCTGTTGATCCTGCCAAACCAAGATATCCCGTAACCCGCCCACACCCTGAGATCCTCCTTTAACTTCTTCATCATCTTGGGGAAATTTGCCTTATACAAGGTATTGTAGTCCCTGGTGATATATACCCCTAAATATTTGATTGCGGAGGCTTGCCAATGGAAATTAAAGTTAAGTTCTAGTAATTTTTCGGTTGGTTTTGGCAGGTTGATATTGAGCGCCTCTGACTTGGCCTGGTTAATTTTAAACCCGGAGACCATGCTAAAGGTGCCCAGGATCTCAAAGACGTTGGGCAGAGTTGTCAGAGGTTTAGAGATAGTAAGGATCACATCGTCTGCATATAGTGCAGTTTTATGATGCTGTCCCTCCGTTTGAATTCCTGTTATATTTGGGCATAACCTAATATGGGCTGCGAGGGGTTCGATACAAAGAGCAAAAAGTAGCGGGGATAACGGGCAACCCTGACGGGTCCCACTTCTTATATCAAATAATTCCGACGGGAAGCCCTGATGCCTTACCCGCGCTGTGGGACCTGAGTAAAGGGCCATTATCGCCTCCAAAATACGATTCCCGAACCCAAACACCCCAAGCGTCTGCCGTAGGTAAGACCAGTCGATCCGATCGAATGCCTTCTCGGCATCCAGGCTCAACACCATAGACGGTATGTTTTTCTTTTTCGCCAGATCTATCAAATCTATTATCCGTCTGGTGTTATCTGCTGCCTGTCTGCCTGGAATAAAGCCTACTTGATCCGGGTGAATCAGGCCCGGAAGGACTCTGCCCACCCTGTTTGCTATTAATTTGGAGAAGATTTTTATATCTGAGTTAATTAGGGAGATTGGCCGGTAGCTCTTAAAGTCTGCCGGGTCCTTACCGGGTTTGTGGATCACTGAGATAGACGCCTGGAGCATCTGGGCCGGGAAGGGATCTCCTTCCAGAATCCCGTTAAATAACTTCAGAAGATGGGGAGCTAGTATTTTACCGAACTTTTTATAATATAAATTGGAGTAGCCGTCGGGGCCCGGGGCCTTGGCTGGTTTAAGGGACTTAATTACCTCTGTTATCTCTTCTAGGGTGAAATCACCCTGTAGAGCCTCTCTCTCCACCCTGCCCAGGGTCGGGAGCTGTGCCTCTGATAGGAACTTCTGCAGTGTAACCGCGGTTTTTGGATTGTGGGAGACCTTATCTCCGTCATACAGTGTAGCATAGTATTTTCGGAATGCTTCCACTATCTGTCTCGGATCGGAGGTAAGGTCACCCTGTTGTGTTCTGATTTTCTCTATCCTAAAATTTGGGAGCTTGTTTCGGAGCTTGTTGGCTAGTAAGGTATCTGGCTTGTTGGCTTTTTCATAGAATCTGCGTTTGGACCAAGTCAACTCCTTCTCGGCTTGGGAGGATAACACCAAATTGAGGGCCGCTTTAGTATCTATTAATTCTTGCCACGTGTTCTGGTTTTTGTCCGCGGAATGCTGTGCAGCGAGGCGTGTCAGTTTCGTCTGCAACTCTTTTATTTTAGTCTCTTTCTCCCGCTTCCGCTTACCCGCTATATTCATAAGGAAACCCCTGAGAGTAGCCTTATGGGCCTCCCAAAGCGTGGCCTGCGACTGTACACTTCCTATATTTTCGCTAAAGAATTCTTTTATCCGGTCTCGTACCGCTTTTTCTGTAGCAGGGGCCTTGAGAAGAAGCTCGTTGAGCTTCCAATTTGCTCCGGGTCTGTCGAGCCCTACTATCGTGCACCTCAGCTCAATAGGCGCGTGGTCAGACCATGAGATCTCATGTATCTCTGTATGGCCTACCACTGGAACCACTCTACTTGACACTAGGAAGTAGTCTATTCGGCTGTATCTGTTGTGGGGGTTTGAGTAGAACGTGTACTCTCGAGTCATTGGGTGTTGTTCCCTCCATACGTCTGTCAGCTGACAGTCCTGGAGGCCATTGCGTATGGTTAGTAAGTCCTGTTTTTGGGCTGTGTTAGTTTGCGTGCATCTGTCCAAGTCAGGGTTTAATGTGCGATTTAGGTCGCCCGCCAGAAAGATTGATCCTTTAGCGATTTTGTGTAGTTTAGTAAATAGGTGTTCGAAAAAAACAGGGTTTGGTTCACAGGGTGCGTACACTGACACTAATGTCACCGTTTGATTTTGTAGTGTGCCCGTCAAGATTAGAAATCGACCCTGCGGGTCAGCATATTGTTTGTCAATGGTCAGGGCAATCCTATTATGCAAGACTATGGCCACGCCTCTCTTCTTGACATCTGCAGATGCTAAATAGATTGTTCTGTAGCTCTTATCTAAGAATGTAGGGTGGTTTTGGCGGGAGAAGTGTGTCTCTTGCAGAAAAATTATATCTGCTTTTCTACGATTATATTCCCTGAAGGCGATTCTTCGTTTAGTGGGACTATTGAACCCCTTTACATTATGTGAGATCATAGTAATTTCGCTACTCATCTGTGCGGAATCTCGGGGACCATCTTCGTAGCGGCTGTGGCGAGTTGTGTGTTACAGTTGCGCTGCTTAACCCTCTGTTGCTGCATCTGGGCTCGTTGTGCCAGCTTTTCTTGCTGTCGTCTGACTGCATCCAGCTCCTCTTTCCAATCTAGAGGGTCTGTAACCTGCTGCCGGAAGGGGGTAGACACAAGTGGAGGGGGGGAGGGTAACATGTAGACAAACAAAAAAAAAGAAGAAACAATTTTTAGGTCACTGGTCACATGACCTTGGTACCAACACCTTGGTCCTGTGACCCTAGCCCCTGGGCACACGGCTGAGGGGGCCCAATGCACTCCCAATTGGTATCCCTCCTCTATCCCTGCCGCCCGCCCCTCCCAAGGGACTTTGCCGGGAACCTTGGTTAGTGTCCCATACGGTCCCGGCGTGGAGAGCATGCGGTGATCAGGGCCGGCCCGAACTCCACCGCTCCCCCCCGCTCCGACAATATGTATTATATAACAACGGAAAACTTCAAACTTTCAACGGTAACTATATGCTGTACTGACTTCTTGCTCTTTCCCCTGTACTCGTATGCACCGAGTGTGTTGCCTCCATCCCTGCCTAGGGCCTTTGTTGACTGACCCTCCTATTCTACTTAGATATAGGCACTGTGCATTGCCTTGGGGCTGTGTCCTCCTATGCCTCTTATCTCTCTCCGTGTATCCTTACATGGGGGGGGGGGGGGGCGGCCTATGATGCCGGGATCCTGGTATCTAGACTTCCCTAGAGTGTAAGGGGGGGTGGACATACTCTTTCCTTTATTCTGGTGTATCCTTATTTAATTATGTATTTACCCCTCCTATTTATATCTTCTTTTCTAATCCTTCAAGGGATGCACTCTTTTCCAATCTCTCTAATGGCCATACGAATATAAAATGTAGCCTAATATTCCTAGATGTGTCTCAACTCTCTTCTCCTGTAACCTCCTGGTCCCCTCTGCACCTTCTGGTTTTCTCACTTACTTCGACACCCTCTTATGCCTACACCTCCTATATGTTATCCTCTTCTATTCCGTTTTATAAATGCCTCTCCATTTTGTCACCTTTTCACTCTCTTCTTTATCTCGTTCCCTCACTCAACTTGCCTTTCCCTTCTATGATCACCACCCCTTTTCAAACCTCCTTGTTGCTTTCGCCTTCAGCTAATCTCCCTTACTCCCCCTCTCAGCATCTAGTGCTTCTTCCTCTGCTCTCCGCTTCTATTCACTTTCTATATTCGTGCTCTCCGTTTACTCTGCGTTTTAGACCCGCCTATTCTTTCCTACTATTTAACTCATCTTCCTGTCTTGTTTCTCTTTCTCGTCTAGTTTCTCCCTATCTTCTCCTAGGGCCCTTATAGAGCTGTCCTCCAACTCTGTCCCTCCTTCCCCTCCTTCTTCGTAGTGCGGGGTGTCCCTTCTTCCCCCCCCCCTTCCCACCCCCCTCTCTCTGCTTAGTGCGGGGTGTCTCTCCTTCTACCCCCTTCCCTCCCTCCTTCCCTCCCTCCTTCCCCCTCCCCTCTCTCCTCCCCTCTCCTCCCCCCTCCCCTCTCCTCCCCCCTCCCCTCTCTCCTCCCCCCTCCCCTCTCTCCTCCCCCCTCCCCTCTCTCCTCCCCCCTCCCCTCTCCCCTCCCTCCCCCCTCCCCTCAAGCCCCCGAAATTCATGTCCTCTTTTGTGTCCTATAGAAGGTGGCCGGTATTTGGGACTCTCTCCTCAGCTCTCTGTAGCGTGGGTGCCGCATGCGGTGATCGCTCGATCGCTGTCCTCTGTATAGGGGATCCACCGCCCCCTCTGGCTGCCTTCACCGTCTCGCGGATGGATATCACGGCAACGTCCGCCTCCTCCAATATGGCCGCTGTTAGGCCCGCCCCTTCCGCTGACGTCATTCCTCTGGAAGCCATTTTGGATTAGGATGTACCTCGGGGGAGACGTGTCTGCCGATGCTGCCGCCCCTTTCTCCGATGGGCCTTTCCCGCCTTGTGAGTTCTTCCCGCCCTTGTCTCTTCCGTATTCTGCGGGTCACGGTGGAGACCCCTCCAGCTCCATCTTGGCCACCATGCGGGGAACACGAGGTGGGTACAATGATTGTATTGATTCAGCCTCCATTTCGTTTGTTGTAGGGCTGTTGGTCAAGCGGATGCTTGCTTTGGGGGTATCCAATGCAGGGGGTTTTAATAGGGTCCTGTATTAGGTCAGTACTGTGTGGCAACTTAACTGAAAACTTTAACTGAGCACCTGTCGGGTGCCGATGCAATCCCGCCTAGGGATATTGAACTTTTAGTCCCGGGCTGACTCCTCTCTGGCTGCTCGCCCCACCGTGGACCACGAGGGGCCCGGGGCGGGCTCTTCAGACTCCTCCTGCACAACACTGGACCCCGCATTCAGACCCAGTTTCTTTAGGAACCCTGGTCCTTCTTCAGCTGTTTTTAAGTGTATCGGGCGGCCATTACGCAGGACCATTAACCCAAAGGGAAAGGTCCAGCGATAGCGGACCGCCCGATCCCTCAGGACCCTAGTGACGGGCCAGAGGTCCCTCCGACGGGCCAAAGTGACAGGGGACAGGTCCTGGAACACCACGATTTTCGTCCCCTCAAAGTCCATAGAGGGGGTGTTTCGGGAACACTTTAGCACTTCTTCTCTTGTGCGGTAGTGGTGCAGGCGTACTATTATGTCTCTGGGGGGGTCAGTCGGTTGGGGTTTGGATCTGAGCGCTCTGTGGCAACGATCTATATGTAGCAGCTCTGCAGGGGATTCAGGACATATGTGCTGCAGCCATCTTTGTACAAAATCTTCACAATCTCCTATAGATTCCGGGATCCCCCGGAGACGCACGTTATTCCGGCGATCTCTATTTTCGGCATCCTCCTGCCGGTCCCTGAGCTCATTGATCTGCGCCTGTAATTCCCCAGTTTTCTTTGTGTTTTTTTGGGTTGCTGTGATGTTTTCGTCCACCCGCACCTCCATCTCCTGCACGCGGGACCCCAGTCCCCCTACCTCCCTGGTCAGTGCACGGATCTCCGCCTGCAGGACCCCCTTCAGGTCGTTATACAGCCGCTCTATGTCACAGCGGCGGGCCGATAGGAGTCCCTGATCCCGCGGTTCGCCGTCCCCTTCTGATTCCGATCCCGGGTGGGAGATGGGGGCCATTGCTGCTGAGGCCCTGCGGGATCTTCCGTCCACAAAATACTCCGGCAAAACCTTTTTGCTGGGGGTCTTTGTTGTTTTTTTAGACATTGTAGTGTTCTTGGTCAGTTAAGAGCAAAAATCAGTTAGGTTTTTAGCGCTTTATTCCGTTTTCTCGTTGATTTTGTCAGAACGGGGCATGGAGCAACAGAGTCACACAGCCATGCAGTCTGACCTCGCGCATGCGCTCATTTAGTGTGTCAATATCTTCTTTCTTGATCAGTCTTTCCCTTTTCCTTCTTTTTCCTCGTTTCCCTCTCTGATGTTGTCTCTTTTTAGATATAGTTTTGGATCCCTCCTCTCTTTTGGGGGGGTGTAAGTGCTGGGTATCTCCCATACACTCAATGTTGTGTCCATGTCTAAAAAACTAGTCTGTCCAGTTGCTCCAATGGGTGACCTGGATCTGCTAGTTTTATGTTGTTTATCTACATGATTTCTTTCTCTTTCTCTTAATTAATTTTATTAATTATTTTAACAATTTTATTTTATTATATACTCCAATCTATAATACATTGACCTTTACCCTTAAGTCTACCTCCAATTAAAAGATAACATCTTGTAGCATATATTAATCTAAATATTCCTTATACAATATTTAATGCAGACATTATTTGCCATACTAATATTTGTTTTATATCTCTCCTCTCTCCCAACCTAGATAGTTTTTCATGACTTACTGTATTGTGTTTAATAATTATTGTTAGATAAAAGGATAGTATTATATGTTTTTCTTAAATTTATTCAAATTATAATGAATTGGACAGAATGAGTTATCAGATTTACTGTTTTGTTCCAGTGCTTAATAAATTTATATAACTAATTAATTAAATTTTTTATAGTTTTAAAGTATGTAGAAATAAAGATTGTCTTAATAAAAAACTTTTTTAATGTATTTTAACTATTAGTTAAGCAATGAGTGTAGGTTTTTTTGACCACAGAGTAATGTGCCTATGTAAAGGCAAACCTGTGGGTTAAACTATGTTTTGAACCATTTGAAAGAGATTAGGATCAATTAACCAATTAGGCTTTAATCACATAAATACACTAAGCCCACGCAACCCTGCATGACGCTCCTGACGAAGCTGTATGACGCAGCGAAACGCGTAGAGCCTGATCCAGAGCTTATTCAGTCAAGCTGCAGCTGACTGGAAGCGAAGACCAAAAGACTCCAGACGTTTGTGCTCTCCAGTGATCCCCCTCTCGGCGCCTCGCAGTCTATCACCATCTGATGCGACCAGATACCACCCGGAAGTGACGTCAGACGCCATTGGGCGACGGCAGCACTAGGAACAGAGGAGGACGGGGAGACAGCACAGCAGGCGCACAGAGCGCAAAAGATACCTTTATGTGTCTGATATTTGTGTACTGAATGTGAGTACATGTCCTACAATTTCATTGATCATAAAACTCTGTTCTTTGCAAGCTATACTATTGGCCGTTTCTTCTGCTCTTCTTTTATATATATTCTATGGGAAACCGAGTTATACCATCCATGAAGTAACCCTCAGAAGGGAAGATCAAGAGGGGATTAAAGTTCTACCCAAAGAAAACCTCACTACTATATCACTATCTGACAATGTCAGAGAAAAGCTAATTTACCCTACATATTGCTGTAAGTAGGTTCTCCCCCAGAGCTAAGATTCACGTATATTTCTTTATTATTGAATCACAATACTGCACAATAATTGTTTGTATAAAATTAAACTTGCCATCACCCCATACGGGGGCCTGCATCTCAGGAAGCAGGGAGTCCCGGGGGCTAAAATGTATGCGGTTCAGCCTCTGCTTCAATGCTTTGTAATTAAAAAAATAATAAAAGTAGCTTCATTACCATAGTGGCTAGCTGCTAAGGTAATGAAGGGGTTAAACCAAAGTAACTAATTCATTGGCAGTAGAGGGTGTGGGCGAAGGAGGAAGTTTCCACAGTGTGGGTGATTAGGCCTACCGGGAGGGTTGCGATAGGGGTTAACCTCTTCTTTAGCTTAGTGGTTACTACCACTAAGGTAATGAAGGAATTTTCCCCCTTCCTCTACCCACCCAAGGCCTAACCACCAAGTCCGGAGAAAGTAACCCCTTCACTCACCCCCTCTACCCCCACCACAAAGGAATGAGGGGCCTAGTAGCCAAATATGACTACTAGCGTGTTTGCCCATTTAAACATACAGTAAAATACAAATTAGACTAATACATGTTTTACTTAACCTTGCCAGGATGAAGGCATCCTCTGCCTCCTCTTCCTCACTAACATGGAAGAAAGGGCTGATGCCAAACAATTAAACACTAGTAACCCTTTAATTACATTAACAGTTACTACCACTAAGGTAATTAAGGTGTCCTTACTTATAAGGTAATATAAGGAGCATATATTGAGCAAAACAAGATAATTAAATAAATTTAGATTTATTCACAGAAATAGGCATACACACAGTGGAACACAAAATACAGACTTAAAGACACACTTACTTGGGGACTGGGGTCAAAAATTATACTTTCCTAGCTGCTGTACACTCTAAAACAGTTTTTCTTTGACCGGGACTTAGCTCCAAACATCCTGGAACTAAAATCAGCTTGAAATCCTATTCCCGAACGCTACATTCCTTTCTGAGAACTTGGTCACAAAAAGCTGGACTTAGAATATTTTCCGGGCAGACTTTTCTGAAGCCAGTGCTCTGCTATTCGCGCAATAGCACTTTAAAAAAGCTCGCCCGACTTCTGGTGCTCAGAATCTCAACCGGTGATTGGCTTAGGGGTTTCTTATAGTATTTTGGAGTTCATTCACAAAATACTACCGCCAATCAGAGCGTGGGAACTTTCTCTTCAGCCAATCAGAGCGATGCCGGTCGGGAAAGCCAGGTAAGCGTGGAATCTAAATCTGCCAAGGGACATGCGCAAGTTTGCCACCTCAGTCCCTTACTATTCAGATGCCATCCATTGGGTCAGGATCCTCCACATCTGGTGAGGCAAATGGTAGCCCGACGACTTCCATTCATCCTAGGATGGGGGTACTTGAGCCATTCCCTGCTACCCAAATGGTCTTCACTCCCCTGGCATCCTCTGGTGGCTTTCATCTCCGATGTCCTACAGACTTACTGGCACCAAACTTGGTAGCCCTGGTAGCCTCTTGGAACATTGGTTCTGAAAGTCCGAGCTTTGTTTACCATGCACAACAGTACATTTTATACTAAAGACAAGGCAAAAACACATACATTCTTTATTGTCGCATTTTTCAATTTATGCACAAACGTTACTGGGTTCAAGAGATGACTCTTCTTGAACCCCAACACACGGATCAAGGGTAACCATTCATGGGCTTGACCTTTATTGAGAGCCTGGTTATTGAGAGCCCCCTACCGTCACAGGTACCTTAGAGTAAATGTCATATACTAAGCAGCTTTCTATCCTCCAATCCATCCTAAATGCTGCTGTGAGGATAATGTATCTCTCCTCATAATCAGCTTCTGCTTCTCTTCTTCTGAAAACTCTTTGATGGCTCTGTATTAAATTTCACATTCACTACAAAATTATTCTTCTCTTTTTCCATGCTCTCCACTCCTCTGGTCCTCCCCATAGTTCAGCTGTAATCTCTTGCTATACCCCCACTTATCTCTATACTCTGCCCAGGCCTGTCTTCTCTCTATCGCTCATTTTACTCCAGCTTCCTTCAATCTACAGTACAACCCTTCTCAAATGTTGCATCCTACCTCTGGAGCTCTCTTCGTCTCAATGTCCACCAAGCACCTTAATTTCTCTAATTTAAACAAAGAGTTTAAATAGTCCTGGATGATTACTACTCAGCAACTATGGTACAATATGCTCAATTACATTATGCTTTTATATGCACTCTACCCAATACACTCAAATGTATTCCTATTGTTTCTTTTTGTCTCCCCACATACCAATTTGATTGTAAGCTCTTTAATACAGAGACCCCTTTCTTCTAATGATTAATTTATGTTTTGATGGACTTATTCCATCTGTACTATTATAATCCCTGTATTGTAAGTGTATTGTAATGGCTGTATAAATTGTAAAGTGCAGTGTACCCGGTGGGAACCATAAAAATCTACATACATGCAGGTATGAAGTAATTGCCTACGGAATTTGCTGTTTCGCACAATTGCCGCTAGATGTCGCCCTAGTATAGCTGCACTACTGCTGACCTATTCTGACTTAAAGTATTGCACTGTACATGCACTTAATTCTCTAAAGTACTTGCAGTATATGCAGTATTGGGATGATGTCATTAAGCAAACTATAAAAAGTAAAGGCACAAAGGTGTGAAAGACCCTTGTTTTCTTAATGACTGATCCACATACAGTATTGTAAGTCTCAGTAGTGTATTACAGTGAATAGAGCAAGAAGTTCCCTTCTGCGATCCCTTCCCTCAACTGTGAAAGGGGCCATTATGCATTGGGTTCTTTAAGACAGAGCCCCATACTCCCCAGCTGGCAGTGTATTGCAATAAATAGAATGAGACATGCCCTTGCCCATTCTTTTCCATGGCTGTGAAAGGTGTGAATGGCCCTTGTTTGTTTTTGATTGAGCTATGTCCACCATACCTTGCAGTGCATTGTATGAAAAAAGTGAGATGTGTCCTCATTCAGTTCCTTTGCCTAACTGGGAAAGGTGTGAAAGGCAGGGCCTTGTTTGCTTAAAGCTGCAGTTCAGTCAATATCCTGCATGTGTGTTTTTTTTAATAAATCAGTTCTGTAGTAAGAAAAAATACTTTTAGCATTTTCTGTTTTAAAAACTACAACTTTGAAAGACCAATTTTCTTGTATTCTATTTTAACAAGCATGCTTGTTCCTATAGCAACGATTTACATTCCCCATAATTAAAGATGTCGCCAAACTTTGCCGATCAATAGATGGAGAACGAATTGACCGGCAGCTATGCAGTTCTTTAGGTAATTAGAGATTGCCCATATGAAACAATTAAAGTAAAAAAATAAATTTAAAAAAAAAGACTGAACTGCAGCTTTAACAACCAAAAATAAAAATATTAGGAACAAGTAAACATAATAAAAAAAATAAAAAAATCAAAGTATAGAAACGTTTCAGGGTGCTTACTCGTCATCAGGCTGGCTCCCAAACTCACTCATACACAGTAGACAATAGGTAAATCCAATGCTCTTTTGGTTGGGGTTTTGGTAAAAGAGGATTTTGGGCATGTTTCACGCCATTGGATGATGATATTAGATGCGCTGGTGTCGCCGCCATATTGATTGTTATGTAATTAACTCTGCCCTTGTTTTAAAGACAATGCTTGGTCTAGCCCAGCAGTGCACAAACTGGGGGGTGTGTCCCCAATAGGGGGTCAGGAGATTTTTGTAGGGGGCACGGTGGTTGCAGAGGCCCCGCGCTCTTCCCCACGTTATTTAAATGAAATGCCGGGGGATCGCATGAGGCCTCTGCAAACTATTACTTACCAAGATTCTGTAGATGCGTCGCCATGGCAACGCGGCATTAAATGACGCCACGGGTCACATGATGTGATGTCACATGACCCCGCTGTTTCTTTTGAAGCAGTAAATGGTGGTATGGGGGGGCGAGCACCGGGGGCGGCAGGGAGGGCGGGAGCACAGCTGCAAAAAGTTTACGCACCCCTGGTCCAGCCCAAAATGTGCTTGTCCTGATGCTCTTCAGAATAAACATGTAAAATTGCATTAACCTCATACCAAGTCATTTTGGGAAGCATGAAATGTGAGTAATAGGTGTTGCAGGTCATTAACTTTACCTATTACTTAACAACTAAGGGTAACTAACCTCTAAGATATATTGTGTATACTGATCTGTGTGGTTGATTTCAAGTGCTTGTTGTATTAAGTGTGCAGTTAGACCCAGAAGGAAAGGGAAGTGCTGTGTATACTAGTGAATACTAGATAATAAAAAATGCACAAATGCGCACCAGGGATTAGTGGAAGGTAATTTATTAAAAATACACAAAAACTGAGGGGATCCAACCCCACCTCAGAACAGCTGTGCAGCTGGACGGCTAAGTACTACCAAGGAGAACACCTAATGGTGACTAAACCCTAAGCTGCACAGTATACAAATACAGTAAAATTTATATAAAAAACATGAAAGAAAAAAACAAACATGAAAACAACCTATCAACAGATTTGTATAGAAACCGCCATAGGGTTGGGCACTGGCAAGGGGAAACGGACACTCACACTGAGACAGTCAGCAGACTCGCGGTGTCTGCACAGGATCCGGATCTCGGCACCGCGAAGATGGATAAAACCGCTGCTGTCTCCTGCAGGCTCCGTCTCAGCTTACCAGCATACACGCGCAGGATGACCTGTCGTGACCTCTACGCGTTTCGTACCAAGTACTTCGTCAGGAGGTCACGTACACCGTCATCCACGCGTATATATAGGCGGCAACTGATTAAAGAAACCAGCCCCCTCAGAGAAACACCCTTACTTTGCCTAATTGCTACGCTGATTGAAACACTATGCATTTCATAAATCCAAAATTGCTCCCGTTTCAATAGATGATTATCTCTATTTCCATGTCTACTACCTAGTGATACACTTTCAAGTCCCTTAAATTTAATACAACCAGGTTCACTGTTATGCACTTCTTTAAAGTGTTTCAAAAGTGGAGTTAATGGCATACCCTTTGCTATTATTTTTGGTATGTTTTTAACATTTCTCAGGTGCTCTAACATGCGCATTTTAAACGGTCTTTTTGTCTTACCAATGTACTGTAAATTACAGCTACACTGTAAGGCATAGACCACATGCGTTGTCTGACAATTAATGAAACTTGTAATATTGTAGACCTTGTTAGTAACTCCTGATGTAACTATTTTCCCTTGACAGATATGGTTACACGCTTCACACTTTCCGCATTTGTACGTGCCTTTAACTCCTAGGCGAGTTTTAATATCTCCAGATACGATGGCTTCTCTGGAGACTTGACTTGGAGCCAGAATGTGTTTAAGGTTAGGTGCTCGTTTGAACACTATCCCTGGTTTGGACTTTAGTTGGGGACCCAAAATGGGATCAGCTTTTAATATTCCCCAATGTTTTTGCAGAATTTTTCTAACATTGTAATGGGTATCACTAAATTGAGTAATAAATGCTGGGATTTGATCTTGTCTCTTCTCACTCTTTTTTTTTTTCAACTTAAAATTTTTTATTGGAAAAATACATATACAGCCATTATTCCACAGCCCATTATCGTCTTTCCAACTTTAGTAAACATATAACATATTGCCTCTGAGACTCAACCATTTGAGGCTGTACATACAGGACTAGACAAACTAGACAGGGAAACAGGGGAAGAGGGTGGGGGAGGGGGGGGGTGGATGGCCAGGCAAAATCGTGTCTTTTTCTTTGTGTCTCGGCCCTAATGATAGGCCAAAACCAAGGAGTTTATATGTGGCGGGTCCTCCTATGGGTTCTTTTTAGTATTAGAGTTATCTTATCTTGGGGCCGTGTAAAGGTCTGTTCTCCGCGCGTCACTATGTCTTTTTGTCTAATCTGACCTCAAAGGAGAACGCATTTATTTTAATTAGTGCAGGATTGAGGTGGCCTCCACTCCGGGGATGTCTGCCTGGGTCAACCATGGATCCCAGACTTTTAGAAAGTTTGTGCCGGTGTCATTAACTAAACTCGTTAATTGTTCCATCCGGCAGACGTGCCAAATTCTGTTTTTGATCTTTGGGATAATTGGTACCTCCTGCTGTTTCCATAGTGCTGCGATCTCGCATCTTGTGGCAGTGGCGAAATGCGCGATTAATTTATGCGACGCATTCGATATACCCTGGATCCGCCTGCCCAAGAGGAACAGCCACGGGTCCAAGGGGATCTCTAAATCGAGAATCCGCTGAATCCAGTCTCTGATTTGTTCCCAAATAGGGGCCACTTTAGTGCAAGACCACAGCATATGTCGGAGATCTGCAGGCTCCCCACACTGTTTAGGGCAGAGAGGGGAGTAGCCTTTTACAAATTTCGCTAGGCGCGTCGGAGTGTAGTACCATCTCATAAGGACTTTATATGCGTTCTCCTTTAATGTGGTGCAGATTGAGCTTTTTGCTGCCGCCTTAATAATTTCGTCCCATTCATCGTCCTCTAAAGTCTCGCCTAGATCGGATTCCCAGTGTCTCATATAACTCAGTCTGTTGTCTAGAGGCGACTTCTGACAGACCACTTCCCTGTACATTCTAGATGTGAGTCCCCTTGTGTCCGTAGCTCTAGAACACAGCTGCTCAAAATTTGTTCGCGCCGGTCGAATTGGCGTCTTATTGTAGAAATTTCTGATCTGGAGGTACCTAAAAAATTCGCTGTTTGGGATATTCTTAGAGGATTTAATTTGCTCAAATGATTGTATGGTCTTTCTGCTCTCCAGATCTAGTAGTCGGGACAATCCATTTTGTGTCCATATTAGAAAGTTTTTGCTATTCAGGCCCGGAGCGAAATCTGCGTTACCCACTATTGGTGTCATTAGCGATGTTTTGGTGGTCAGATTATATTTGAATTTCGTGGCCCCCCAGACTTTTAACGAATTGACCATGGTCTGTGTTAGGTTGTTCATCTTGCGTACCCCGGTATTGGGTAGCCAGATTAAATTGTGGAGTTCAATTGGTGCACAACAACTTTTCTCCAATTCGACCCATCTCCGTAAGCTTGGGTCTGTGTGCCATTGGAAAATCTGCCCTAATTGGGCTGCTTTATAGTAGGCCAACAAGCAGGGCACCGCTAATCCTCCGCCTGTTGTAGGACGTTTTAATATTCCTTTCTTGATTCTTGGGTTTTTCCCGTTCCAGATAAATTTCATAATTTTTGACTGGAGGGAGAGGATGTCTGCCTGTACTAAAGGAATAGGGAGGCTCTGGAAGAGACATAACATCTTTGGGAGGAGATTCATTTTCACGCTATGTATCCTCCCAATCCATGATATGCTCCCTTTCATCCAGGTTCGTAGATCCTCCCCCAGCGTCTTTATGATCTTGGGGAAATTTGCATTATATAGTGTTTTGTACTCCCTTGTGAGATACACCCCTAAATATTTGATGGCGGAGGGTTGCCATTTGAATTGAAAATTGAGGTCAATCAGTTTTTCGACTTCTTTTGGTAAATTAATATTGAGGGCTTCAGATTTGGACTGATTGATTTTAAATCCCGAAATTTGGTTGAATTTACCCAGTATGTTAAATACATTAGGGAGAGAGGTGAGGGGTTTGGTTAGTGTGAGTATGACATCATCCGCATAAAGAGCGGCTTTGTGCATTTGGTCTCCCAGTGGGATACCAGAGATATCTGGGCTATTTCTGATATGTGCCGCCAAAGGCTCAATACATAAAGCGAACAATAAAGGTGACAGCGGGCATCCCTGACGAGTTCCGCTTTTAATTTCAAATTGTTCTGATGGGGACCCTTGATATCTCACTCTTGCCGTGGGGTTTTTGTATAGCGCCAAGATGGCCTGCAGGAGGCGTCCTTCGAAGCCAAATGCTCTTAGTGTTTCCGCTAAGTAGGGCCAGTCTATTCTATCGAAGGCTTTCTCAGCGTCTAGACTTAACACCATGGAGTGAATTTTTCTTTTTTGGGCCAGATCAATTAGGTCAATGATTCTCCTGGTGTTATCTGCCGCTTGTCTACCTCCGATAAACCCTACTTGATCTGTGTGTATTAACCCGGGAAGAACGCTACCCACCCTGTTGGCTATAAGTTTAGAATATATTTTGAGGTCTGAATTAATCAGTGAAATGGGCCGGTAGCTCTTACAGTCTGCCGGGTCCTTTCCGGGTTTATGGATCACTGTTATTGAAGCTTGGAGCATTTGTGCTGGGAATGAGGCCCCTGCTAAGATTTCGTTGAATAGCTTCAACATATGAGGAGCTAGGATTTTTAAATATTTCTTATAATATAAATTCGAGAAGCCATCTGGCCCTGGGGCTTTAGCTGGTTTTAGCGCTTTTATGACCCCAGAGAGTTCCTCCATCGTGAAATCCGACTGGAGTGCCTCCCTATCGCCTCTCTTCAGACTGGGTAAATGTGCCTCTTTCAAGAAGGTCTTAAGGTCTTCTTTTGTTTTGGGGTTATGGGTCACCTTATCTCCGTTATATAGTGCTTCGTAATATTTTTTAAATTCTCCCGCAATGTTTGCTGGGATGGATGTAAGGTCCCCATTTTGGTTCCGAATCGCGTGAATGTGGTTATTTGGGGGCTTATTTTTTAGCTTATTGGCAAGTAGTGTGTCAGGCTTGTTGGCTTTTTCAAAAAATTTCCGCTTAGACCAGGCCAATTCCTTCTCAGCCTGGGCGGAGAGGAGGAGGTTAAGACTTGTTTTGGTGGCTAGTATTTGAGTCAATGTGTGGGCTTTTTTGTCTTTTTTGTGAAGAGAGGAAAGCTTCGCTAGCTGGTCCTCTAGCTTCAAGATTTAACTCTCTCTTTCCTTTTTTCGTCTAGCGGCCAGGTTCATAATGACCCCCCTGAGGGTAGCCTTATGGGCCTCCCACAGTGTAGAGTGTGTGGCCACGCTCCCCTCATTTTCCTCAAAATATTGTGAAATTTTTTGCTCAATTTCTAGCTGTAGAGCTGGGATTTTCAGCAGAATTTCGTTTAGTTTCCAGTTCGCTCTGGGTCTGTCTAGTGGGATTAGTGTGCATCGCAGCTCTATAGATGCATGGTCAGACCATGAAATATCATGGATCTCGGTATGAGAGACCCCAGGGACCATTCTGTTAGATACAAGGAAGTAATCTATCCTACTATATGTGTCGTGTGGGTGTGAGTAGAAGGTGTATTCTTTCTGTCTCTGATGTTGTTCTCTCCAGATATCGAGTAGCTGACAGTCGCGTATTCCCTGTTTGAGTGTTAGTACGTCGGGTCTGTGTGTATTTTTAGTAGCTGTACATCTGTCAAGGTCTTCCCGTAACGTTCTATTCAGATCCCCCGCGACAATGATATTGCCTCTGGCTACTCTGCTGAGTTTTCCAAAGAAGGAAGAAAAAAAACCCGGAGCTATCTCGTTCGGGGCGTAGATTGTTGCTAAGGTAATTGGAAACCCTTGAATTGTCCCTCTCACTATAAGGTAACGTCCCTCCTTATCTATAAAGGTCCTGTCATGTAAGAACGGTATTCCTCTGTGAATTAGTATAGCTACCCCTCTTTTCTTGACCTTTGCGGAGGACAAGAAGTACGTCGGGAAGTCTCTATCTAAGAATTTGGGGAAATTATCTTTGGAAAAGTGGGTTTCTTGTAGGAACAGGATTTCTGCCCCTTTACGCTTATAATCCCTGAAGGCGATCCTGCGTTTGGTCGGATTATTGAACCCCTTAGTGTTGTGTGATACGAGCCTGAGTTCTTTATTCATTTGAAGGAGTGAGATGGTGGAGCTGCTGATTCTCTGGGCCCGATCTCTATTCTTCTTTCCGTCTCTCGTTGTGATGCCTCACTATGCCCTTGGTTGTGGGGCTTACTTCTGGAGCGGTGTTTCTTCCACTTATTCTGGTTCGGCACTCTCTCGCCTGGGGGGAAAAAAAGGGAGGGGCACACAAAAGGGGAAACCGGGGGGGACATAGACAACACATAACACCTTTCACAGCATATACTTTCTCGACGTCTTGACGAGATCGTCCTTCCGTCGAGATCTTTTCCTTTAGGTTTCCGAACTCTGTTCCAGTAGTCCGGGGTTGGCTTGGAGCGGGTGATGCCCCGTCCAAGAGTCCTGTCCCAAAGGTTTTCACTAGAGGCTGGGGGAGACTCCCTCCCCCTCTCTAGTGTGAGGCCCATACTGACGTCGAGGTGTGTCACCGCCAGTGGCTCCTGCCTTGCTTATCTCTGAATCTTTTTCTTTGAACAAAACCCAACGATTAGTGGGTGTCCCCTTAACCCAGCTCTAGCCTGTCTTATTGTAACCATCTCTTCCTAGCCATATCTCTGCTTAATCTTCCTTTTACTGCCCTTGTTTGTATCTCTTTATCCTGTGCTTACCTTTCCCGAGCTTCCCCTCTCCTAATGTGTTAAATTATGTATTAACTCTACATCTAACTTTGACTGTATAATTTGTCTTCTTAGTCTTCTTCTCAGCCATCTGCGCAGAATGGTGTCTACACTAGCTTATTTCCTTCATAACCTAAACTTATCTACCCTTTTCCCAATCAACTTATCTTGCTCTTCTCTGTTACTTGTTTTTGTCCCTTCCTAGCCTACCCACACTTACTAGCCTATCTCGGCCCGTTCTGTCACTTCCCCCTACCTCTCTTCTCTCAGTCTCCACTCTCTACTCCTTCCGCACCTGCTCTACTATCCTTTTGTCTAACTTCCTGTAAGCTTCCTTTCCCTTAGTGCCCCCTTACTATCATCCTTCATCCGCTTTTTAACTTGCCTATTTGTCTCCTCCCGTTCCCTCTTTGCCGTTCTCTAGCTCTGTTCCGGCTTCTTTTGTGCTGCCGATTCAAATTTCCCGCTGGCGGTTTCATTTTCGTGGGATGGCCCGGGCTTGCCTATTGTGCCGGTCCGGCGCTTCTTGGACACCTATCGGGGCCTCTGGTGGTAGCTGTATCGGCCGCAGACGTCATCAGCGTGCGGCATCGGGGTCCGTCTTTGTGCCACCTCCAAGATGGCGTCGCTCTTTCCGGGTCTACCTTATGACGTGCATCCGGGCCGCCGCCATTTTGGATCTTGCGTCTCATCAGGCTGGCAGCATGGGCGTCTGTTCCTGCTCCTTGTTCTTCCGGCTCCTGCGCTTCACTGTGGGTTCCCGCCAATCCAGGTACCTTCGCCATCTTGGAGCGGGATTTGCTGAAATGGTAGGCCTTTGATTTTTTGATTATGTTTACTTTTATGTCTTCTTTGCTTTTGCTCCATTGATGTCGTTCTCCTCCTGGTGTGTTAGGGGGAAGTCATCGGGTGTTAGGTGTCTATTGCACTTCCTTTGGGGGAGTGGGGCCTATCTGCAGCAGAGTGTCTCTGGGGACCGGGGACCCCCTTTTAATGTTTTTGTTTGAATGTAACTTGTTATGAAGAACTGCGGCCATTGCCGAAACTTTGGTTTTAACTTGTGGACGTCTTCCCTTCATTCTTTTCCACTCTGCCTTCTGGGAGACTTGGTGTTCTGCTCCCATATGGGTTCTGGGAGTGGACTCCTCGGGTCTGAGACCACGGGGGCCTCACCCAGGCCCAACTTATGTAGGAAGGTTGGTCCTTCTTCCGGATCTTTTATTGTGGTCACTTTGCCTCCCCTCGCCACTAACAGACCAAAGGGGAATGTCCATCTATATCTGACCCCTTTCTCTCGTAGGACCTTCGTGATCGGTAGCAGGGATCTGCGGCGAGCCAGTGTCACAGGGGACAAGTCCTGGAAGACCGACAGCCTCGTGCCCTCAAACTCCACTACAGGTAGGGGTCTTGTTTTATGGAGAACTGCTTCTTTGGTCCTGTAGTGGTGCATCCGGAGCACAATGTCCCTGGGCTGCTCATTTTGCAGCGGTTTAGCTCTTAGGGCCCGGTGGCACCTGTCTAGCGTCAGGAGATCTTTAGGAGTGTCTGGCAGAAGGGTCTCCAGCCATCTTGTTATGTATTCATCGCAGTCCTGAATAGCTTCAGCGATCCCTCTAATCCTGAGATTATTTCGCCTATCTCTATTCTCGGCGTCCTCCTGACGCTCCTGTAGTGCATTCACCTGCTCCTGGAGGTCCTTGAGGTTCCGGTCTTGTTTTTTGATCGCCTTAATTGAGTGGTCCACTTTAGTTTCTAAAATGTTTGTCCGTTCTCCTAGGCCCAACACTTCTTTCTTGAGGTCTTTGATCTCCGCTTGGAAGAGTGTTTTTAGTTCCGTATATAGTTTAGTGAAGTCTCCCTGTCTGGCCGGGCGCATCGCCTGTTCAGCATGCTCTTCTTCCTCGCAATCCGGCTCTGAGTCCGAGCCGGCATTTGAATTCGCCGCCATTTCTGTCCCCGCTCCGCTCATTCTGGCGCGGCTGAAGTACTCCGGCATCCCTTTCTTTTTTGCGGTTTTAGGGCCTTTCTTTGACATCGCGGGGCGGTATTATCTTTAATACGGGGAAATTTGAGTGGTTTTGGGGGTCTTGTTGGGTGTTAGCTCGCGTTTTTCCTCAAGCAAGGCACGGAGCTCTTAGCCTATGCGACCATGTCTCTCTCCGTCGCGCATGCGCCTCCCCTCTTCTCACTCTTTTTATGATGATATTTCATCAAAGATTTACTAGGAATCCTTTCTAGTTTTTTGAGCGAAGAGTTTACTAAATCGCTATCATATTCTTTGTCTAGGAATCTTTTCTTTAAAAAGAAAGATTGTTCTTCATAATCCACAGCCTTAGAATCATTTCTCTTTAACCTGAGAAATTGATTAAAGGGAATATTTTGGACCCATCTCTTATCGTGACAACTAAATGGGTCTAAATATGAATTTACATTTGTAGCCTTAAAATGCGTTTTAGTATATACAGTTTTGGCCTCAATGTAAATCTCTAAATCGAGATAATGAATGCTTGCTGAGCTATTTTCACCACTAAATTTTAAATTAAAATCATTATTGTTCAGATTTGTGACAAACTCAAGATAGGAATCTTCTGTCCCCTCCCACACAATAATAATAATATCATCGATGTATCTCCTCCACAGCTTGAGCTGCGGAGCAGTACATCTAAAGATCACCAGAGACTCCCACTGTCCCATATACAAATTGGCGAATGACGGGGCAAATGTTGTGCCCATCGCCGTCCCCAAGATTTGCAAAAAATAGAGGGAATCAAACAAAAAATAATTGTGACTGAGGATGAACTCAATTGAGGATAAAATGAATTCAACCTGTGTGATGGGAAGTGTTTGTGGGGTCAATAAAAAGTGTCTAATTGCTTCTACCCCTTTTTTGTGAGGGATACAGGTGTATAGTGATTGAACATCTAATGTGGCTAATCTATAATTATCTTCCCAAACGAAACCATCAAACAATTGTAAAACCATAGTGGTATCTTTAAGGTGAGATGGTAGTGAAGTGACCATTGGTTGTAGAAAAAAATCAATATAGGTGGATAAATTAGAGGTGAGGGAATTAATCCCGGAAATAATGGGACGTCCGGGTGGGGAAGTGAGAGATTTGTGTATCTTGGGGATGTAATAAAATATTGGAACAGTGGGAGTTTCCGTGAACAAATATTGATACTCCAACTTAGAAATAATACCAAGTTCCAGAGCTCCATACAAATGCGTTTTAATGAGACTCAAAAATTCCTTTGTGGGGTCCCTCTTTAATGTGACATATGAGATGGAGTCCTGTAAAAGGCGATGAGCTTCCTTAAAATAGTCCTCAGTATTCAAGAGGACTATTCCGCCTCCCTTATCAGCTGACCTTAATACAATGTCAGGATTGGACTTTAGTTGTTTAATACTTTTTTGTTCATCCCAAATTAAATTGGAATATAATCCTAGTTGTTTTTTCTTACACATATCTCTGAAATCCTGTTCAACCAGTTTTCCAAATAATTCTATATTGTGTCCTCTTGAGGCATATGGGAAAAATACAGAATTTGGTTTGAAACCAGTATGTGTGTAACTTCCAAAGTTGACAAAGTCAGGGTCACTCTCTTTCAGTAGTGCTTCTAGATTTTCAATAATAGCCATCTGATCAACTGTAATATCAATTGCCTCATTTTGAGAAGTTTGATCCAATGTAGCCATATTGCTACTATAATGACGCTGTAAAGTCATTTTTCTTAAATATTTTTGAAAATCAATATAGAGATCAAATTCATTTGATTCTCTAGAAGGGGCAAACGTAAAGCCCTTCTTAAGCACTTGAAAGAGATCTTTATCTATAATCAATGAAGATAAGTTAAAGATCCCATTACTGGTTAGTGTCAATGGCTCAGGGATCCCCTCTTTGTGGGCGGGCTTTCTCCCTCCTCTCTTACCTCGTCTGAGTAGCCCCTTTTTCGATTCATTTTTTGCAGGGGTTTTGAGGGGGGATTGTCTAGGTCCCAACTTGGTCTGTTGGGCTTGTTTTTGATCGATTTCTGAAAAAAACAATCATTATTATCTTCATTTATATCACTTTCATTACCGTCAGCTCTATATTTTAATTGATGAAACTTATGTGAAACTGGTAATTCAAATGCAATACTTTTGTCCCCTCTACAGGCATATTGGTTTTTCCTTTGATGTTTATATTTATGTTTTACATCCTTGGATTTACCATTTTTGCCTACCATTGACCAGTTGTCACTTTGACTCCTCTCTCTATATTTATGTTGATTAGAGGGTCTATTATTAGAGTGATCTCTTTTGATATTTTCATTTACTGGTCTGTGTAGATCTTTGTTTGATCTTTGAATATTCTCTACATAATGAGATTTCTTCAAATTTTTGGGGGTTTTAGGTATTGCACCCACTGATATAGGCTTTTTATTATTTTTTTGGACCTCTTTTTTGGATTGTTCTGAACTTGCAGATTTCTGTGAAATCTGCTCACAGACATTTCTGTCTGTTTTGACAACTTGATCTGACTTTTTGTCTTTCCAGTCCTTTTTGCCTATTTTCCAAATAGTTAACCTTATCTCTAAGGAACTTTTTATTTTTCCTTATCATTATGCCTTTCTCCTGTTTTCTCAATTTTCCCACCATATCTTCAACTAATTTGGGCAACCATTCTAGTGTTGGTAAACCGATAATGTCCAATTTGACTTTGTCAATTTTAACAGAGAGTTCCTGTAGTTCTTTTTTCCTCTCTCCCATAAGGAGTTTAATGAGGTTTATTGAACTTATCTCAAGGATTTCCTCCCAAATAGCTAGAAAGGCTGGATTGTCATTGCCATAGGTGGGCTTGAGTAGCAATCTTAGGCCTCTAGGAACCCTTTTTTGTTTCAGGTATTCCTCAAATGATACAAGCTCCCAAAAAGCTTTAGTTTCCTGCTCTAATAATTTAGTCAGAGCAAAAATCTTTGACGGTAAATCTACCGTGACATCTTCTAGATTAATATTCTCACAAAACATTTGTCCCAATAAAGCACCTCTGTTATTTCTATTATCCAAACTGGATAAAAAATTAGTGGTGAAATCTAATAGCTCAGTCATATTAGTAAATGTAAGATGCTTTATGTACATGCTGCAAAGGGATCATCCACACCATCACACAGCACTAGCGCTGAATATCCTGTTTTTTCTACCTTCAAGATAAAGAACTGTTTCCAGATACAATTTATTGGACTTTGGACTCTGGTTCTCTCTCCCTTGGATATTCAGCTGCATAGATAAGACTGATTATTCCATACTAAACTTTTATGTATATGTTTATGTGTAGTTTTTTTTATTAAGGAGGCTGTTATACCATAGTAGAATCCTTATTCATTTTAATTGGGTTTTTTCCCCTACATTTAACAAAATGACTGAGCTATTAGATTTCACCACTAGTTTTTTATCCAGTTTGGATAATAGAAATAACAGAGGTGCTTTATTGGGACAAATGTTTTGTGAGAATATTAATCTAGAAGATGTCACGGTAGATTTACCGTCAAAGATTTTTGCTCTGACTAAATTATTAGAGCAGGAAACTAAAGCTTTTTGGGAGCTTGTATCATTTGAGGAATACCTGAAACAAAAAAGGGTTCCTAGAGGCCTAAGATTGCTACTCAAGCCCACCTATGGCAATGACAATCCAGCCTTTCTAGTTATTTGGGAGGAAATCCTTGAGATAAGTTCAATAAACCTCATTAAACTCCTTATGGGAGAGAGGAAAAAAGAACTACAGGAACTCTCTGTTAAAATTGACAAAGTCAAATTGGACATTATCGGTTTACCAACACTAGAAGGGTTGCTCAAATTAGTTGAAGATATGGTGGGAAAATTGAGAAAACATGAGAAAGGCATAATGATAAGGAAAAATAAAAAGTTCCTTAGAGATAAGGTTAACTATTTGGAAAATAGGCAAAAAGGACTGGAAAGACAAAAAGTCAGATCAAGTTGTCAAAACAGACAGAAATGTCTGTGAGCAGATTTCACAGAAATCTGCAAGTTCAGAACAATCCAAAAAAGAGGTCCAAAAAAATAATAAAAAGCCTATATCAGCGGGTGCAATACCTAAAAACCCCAAAAATTTGAAGAAATCTCATTATGTAGAGAATATTCAAAGATCAAACAAAGATCTACACAGACCAGTAAATGAAAATATCAAAAGAGATCACTCTAATAATAGACCCTCTAATCAATAAATATAGAGAGAGGAGTCAAAGTGACAACTGGTCAATGGTAGGCAAAAATGGTAAATCCAAGGATGTAAAACATAAATATAAACATCAAAGGAAAAACCAATATGCCTGTAGAGGGGACAAAAGTATTGCATTTGAATTACCAGTTTCAAATAAGTTTCATCAATTAAAAGATAGAGCTGACGGTAATGAAAGTGATATAAATGAAGATAATAATGATTGTTTTTTTTCAGAAATCGATCAAAAACAAGCCCAACAGACCAAGTTGGGACCTAGACAATCCCCCCTCAAAACCCCTGCAAAAAATGAATCGAAAAAGGGGCTACTCAGACGAGGTAAGAGAGGAGGGAGAAAGCCCGCCCACAAAGAGGGGATCCCTGAGCCATTGACACTAACCAGTAATGGGATCTTTAACTTATCTTCATTGATTATAGATAAAGATCTCTTTCAAGTGCTTAAGAAGGGCTTTACGTTTGCCCCTTCTAGAGAATCAAATGAATTTGATCTCTATATTGATTTTCAAAAATATTTAAGAAAAATGACTTTACAGCGTCATTATAGTAGCAATAAGGCTACATTGGATCAAACTTCTCAAAATGAGGCAATTGATATTACAGTTGATCAGATGGCTATTATTGAAAATCTAGAAGCACTACTGAAAGAGAGTGACCCTGACTTTGTCAACTTTGGAAGTTACACACATACTGGTTTCAAACCAAATTCTGTATTTTTCCCATATGCCTCAAGAGGACACAATATAGAATTATTTGGAAAACTGGTTGAACAGGATTTCAGAGATATGTGTAAGAAAAAACAACTAGGATTATATTCCAATTTAACTTGGGATGAACAAAAAAGTATTAAACAACTAAAGTCCAATCCTGACATTGTATTAAGGTCAGCTGATAAGGGAGGCAGAATAGTCCTCTTGAATACTGAGGACTATTTTAAGGAAGCTCATCGCCTTTTACAGGACCCCATCTCATATGTCACATTAAAGAGGGACCCCACAAAGGAATTTTTGAGTCTCATTAAAACGCATTTGTATGGAGCTCTGGAACTTGGTATTATTTCTAAGTTGGAGTATCAATATTTGTTCACGGAAACTCCCACTGTTCCAATATTTTATTACATCCCCAAGATACACAAATCTCTCACTTCCCCACCCGGACGTCCCATTATTTCCGGGATTAATTCCCTCACCTCTAATTTATCCACCTATATTGATTTTTTTCTACAACCAATGGTCACTTCACTACCATCTCACCTTAAAGATACCACTATGGTTTTACAATTGTTTGATGGTTTCGTTTGGGAAGATAATTATAGATTAGCCACATTAGATGTTCAATCACTATACACCTGTATCCCTCACAAAAAAGGGGTAGAAGCAATTAGACACTTTTTATTGACCCCACAAACACTTCCCATCACACAGGTTGAATTCATTTTATCCTCAATTGAGTTCATCCTCAGTCACAATTATTTTTTGTTTGATTCCCTCTATTTTTTGCAAATCTTGGGGACGGCGATGGGCACAACATTTGCCCCGTCATTCGCCAATTTGTATATGGGACAGTGGGAGTCTCTGGTGATCTTTAGATGTACTGCTCCGCAGCTCAAGCTGTGGAGGAGATACATCGATGATATTATTATTATTGTGTGGGAGGGGACAGAAGATTCCTATCTTGAGTTTGTCACAAATCTGAACAATAATGATTTTAATTTAAAATTTAGTGGTGAAAATAGCTCAGCAAGCATTCATTATCTCGATTTAGAGATTTACATTGAGGCCAAAACTGTATATACTAAAACGCATTTTAAGGCTACAAATGTAAATTCATATTTAGACCCATTTAGTTGTCACGATAAGAGATGGGTCCAAAATATTCCCTTTAATCAATTTCTCAGGTTAAAGAGAAATGATTCTAAGGCTGTGGATTATGAAGAACAATCTTTCTTTTTAAAGAAAAGATTCCTAGACAAAGAATATGATAGCGATTTAGTAAACTCTTCGCTCAAAAAACTAGAAAGGATTCCTAGTAAATCTTTGATGAAATATCATCATAAAAAGAGTGAGAAGAGACAAAATCAAATCCCAGCATTTATTACTCAATTTAGTGATACCCATTACAATGTTAGAAAAATTCTGCAAAAACATTGGGGGATATTAAAAGCTGATCCCATTTTGGGTCCCCAACTAAAGTCCAAACCAGGGATAGTGTTCAAACGAGCACCTAACCTTAAACACATTCTGGCTCCAAGTCAAGTCTCCAGAGAAGCCATCGTATCTGGAGATATTAAAACTCGCCTAGGAGTTAAAGGCACGTACAAATGCGGAAAGTGTGAAGCGTGTAACCATATCTGTCAAGGGAAAATAGTTACATCAGGAGTTACTAACAAGGTCTACAATATTACAAGTTTCATTAATTGTCAGACAACGCATGTGGTCTATGCCTTACAGTGTAGCTGTAATTTACAGTACATTGGTAAGACAAAAAGACCGTTTAAAATGCGCATGTTAGAGCACCTGAGAAATGTTAAAAACATACCAAAAATAATAGCAAAGGGTATGCCATTAACTCCGCTTTTGAAACACTTTAAAGAAGTGCATAACAGTGAACCTGGTTGTATTAAATTTAAGGGACTTGAAAGTGTATCACTAGGTAGTAGACAGGGAAATAGAGATAATCATCTATTGAAACGGGAGCAATTTTGGATTTATGAAATGCATACCAGACATCCCTATGGTTTCAATGAATTAATTGAATTGACTCCTTTTTTAAGATAAGGTATTCCGTTTTTAATAAAATGAATTTATTAACATTTATTTGCATTAACATTTATGTATGTTTTTATATTTATTTGTTTTTATTTAATCATTTGTTCTTTTTTCTTTTATTCATATACAGGTTTCAGCATGATTTGTTTACATAGTATATCATTTATGTTGTTAGAGGTCTTATTCCTGTATTTTTTCATAGGGGTGAGTGCAATGATTAATTTATACTTGCACACATCCCCCACATGAGTTGCCATACACCCTGTTGCCTAGTAACCTTATTTCAAGGTGTTTCAATCAGCATAGCAATTAGGCAAAGTAAGGGTGTTTCTCTGAGGGGGCTGGTTTCTTTAATCAGTTGCCGCCTATATATACGCGTGGATGACGCTGTACGTGATCTCCTGACGAAGTACTTGGTACGAAACGCGTAGAGGTCACGACAGGTCATCCTGTGCGGGTATGCTGGTAAGCTGAGACGGAGCCTGCAGGAGACAGCAGCGGTTTTATCCATCTCCGCGGTGCCGAGATCCGGATCCTGTGCAGACACCGCAAGTCTGCTGACTGTCTCAGTGTGAGTGTCCGTTTCCCCTTGCCAGTGCCCAACCCTATGGCGGTTTCTATACAAATCTGTTGATAGGTTGTTTTCATGTTTGTTTTTTTCTTTCATGTTTTTTATATAAATTTTACTATATTTGTATACTGTGCAGCTTAGGGTTTAGTCACCATTAGGTGTTCTCCTTGGTAGTACTTAGCCGTCCAGCTGCACAGCTGTTCTGAGGTGGGGTTGGATCCCCTCAGTTTTTGTGTATTTTTAATAAATTACCTTCCACTAATCCCTGGTGCGCATTTGTGCATTTTTATTATCTTATATTTCAGGGTGCCTTCCCCCCTTTCTAAGGGGGGTTCACCTAGATTTGAGAGTTTCTGGGGAGACGCTTTATGTACATGCTGCAAAGGGATCATCCACACCATCACACAGCACGAGCGCTGAATATCCTGTTTTTTCTACTAGTGAATACTAGTGTATACTAGCAGGGGTGGCTGAATTTGGGAAGTGTTCAGTGGATTAATTTATTTTTAAAGGGTTGTGGTAATTGAAAGCCTGTAACTTTTTCCCCCCTTTCTCCTGCCTGAGCAAGCAGTGGGTGTGGTTAGTTAATTGCTAACCTAATACACCTGGTGGGTGTCCCTATTTAAACAGAGGATTCTACCGAATTCTGAGCTTGCGTATACTGATCTGTGTGGTTGATTTCAAGTGCTGGTTGTATTAAGTATGCAGTGAGACCCAGAAGCAGTTTGAACAAGGAAGCGGTTGAACAAGGTATAGTATATTAAAGTACAGCTTATTGTTAGTACTTATAAATGTCATAGTTGCTATAATGAGAAGGATTGAAAATGCCACTCAATGCACATCTTGCCACATATATGTGCAATTGGAGCAGCTGTTCCAAGGAGCATACCGCTGTGGGAAGTGTGAGCGGTGAACTCTTTAGAGTCAGAGATTGCTGATCTGAAGAGGCAACACGCAATATTGAGAGACATTGGCAATCTTGAAAGGTGTTTAGAGCTCACTGAAAAAACCCTTGCTTCAACTAGTGATGCAGATGGTGGTGATGTTAGGTAGGTAGCTTGGTTGCTGTTAGTGAGGAGCAGGTAGGTAGCTGGGTAACAGTTAGGAGAAGCAGGGGCAATAGGGAGAGGCAGGTCATTTCTGAGCAGACCCATCCCAATAGATTTGCCATATTGAGTGAAGATATTGGGAGTGTCAGGGCAGAAATAGCAAGGCTGGAGGAGACTAATTCCTCTAGCAGCCAGGGGAATAATTCCTCCAGTACAGATGGGACTCAGGATGCTCAGATACCAAGAAAGATTGTGGTGTTAGGGGACTCCATTATTAGGAAGGTAGATAGGGCAATCTGTTGGCATGACAACATGAACCAAACAGTTTGTTGTCTCCCGGGTGCTCGGGTTCGGCACATTGCGGTTCGGGTACACAAATTGTGGGTTGGGGGGGGGGGCTGGGATTGACCCGGCGGTCTTGGTACATGTTGGCACCAATGACAAAGTTAGAGAAAGATGGAGAGTCCTAAAAAATGATTTTGGGGATCTAGGCCAAAAGCTTAAGGTAAGGTACTCCAAGGCAGTATTTTCTGAAATACTACCAGTGCCATGCACTACCGCAGGGAGACAGTCAGAGATTAGTGAGGATAATACATGACTAAGAAAGTCGTGTAGGAAAGAGGATATGGGGTTTTTAGAGCACTGGGACACCTTTTCTGAGAGGTGCCATCTATATTCTAGGGAAGAATTGCACCTCAATGAAGAGGGATTTTCTGTGCTAGGGGGGAGCATGTTAAAAAGGTTTATGGCAGCTTTTTAAACTAGCTTGGATGGGGGAGGGGAATGAAACAGATAAACTAAATAGAATAGAAGAGGAAACAAGGGGTTATGGAGGTAGAATGGGGGGGGGGAGTGCGAGTTTGACAAGCAGTGAGACACCCATAGTAAATACAGATAATACTTGAAAACTTCTAAAGACTAAACAAAGTTGGCACAGAAAGGAAGGAGCAGATATGATAATAGTACAGGCTGAAAAAAAACTTAACTGCATGCTTGCTAATCCAAGAAGCATGACATATAAAATGGGGAGCTTGAATTAAGAGCTGCAAGGGAGCAGTACGATATCCTAGGCATTACTGAAACATGGTGGGATGAATCTCATGACTGAACAGTTAGTTTAGAGAGTTATTTCTTTTTTTCGGAAGGATCAAGCAAATAGAAGAGGAGGTGGTGTATGTTTATATGTTAAACCGGATCTAAAACCTATTATAAGGGAAGATGTTTATGAAGGGACAAATGAACAAGAGAAAAATAGGAGCACAGCAAAAAAGAACGAGAACTGGAGGCCAGTTGAAAAAAAAAAACTGGCCTCCAGTTCTCGTTCTTTTTTGCTGTGCTCCTATTTTTCTCTTGTTCATTTGTTCCTGCTTACCTGCGGATGCACGCTGTTTATACCGGAGATTCAGATTTACCTGGGATTGGATCGTGAGTACGCCGTCCATTGACTGTTCACTGCTGCTTTGTCACTAAGGGTTATTCGGTTGTTTATGCGAGGGTCTGCCGGTTCCCGCTTGCAGCTGATCCCCATTATATGTGACCTAAGGGCTTATTTGCTATAGTGACAGCGTTTCCTACATTTAAGGTTTAGTCTCCGGTGTATGTAGGGTTAAGCACAAGCCTCTGCGTGATGCACGCTGTCTTTGGGGCTAGTAGCGGCGGGCTTTTTTTTTTTTGTAACTTAAATTTTATTGCATTTTTCCAAACAAGTGATACAGAATACAGTATACATTACATTCATTTTTAGTGTTAATCTCCGCTATAGACAGTACCGTATGTCAGCTTGTGAGACATATCCCGGTTTTTCGGGCCCTACTCGACCGGATTGTTTTGGGTAGACTAGCAATAAAGATAATAACATAATTCACATAGTACGATTGATTCAAATTGACAAACACAAAATCAATAAAGAAAAAAAAAAAAAAAAAAAAAAAGGAGGTGGGTAGGAAGGGGGTAAAGGGGTGGCGCGGCCGGAAGAGGAGCATCGACTCGTGCTAGGTCTCTTCACCGCTCCTAGTAAGGTTCTTTGTGGGTTGCGTCCTCTCCAGTTTAACACCTCTGTAGGCGTTCTGTCTATTTGTCTGTGTAGTCGTCGTGAGCTGAGTTTCCGCTCCTAAAGGAGAACGCACCTTCATCTATCACAGCCAGATTGTGTTCCTCTCAACCCCGGGGATATCCGTCTGCGCCAGCCAAGGCGTCCATACTTTGAGATAATTGGTGCCAGTGTCGTTAACTAGACTCGTCAACTTTTCCATCTGGCAGATAAACCACAATCGATTTCGAATCTTTGGGATACTTGGAATTTCGGGGCGTTTCCATAGTGCTGCTATCTCGCTCCGTGTGGCTATTGCAAAATGTGCTATTAGTTTATTGTTTGCTTTGGACAGGCCCGTTAGTGGTCTATTCAAGAGGAATAGCCATGGGTCTGGGGGAATAGTGAGGTCGAAGACTCTCTGTATCCAATGTCTAATTTCTTCCCATAGTGGGGAGATCCGCGGGCAAGACCACAGCATATGTAACAGATCGGCCGATCCTCCGCACTGCCGGGGGCATAGTGAGGAGGATCCAGGCACGAACTTGGCTAATTTCATTGGGGTGAGGTACCACCGCATTAGGACCTTATATGCATTCTCCTTTAGTGTGGTACATATGGAGCTTTTTGCCGTGGCCATATATATAGCGTTCCACTCGTCATCTTCTAATGTCTCTCCCAGGTCTCTTTCCCATTGGGTTCTAAATGACGGTGGCTGCTGTCTAAAGTTCGCAGAATCAACTACTTCCTTGTACAATTGTGATGTGAGTCCCTTTGTGTCGGTCTCTGCCAGACAGAGCTTTTCGAATGACGTCAGGGGGGGGGTATGGGGCAAATTTGTTATAAAATGCTCGAAGCTGGAGGTACCTAAAAAATTCTGAGTGGGGTATATCTTTTTCTTCTCTGACGTGATCAAACGTTTAATCTTGCTATTGTAACCCTCCAGATCTTTAATTCGTATATAACCTTTATGTTTCCAAATTGATGCATCTCCCTCCAGAAGGCCAGGAGCGAACTTGGGATTGTTCCAAATTGGGGACATCGAAGAATTACTCGTTGTGAGAGAGTATTTAGTCTTATTAGCCTCCCAGATAGACAACGAGTTGGTCATTGAGGAAAGCGGCATGTTAGCAGATCGTCGTGCTGTTTTAGGTAGCCAAATCAAGTTGCGTATTTTTAAAGGAGCGCAGGCAGCACTCTCTAATTCCACCCACCGTTTTAAATGTGGACTGGATTGCCATTGAACAATTTGGCTTAATTGAGCCGCTTTGTAATATGAGAGCAGGCAGGGTACCGCTAGGCCCCCTGCTAGGACAGATCTTTTCATATTTAATTTGTTGACTCTCGCTTTTTTCCCTCCCCAGATAAATTTAGAGATTGCAGACTGAAGTGAGAGCAAATCCTTCAGTCTGAGTGGCACTGGTAACGTCTGGAAAAGGTATAGGATACGAAGTTAAAATTCAGTTGCAATAACTTCTCTACGTGTCTAGGGAGATTGATGTTGAGGGCTTCAGATTTAGCTTGATTTATTTTAAATCCCGAAATGCTCGAGAATCTGTCCAATAAATCCAATAGGTTTGGCAAGGAGGTGAGGGGCTTTGAAATAATTAGTAGGATATCATCTGCGTACAGGGCCGCTTTATGTGTTTGAGAATATACGTTTAACCCTGAGATGTCCGGGTTGCCTCTAATTTGCGCCGCCAGTGGTTCTATACATAGAGCGAACAGGAGAGGGGATAATGGGCATCCCTGTATCGTGCCACTCTTAATTTGAAAGGGGAGAGATGGAAAGCCCTGGTGTATTACCCTGGCGGTAGGTCCTGAGTACAGCGAGAGAATCGCTCTACTCACCTGATCCCCAAAGCCAAATGCCGCAAGCGTCTCCTTCAAGTAAGGCCAGTCTATCCTATCAAAAGCTTTTTCTGCATCCAGACTTAACAGCATACTTTGTGTGTTATTTTTAGTGGCCAATTCTACCAGATCAATAAATCGCCGGGTATTGTCCGCTGCCTGTCTGCCTTTAATGAATCCGACCTGATCTGGGTGTATAAGTCTGGGTAGGATTAGACATAATCTATTGGCCAATAGTTTAGCGTATATTTTAATATCAGTATTGATTAGGGATATGGGCCTATAACTTTTGCAGTCCAGCGGATCTTTACCTGGTTTATGGATTAATGATATAGACGCCTGTAACATCTCTCTGGGGATGGGGGCTCCTGCTAATATTGCATTGAACACGTGGAGCAACCTAGGGGCTAGTACTTTGGCAAATTTCTTATAGTATAGCCCCGAGAAGCCATCTGGCCCTGGGGCTTTTGAGGGTTTGAGTTCCTTAATGGCTTGTGACACCTCCTCTATAGTGAAATCAGCGCCCATGGCCTCTCTCTCTGCCTCTGTCAATCTCCCTAGTTTTGAGCTGGCTAAGAAATCTCTCAGCTTCTCGCTCGTTTTAGCGTTATGTGCCACTTTCTCTCCATTATATAGTGTTTCATAGAACGAACCAAATTCTTCTACTATTTTCTTAGGGTTGGCCGTGGGGGTACCTGATTTTAAGCGTATAGCTTGGATATTAAACTTCACTTGTCTGTCTCTTATCGCTCGAGCCAGCATAGTATCCGGCCTGTTCGCTTTTTCGTAAAATTTCCTCTTAGACCAACTCAGCGCGTTATCTGCCCTGGAGGTCAACAACATGTTTAGTTCAATTTTGGTATCTTTCAATTCTTGTAGGGTTTGCGGGTCTGGGTTACTCTTATGGAGTGATGTAAGGGAATTTAATCTCGATTGAAGCTTCATAATTTTTGAGTCCCTTTCCCGTTTTCTCCTAGCTGTGGTGCTAATTAGTATGCCCCTCAGCGTCGCTTTGTGAGCCTCCCATAATACAAACTGGGAATCTACAGAGCCTGTGTTTGTGTGGAAGAATTGAACTATTTCTTCCTTTATTGTCTCATAAATCTCAGGAATTTTTAGGATTGATTCGTTGAGCTTCCAGTTCGCTCCTGGTCTGCATGTTCGGATGTGCTCGCACCTTAGCTCTATCGGTGCATGGTCAGACCATGAAATATCATGGATCCCAGCTCGGGAGACCATAGGAACCAGTTGGCAAGAGACAAAAAAATAATCAATTCTGCTGTAGGAGCCATGTGGGTGGGAATAGAACGTATAGTCCCTATCAGTCGGGTGTAGTTCTCTCCATATGTCAGTCAGTTGGTTGTCTTTGAGGCCCTTGCGTAAAGAGGTCCCCACTTTTTTATGTACTGTGCCCGTATTCCCTGATCTGTCTAGATTTGTTTGCATGACCATGTTGATATCCCCTGCGAGTATTACGCCGCCCCTTGCGACGGTGCGTAGAGTCCGAAAAAAGTCTTCAAAGAAGACTGCGTCCTGCTCGCAGGGGGCATAGATTGTGGCTATTGTGATGCATTGCTCCCGTATCGTGCCCACTAGTATAACAAAGCGTCCCTCTGTGTCTCTTTTAATAGTTTGGGCTACAAATGGGATTTTATTATGGAACAAGATGGCCACTCCACGTTTTTTAACCGGTGCGGAGGAAAGGTAGAACTGGGCATAGTCTTTGTCTAGGAATTTAGGCGCGTTGGTCTTGCTAAAATGAGTCTCCTGTAACATTAGGACATCTGCGTGTTTTCGTTTATAGTCAGTGAAAGCTATTTTTCTCTTGGTTGGGCTATAAAAGCCCTTAACGTTATGTGATATAAGGGTTAACGCCATCACTTAATGTGTGAGAAGTGTAACAAACTAACGTTTGATGACTCACCCTGTCCACTTTGTCCCTTGTTCAACTGGCGGACGTTTTTGGTGTTACCATCCGGCAAAGTTCTTGTGTTCCGTCTAGGTCGGCATCCTCCCCGGCCGGGTGGGGAAAGGATTGGGAGGGGTAGGGAGGGAGGAGACAGTACAAGGGAAAACACATAAGGGGTAAAGCAGAATTGGAAACATAAGTTAAACCGCTTTGTAATAATGAAAAAAAATAAAAGAAAAACCAGAGCTTCCCTCGGGGTCCCCCGAGTGGGAGTCTGACGCCCAATGGGCAGGTCGGTATGCCTGACCTTCCAAAATGGCCGGCTTTCCCTTCCCGGGACCGACTCCCCTGGGACTTGTTTGAGGTCCTGATTCGTCAGGGACCTATATGAGGAACACATGTACGACATCGTGGGTGAATCCCACCGGCGCAAAACTGATAACTAACTTAACCTTAAACTGTAGCGTGATTTTTAACTTTATAACGACTTACAGCAGTACCTAAGTTATAGTGAGTGCATATCCATATATATACATGCATATACCCAGCATTTGAATGAACCCAATTATTTAATGATTTAATGAACATATTTAACATATTTAACCCATTAACCCTATATAACATATGAACCATAAATAACATATATAACCTACAACATATACAACAGAAGCAACAGATATTCTATACCATCTAACATACATATAACATAACATACAGAGCCTCATTGAAACTTTATTGGGAAGGGCTCCGCGTCAGATGGTGACAAGTGAATTGAATCTTTCTTTACCCTCTTTCGTTATCCCCCCCCCCATCCTCCCCCATTTTCATCTTATTCCTCCCCCCTCCTTTCATCCTCATCCTCCCCCCCTTTCATCCTCACCCCCCCTTTCATCTTCATCACACCCTTTCATCTTCATCCCCCCCCTTTCATCCTCATCCCCCCCTTTCATCCTCATCTTCCCCCCCTTTCATCCTCGTCCTCCCCCCCCTTCATCCCCCCCCTTTCATCCTCATCCCCCCCTTTCATCCTCATCCTCCCACTCCCCTTTCATCCTCACCCTCCCCTTTCATCCTCACCCTCCCCTTTCATCCTCCCCCTCCCCCTCCCCTTTCATCCTCCTCTCATCCCCCGATCTCAGCCCCCACCTCTCTGCATTCCCCCCCCCGTGTCCCCGGCCCCTGCGCTATCACGGACCGTCCCCCTCTGCATCTCGGGCAGAGTCTCCCTGCAATGTGCGCAGTCACATGGGGCCGCGCCGTCCTCTCGCGAGAGAGCGGCCCCTGGCTCGTCGCCTGGCAGTGACATCAGCGGCAAAGCCCGCGAAAACCGGAGCCGCTCCCGCGGAGCACAGGGAGGGATAGAGGCAATATGGCTGCCCTTAAAAAGTCAGCGACGGACCCGCTCGCGACCAGGAGGGCAGCCGCAGGTCCGGGAGAGCAGCCGCAGGTCCGGGAGAGCATCCGCAAGTGCGGAAGGGCATCCGCAAGTGCGGGGGGGCACCCGCAAGTGCGGGGGGGCACCCGCAAGTGCGGGGGGGCATCCGCAAGTGCGGGGGGGCATCCGCAGTAGGGGGGGGGGTAGCTGCAGTAGTGGGGGGGGTAGCTGCAGTAGTGGGGTGGGGGGGGTAGCTGCAGTAGTGGGGTGGGGGGGGTAGCTGCAGTAGTGGGGTTGGGGGGGTAGCTGCAGTAGTGGGGCGGGGGGGGTAGCTGCAGTAGTGGGGTGGGGGGGGGTAGCTGCAGTAGTGGGGTGGGGGGGGGGTAGCTGCAGTAGTGGGGTGGGGGGGGGTAGCTGCAGTAGTGGGGTGGGGGGGGTAGCTGCAGTAGTGGGGTGGGGGGGGGTAGCTGCAGTAGTGGGGTGGGGGGGGTGGCCGCAGTGGGGGGGGGGGGTGGCTGCAGTAGTGGGGTGGGGGGGGGTAGCTGCAGTAGTGGGGTGGGGGGGTGGCCGCAGCGGGGGGGGGTGGCTGCAGTAGTGGGGTGAGGGGGGGGGTAGCTGCAGTAGTGGGGTGGGGGGGGGGGTAGCCGCAGTAGTGGGGTGGGGGGGTAGCCGCAGTAGTGGGGTGGGGGGGTAGGGGGGGTAGCCGCAGGAGTGGGGTGGGGGGGGTATCCGCAGGAGCGGTGGGGGTAGTCGCAGGAGCGGGGGGGGGGTAGCTGGGTCACCGTAGGACGCGCTTACGATGCCTCCCTCCGGGTGAAGCAAGACACTGCAGCTGAAACACCCCAGCTGGAAGGTAAAACGAAAAGGCAAAATGACATGATGAAGGTTCTGAACACCAAAAGGGATCCCTTTTATATGATTATTTCTTTGCTTGAGCACTTCCAAGTAGCGCCGGGCTTTGAGGTTCATTCCTCTACTCTGCCTTATGTTTATGAAGGGATTCTGATAACATAGAGACATTGTAGATAGAAATTAGCAGTGGAGGTAAAAGTACAGTATAAAGAAAATGTTTGTAGGGATATGCTATAAACCACCAAATATCTGTGAGATTGAGGAAGCTCAAATACTTTTGCAAATGGAGAAGGCATCAAAACTAGGTCATGTTTGCATAATGGGTGATTTTAATTATCCAGACATGGACTGGGGCCATGAGATTAGCTTTAGAATGAAAGGAAACATTTTTTTGGGGGTGCTTAAAGACAATTATATGACCCAAATTATTGAGGAACCAACCAGGAGAGGTGCAATACTGGATTTGGTAATATCAAACAATGCACAAGTAATAACAAATATTCAATTCCTGGAACATTTGGGTAACAGTGATCATAACAGTCTCATTTGAAATAAATTATCAAAAAAAAGATTACTTGGGATCAACAAACACCTTAAACTTTAGAAAGGCAGATTTTAATAAACTGAAGTCTAATCTACAAGTAATACATTGGGATTATGTTTTTGCAGGGGAAAATGTAGAAGATAAATGGGCAGTCTTTAAAACATTGTTTAGAAAAGCACACTTACTGTATCAGTGTATACCCTTGAGTAATAAGTATAAAAGAAATAAGTCAAAATCAATGTGGCTAAATAAACAGGTAGGGGAGGAAATTGAAAAGAAGAGGTAGGCGTTTAGATTCTTTAAATCAGAAGGAATGGAGACATTGTATCATAATTATAAAGAATGTAACAAAAATTGTAAAAGGGAAATCAAATTAGCAAAAATGGGTAATAAAAAAAGGATTGAAATAAAAAATAAGATCAACCCTAAAAAGTTCTTTACGTACCTTTATAACAAAAATTGAGAAAAGAAAATGACCCTTTCAGTGTGAGATGGGCAGGCAGATTATTGGAGATAAGGAAAAAGCAGAGGTATTAAACAAATTCTTTGCCTCTGTGTTTACCAGGGAAGAATAAATTTCAATAGTAGTGCCGCAGGAGGAAGCCACAACCTCCATATTAATTAACAATTGGTTAACTGAGGAAGAAGTTCATAAGCGGCTTGAAAAAAATGAAGTAAATAAGGCACCTAGCCCCGATGGAATACATCCAAGAGTTCTCAAGGAGTTAAGTTCAGTAATAGCCAAACCATTACATTTAATATTTATGTCCCTCATTTCCACATGCTCAGTACCACAAAATTGGCATAAAGAAGATGTGGTGCCTATATTAAAAAAGGGAGCTGGATCACAACTGGGGAATTACAGACCTGTAAGCCTGACTTCAATAGTGGGGAAACTACTTGAAGGTTTAATATGGAATAATATTCAGGAATACCAAATGGAAAACAAAATTATTAGTAATAGTCAGCAAGGATTTATGAAGGATGGATCATGCCAAACTAACCTTATTTGTTTCTTTGAGGAGTCAAGTAGGAATTTAGACCAGGGTAATGCAGTTGATGTGGTCTAATAAGATTTTTCAAAGGCTTTTGATATGGTTCCACACAAGCGGTTGGTGTACAAAATAAAGCAAATTGGACTCAGTAATAATATATGCACCTGGATTGAAAACTGGTTGAAGGATAGACAACAGAGGGTTGTCATAAATGGAACTTTTTCTGGTTTGCCTAAAGTGATGAGTGGAGTACTTCAGGGATCGGTACTGGGACCCCTGCTTTTTAACTTGTTTATTAATGACCTTGAGGTTGGCATCGAGAGCAAAGTGTCCATCTTTGCTGATGATACTAAATTGTGTAAGGTAGTAGAATCAGAGCAGGATGTAATTTCTCTGCAGAAAGACTTGGAGAGACTGGAAACATGGGCAGGTAAATGGGAGATGAGGTTTAATACAGATAAAGGTAATGTTATGCATTTGGGATGCAAGAATAAACTGGCGACTAACACATTAAATGGGGACTAAATTGGGGCAATCCTTGATGAGAAGGATTTAGGATGCTTGAAGACAGCAGGCTTAGCAATAGTGCCCAAAGTCATGCAGTAGCTGCAAAGGCAGACAAGATCTTATCTTGCATTAAACGGGCAATGGATGGAAGGGAAGTAAACATAATTATGCCTCTTTACAAAGCATTAGTAAAACCACACCTTGAATATGGAGTACAATTTTGGGCACCACTTCATAGAAAAGACATTATGGAACTAGAGAGCGTGCTGAGAAGAGCCACCAAATTAATAAAGGGGATGGACAATCTAACTTGTGAGGAGAGGTCAGAGGTCTCTCTGTGATGTTCAGCACCATTGTTTAATAAAGCTGATTTTAACTCTCTTTTTGGCTGAGTTCCTATCCACGCAGTGACCGCCTACAATTCATCTATTTTGGCTACATTTCTTTGGCTAGAGCACGCAGACAATCCTATCTGCATTAGGAGCTGGGTCTCCCCTTCCACATGAAGGTATGTTGCCACCCCCCTGAGGTTGTAAAGAGCGCCAGCACGCAAGGCATGTTGGAGTCCGTCCCGGAGTAAGCTGTTCAGTTACTGCAGTGACGTCATACCCAAGTGCAGCGTCTGCAGAGCTAGGACTGGCAAGCCTACGAATTAGCAGTGAAGATACCAGGTCGGGTAAGGGCAGCAGGCTTTAGTTGTTCCGTGAGTACAGGAGAGGGGCTTGCATGGCTTCTTATCCTGTCTCTATACTATTCCCTGCACACTGGCCCCCCACCAGGTTATTAGTCTGTCTCCCCGTTCCTTCCTTATAACATGAACTGTTACTCATCATATTAGCTGCAGTAGGATTGTCCATTTCCTATCTATATACCATCAGAGGTTGCATTTAACCCACACACAGTCACTTACACTGTGTTTAAGAGCACCGGACACTATGGGGTTCATTCCCCTTATTCTAACTTGTGAGGAGAGACTAGCTAAATTAGATTTATTTACATTTGAAAAGAGGCATCTAGGAGGGGATATGATAGCTATATATAAATATATTCAGGGACAGTTCAAGGAGCTTTCAAAAGAACTATTCATCCCAAGGGCAGTACCAAGGACTCGGGGGCATGCCTTTTGGTTGGAGGAAAGGAGATTTCACCAGCAACAAAGGAAAGGGTTCTTTACAGTAAGGGCAGTAATGGAGACTGTGATGGCAGATACAATAGATTTGTTCAAAAAAAGGTTGGGCATCTTTTTAGAAAGGAAAGGTATACAGGGATATACCAAATAAGTATACATGGGAAGGATGTTGATCTAGGGATTAATCTGATTGCCATTTCTTGGAGTTGGGAAGGAATTTATTTTTCCCCTTATGAGATATCATTGGATGATATAACACTGGAGTTTGTTTGTTTGCCTTCCTCTGGATTAATAAGTAAGTATAGATATAGGATAAAGTGGACGCATGCCTTTTTTCAACCTCATCTACTATGTAACTATGTGGAAGCATTAGCCCCATTCTGTCCCTCCCCCAGGTGGCCTAACAGCCCTCCCAGGGTCAAGTACCCCCTTTACCCACCCCAACACACACAACAAACCTGCCCCACCTTCCTAGATTACTGCATAATATCCCCATTAAAAGCAACCACAAAAATTAAATGTAAAGTATAAAGAAAACCAGAAACACATTAAACACATATTTAAAATAAATGAAAACATTGTTAAAATCAATTATTGACCTCTGATCATTACCTTAGTGACTACCCCCTAAGGTGATAAATGGGTTATCCGTCCTGGCACCAACCCAGGAGGCCTAACCACACACGCCTGGGCAATTATCACCATCATCCACCACCATATCTCCAGGAAGAGTGTTCCTTCCCCCACAGTAATGGGCAATAGTCCTATTAGTCAAATCTGGCTATTAGCGCTTTGCCCATTGAGAAGCATTTAAAACATACATTTAACAAAATAGACTACAATAGAATACAATACAAAAAGAAGAACATAATCAAACTCTAGCCTTTATATCCATTTATTGTCACTGTGGCTACATAAGCCCTCAACAGGGGCCTAGATAACCACATTGACAATCAATCAACTTCCTAAATAAATAAATGTAGTATTTACCCTTAAGTCTCAAAAAGTCAAATCCGACGTTTTTTCTATCACTTAAAAACTGCCCTTCGGAATAGTAATCAGAAGCTGAACAACTGAGTCTGAAACAGAAACATTGAATTATCATAGGGGGAGGAAGAGCTGAGGAGGAGTTAAATAGTGGTGCAGCCTCAAACTGAAGCCATTGTGTTGTAGGGATTAGCTGTGGATTGGTTAGGCTATTGTTGCTGCTGCTGCTGCTCTACTGTAGTATTATAGTTCAAACATTTCTACATCCTTTACCTAATAAAACATGTATTTTAACCATCAAGCTGTGAGTGTGAGCTGTCCAGTGTCCACTCCGACAGTGGCCTGACTAGAATTAGTGGTCTGTGCTCCTATACTGTTTCTATGTCTAGTAAGTTAATTTTATAGCAGTATATTCATATTTAATATTAATAATACTGTCAATTATTTTAAAGGAGGGTTACATGTATACACATTTCCCTTTTTCTCTGCATTGCACTTAGTGTGCCAGTGCGCAGTAGGACAACAACACTAGCAGTCACTGGCACTGCCACATTCCATTACTAGAGTTGTCACATGGGTACTAGGGGGAGTCGGTTATAGGGCTGCTGTTGATGCTTCTGTATTATACTGTAGCTCAATCATTTATACATTAGTTACTTAATAGCTTTTGGTTCCAGATTAATCTGCCGTCTTTTTTTTTTGTACAACCCGACATCAGGTTCGATATAAACATGGTGCGTGGAGTTAAATCCAACCTCGGATTACTTAAAATCTGACAAACCGAGCCTTTTGGATGGATTTGAAATAATCCCTGCATGATTATTAGCCCCTTAGAAGCCCAAGTGGCCAGCAAGTCATGCTTCATTCATGACTACCTGCTACTAAAAGGATTCATCTTTGCACTATATTGATGTTATGCACTGTGTATTGTACTAGTAGGCTGTTTATGTTGTATGTTAACCGCGTTGGTGCCAAAAGGCAATGCTTATCAATGTCTTGTAGCCTCAGAAATCAACAGGGTTAAATAACTTTCTGTTATACAGTGGGGCTACATATTAAATCCTAATTCAAAACCCTTATGTTAGAAAAGTGTGGTATCTCCCAGTACCCCCTCCCACCCCTTCAATAATTCCAGTGTTACCATCTGATTAACTCTGATTTCAATCAGTTATTGTGTATTTGTTTCCTTAGTATTCTTTTCTTCCGCAGAGTTAACACTAGCTGCATATCGCAACAAATTTATGAATACATTATTCTTAGTGAATACGGTGGTAATTCAAAATTCCAAAGAATACCTCTGTGATCCAATTTGTTTAAAATGCCAAAACTAAAAGAGCTATATTTACCTTTAGTGAATCTAGCCCTAGGAGAGCTACTTCAGATACTTCTCAGCTGTCAGTGTAAATATGACTACTTAATCCTGCATGCCAAGCTGATCAGCAATTACTGTATATGCTTCCATTCAAGCCTGATACTAGACACTGACTTCCCTTTCAAATTGTTCTATTTCCTGTTAACTCTTGCTACTAGTTCAATGTAGTTCAGACATGTTTGTGCTTGCATTCCTGATTGTCTGACCTGCTGGTATACATTATGTGAAATGTTTCCTACCTGACCAGACCTCTGCTTGTCCTAAGTTTCTTTTCCTCGCTTATGTACAGTGGTGACCAACTTTATTCTTACTTAGCTAGCTCCGCGAATTTCAGAAGATCCCGGTGATGTGCGGTTTTGTGTCGTTTTCTCCCAGGGTGTATTGCGTTATTTTCGCGGCTGTGATTTAAGCATTATATTCCCACTGGCTGCAATACTGCAATACCGTGTAAAAACGCATGGGGGCGTTTGCGAGCTGTTGTCTCTGAAGTCTAATACCTTCGCGGTTCCACCTACAGTACACAGTCTGTGCGTGCGCGCGCAGTAATGGTAAAATTGCATATTTAATTTATTTTAAAGTACAGTACTGTACTGTACATGCTCGGACCCTGTTGGGGTGAAGTGAGGGGTTTCCGAACATCTGGGGGAAAATGAATTTTAATTCTATGGTGAGTACTGTCTTGTTGCCGTATTTTATTTTGGTGGGGCTGGCTGGGTACTTCTTTAGGGGGCTGACCATTACTGTACATTAAAACTTTTCTTTTTGTTTTTCATCAGAAAAGAAAACGGCTAATGGGGGGATTTCGATGGATAATATTGTACTGTATGCTGATGTTTTCCGGCCGTACAGTTTACTGTGTAATAAACCCGAATAAATAAAACTATGCATTTATTCTACATGTTCAGTATCGTGTCATTATGTGTCTTCTACAGTATACTGTACAGTGGTATACAGTGCCTAACATCTATGGGCAAAAAGAATTTTATTCCTAGGTGCCCTAGAACAGAAGTTCCAACGCCAATTGCCCTTGAACTTGACCGTGGCCCTAAGTAGTTCCCACGCCAATTGCGCGAATATAATGTAAAATAACCTGTTCTGTGGGTCTGAGCGGGTTGAAATTTACCTGGTCCTCATGCGGGAGGACCCTTGCCATAGTGGCAAAATATCAGCCTTGCACGACCCCCGGAACCGGAGGTACCAAAAGACAGTTTAAAAGCACATTACCAAAGTGGCTTTTTTTCTGCCATGCAAGTCAATGGCAGAAACCTGAACTTTAACATCACCCTGACTCCGTTCTGTTGCAACGAGAGGGTCGCAATTTGCCATGCAATCCTGCCGCAACTAGGACTACATGGTGACCGAATCTGGGCCCTCTAGGTGGAACAGAACCGGAGTTGTGGGTTACAGGTTTCTGCTCATTCTGACTTAGCCGGTTCAAAGCTTTCTCCGCCATTACGCTCAATGGTAGGACCTTCCTCGCCGGCGTGACCCTTTCTCACCGCCATTACTGCTCGGACCCTGTTGGGGTCAAGTGAGGGGGTTCCTAACATCTAGGGGCAAAATGAATTTTATTTCTAGGTGCCCTAGAACAGAAGTTCCCACGCCAATTGACCTAGTTCCCACGCCAATTGCTGTAGTTCCTACGCCAATTGCGCGACCAGGCAGTAAAAAAACAGTGCAGCAAGCCTCTACATTTGTTACACTGGCAAAGGAGCAAATGGAAACAATGTGAGGCAATTCAACATGGTCTTTTATTGGTGGAGTCAGTACAAAAACATTTATTTACAAATACTGTACAATGTTGTAACATTTAAAGTCCACAGCAATTCTAACCATCAACACACAATAATACATACTGCAGCCTTTATTAAATTCTTCTGCCACAAAACATTTTTGGTGCATGGGGCAAAGGGAGTTAAAGTGACTTGCTTTTTATGTACTGTATTTGGGGGTTGTCTTTGGGGGTTTATTCATCAAATTATTATGGTGAACTGTCTTTTGAAATAACACTGCTGTTAACTATTTCAGCCACACACCTCCAGAGTTTTTAATCCCTCCCTAGCCAAGCGTCAATCGGCTGAGTCACCCTATCCTACCAACCCCTCTCTCCACTGGGTCGTTAACCTTCTGCATATTGCCATTGTGTTCTTAATCCGCCCATAGCCGAGCTACAAACACTCAGCACGCCTGCATCTAATCACACCATCCCCTCCCTCAACCCTTAGAGGCCTGTTGTTTGAACGGTAATGCTTTGGAAAATCCCCTCTCGAATTTGAAATGTAAATCTGATGTGCACAGCACTGTGAGAATTGAGAGTACACTGATACTGTATTTCATCAGGGTGTGAAAATATTTGTCAGTCACTATGGTTTACAGTCACATGTTTTAAATACAATACAGTACATTCTTTAATATCTTTAAAATAAAAATATATAAATCCTGTATATACAGTAAGTATAATGTAACATAATCCGTTCTGTGGGTCGCATGAAAGTGAATAAATATTTATTTTATTTTATCAGGAACCAAAACATACAAATATAAAAATAATCAGGAATAATACATAATGCAGTCTTTATTAAGTTATTTTGGCAGCTTGAAATTGGATAACCATTTGGAAAACCTTTGTAAAACATGGGGAAACATGAGTAATGCACATTTATAAGAATATTATTTAATACTATACACAGTACAGTACTGTAATGTACTGTATAATATACAGTATATACTATATACTGTATAGTAAAATTATATTTTCTTTAGTCTTTATCTTTTCCTCATTCTGTCTGCAGTACAGTAGTTCATTGAGAGAGGAGAGGTTTTGTGTACATCATTCCTGCTGTTTATATACTGTACATTTCACTGTACAAGCAGATTTGACTGGACACAACGCCCCCATCTCCCACCTAGGCCACCCTTTTTCCTGGAACGACAAGAAAACCAAAAATTAGTGCAGTTACTGTACTGTACTGTACTGTATGTGCATACTGTACTGTATTATGGCAGAACTACTGTACTGTAGGTGGCTGGTGCAGCTTTCTCTGGAAAGAAAAAAATGAAGCAGTTAGTAGGCAGTTACTGTTGTACTGTCAAACTAGTCTACTGTATACTGTACTGGAACTAACTACTGTATACTCTTACTATTTGGAAAGAAAAAATCTGTGCCATACTTACCTGTAACATACTGTACTTACAATACTACAGCACAGTACTACTTTCCTGATGCTTGCCCATTACGCGCGATGACAATGGGCAACATAGTGGCAATATAGTCTATATATTTATTGCAGCGTTCCACGGTGAGTACATCGTTCCAAAAACTCATTATGCCTTTCAACAACTCGTCCTTTTTGGAGGGTTTCGCCACTTTCCGGATATGGTCCTTCAGCTGATGCCAGACCATTTCGATCGGATTGAAGTCTGGCTACCTGTCATTGGAAAGAAAGGACAATTGGTTTAAGAGCTAAAAACAGTGGGGAACAAAAATGGGACACGGTCTACTGCACTTACTCCGCTGGCGTCTTCACCCAGTTGATGCCGCGCTCAAGAATATGAGCCGTTGACGCGGTGTGCTTGGGATCGTTGTCCTGGTAGAAGCGGTGACCATTGGGGAAGTCGTGTGTGATGTATTGCACTATCTCGGGCACAATGTTGTCTTGGAAGAAAGCTTTATTCATGATTCCTATAGCAAGAAAAGAAAAGTGCTCAAAAAACTGCACAATAGTACAGTACAGTGCATACGGTAAGGCAACCCTAGTCAAGTACAGTGCAAGTACATTTTACCTTCAAAGATGACAATGCATCCCGGTCCACTCCTAGAGATGGCACCCCACACATGCAGCTTCATGGGGTGTTTTGGCCGCGGCTTCAAAGATATGCGGCCTTTTTTGTGGAACGCAAATCTTGCAAATCTCTCAAGCGACACAGTAGACTCATCAGTGAAGATGCAATCCTGGAAAGTCTCCCCGCTGTCGATCCATGCCTGGGCCTGGAGCACTCTTTTGATTTTGTTTGCGTCCCGTATCATGGGGTACACTCTGTAATGACAAGGAATAAAAAAAATTTGCGGCACAGTACAGTACAGTTTGCGAAACAACACTTTTACCTCCTGTACTGTCCAGTACTAACCTCACATGTCCATATTTCCATCCAATGCTGCATCTCATCTTCTATATGCTGCTCTCGGATACAGTCAGATTGTGCTTTTCCTGCAGAGTGTTTTTAACCCTTGATGCACTCCTCTCATCATTCTCCTCACTTATTTTGTCCACCAGAACAGTTGTCTCCCTACAATGTAAAGAAATTATATTTTTTTATTAATATGCAGCAATATAAAATATATATATAAGTGTAATGTTGTAATATACATGAAATATAAATAGACAAAATATATATACTGTTGTACTATTAATATAAATATACAAAATAAATATACTGTTGTAATATAAATATAAATATACAGTACATCCTATACAGTATATACCGTTGTAAGATTAATGGAAATATACAAAAAATGTATACTGCTGTAGTATAAATATAAATATACAAAATAAATATACTGTTGTAATATAAATATAAATATACAGTACATCCTATACAGTATATACCGTTGTAAGATTAATGGAAATATACAAAAAATGTATACTGCTGTAGTATAAATATAAATATACAAAATAAATATACTGTTGTAATATAAATATAAATATACAGTACATCCTATACAGTATATACAGTTGTAAGATTAATTGAAATATACAAAAAATGTATACTGCTGTACTATAAATATAAATAGACAAAATATATATACTGTTGTATAAATATAAATATACAAAATAAATATACTGTTGTAATATAAATATAAATATACAGTACATCCTATTCAGTATATACCGTTGTAAGATTAATTGAAATATACAAAAAATGTATACTGCTGTACTATAAATATAAATAGACAAACTACTGTACAGTATGTTGTAATATAAATCAACAGAAATAACAACAGTATTACAGTAGATATAGAACTGTACTGTAGATGTACAGTACAGTTTTCTATATTTTTTTTTTTGTTAAGTTTTATACTGTAAATATACTTACACGTCTCTGTTTTTCCTTGTGCATGATAGCTCACGGTGGTTAATGGCACAACGAGGTCAGAAGTAGCTAACCAGCGTTGGATAGCAGCAATTTGGTGTCTGCTCCTGTACATCTCCTTAATTCGCATGCTGAGATCCTTTGAAATCTTTTTAACAGGCATTGCTGCGAGTAGAAAGAAATACAGTACAAACACAAGAATGTATATTCGATGTTTAGTCGATGTGTATTCTATGTGCAGTCAATACACAAAATGGATGGTGTATTTATACGGTAATGACTCACATTAGAGTACGCCCACTTTCAACACCTGTACCTGGCCGCCATGCATAAAAAGTCACACACTTTGCATAGGCCACCACTCCAGGATCTTTATCTGAACTTGCCCTTGTCCAGATACTGTACTGCATTGTGCCACCTGCTTCCATGGAGCATCCCCGTTTCTATGGACGCAAGAACCCACTCATCTCTGCCGTGCCTGTCATGCTGAAAAAGCGAAAGGTGGTTGCCGTTTCCATGCCAAGGCAAAAGCGACAGGCTAAGGACAATAAAGAAAACCTTCTGCTGACCCCAAAGGTTAAGGGTTTTCTTAGACGTAAGCCTCATTATGTGAAGAAGATATACGGTGATGTACTCTTGACACAAAACGAATGGCAGCCAACCCATCGAATCCGCAGACCACTTCCTCCCATGTGCTTCGACGACTCTGCTGTAGCTGTCCCGGAAATCTTCATCCTGTCTTCTCCACCCCCATCTTCTCCGGTTCCATCTGACGACGCTGCCGCCTCTGAAATCCACGGGTCACTTTCGCCTTTGCTCTTAGACGACTCTGCTTCTCGCCCGGAAATCCAAAGGTTACCTTCTCTATCCCTATTCGACGCTACCGCTTCTCCTCTACCGGGTATCCACAGGTCACCTCCTCCACTCTCCATCGATGCCGCTTCTCTCCATGGAACCCCCATCTCATCCTCCATTGCACCCATCCCCCCAGATGTCCAGACGCCATGCACAAGAAGCAGCTCGTTGGACCGGATGCTGAATGGGATAAGTGTGGATCTCCCCGGGAACTCTATTGTGCTGGCAAAGATAGATCTGCTTCTGGAGTCAATGCTAAATGTGGAGCAACGGATGCTACAAATGGAACAACGGATGGAGAAGATAGAGGCTGACATTGGGGGCATACATTATTTGCTCGGTGCTAATGCCCCTGTTTCCCGACGCCGGAGCAGGGGGGTGACATGGATGTGATGAATGGGAAATTCAACCCCCTTCCATCATCAAGCGCACCCCCTCCACCACAAGATGTAGTGTACATGTATGCCGTTGAGCAGGACATGACAACCCCGTCAAGACAACGCCAGGAGACAACACGGTGACCACGACCGGAGGAAAGCTTCCTCCCAGACATCGTACCATCGCCCGTTGCCACAAGCACACCCGCTCCCAAAAGACCTACACCCGCTCGCATCGAAACAGTGCCCGACATCACCCTGCGCGATCTGACACCGGCGCTTAGGGAGAAGTATATTGTGATGAGTGCCGGTGTACCCCACAAGTATGCCTTGATCATTTTTACGCACCATGTTCCCTACACGTTGTACTGCGAGTGGGTGTTCAAAGTGAACTGCGATGGGAATCGCGTAAAAAAGGCCCTTCCTGCCAATTAAAGGAAAAACATTGTGGAAGAACTGCGGCGCGTTTATACAGTTACAGATCCTGTAATGAAAGGCGTTCGAGACAGCATTAATGGCGTTTTGCGCCATGCAAGGAATCGGCCATGGATGGACAATGTGGAGGACTTTCAGTGAGACCATACTGTTGTGCTGAACTGTATTGTACTATACATGTTTTGCCCTACAGTACCTGCTGTACTTAAACAAAGGAGATGTTGTTGTGTGTTTTTTTTCACAGGACATGCACAACTCCAGTCCCTGAGGGCCGCAAACAGGCATGGTTTTCAATGTTGCCCTGAAAACTTGCCCTGTTTACTGCCCTCTAGGACTGAACTGGTGCAGGTCTGACTGACAGTGTTGCGCACCATCCCACTGTACTGTAATGTACTTAATACAGTACTGGGTTTCTTTAAAAAAGGAGATGTTACTTAAAATGCTTCAACATTGTACTGTATTTGTAAATAAATGTTTTTGTACTGACCCCACCAATAAAAGACCATGTTGAATTGCCTCACATTGTTTCCATTTGCTCCTTTGCCAGTGTAACAAATGTAGAGGCTTGCTGCACTGTTTTTTTACTGCCTGGTCGCGCAATTGGTGTAGGAACTAGGTCAATTGGCGTGGGAACTAGGTCAATTGGCGTGGGAACTTCTGTTCTGGGGCACCTAGAAATAAAATTCATTTTGCCCCTAGATGTTAGGAACCCTCTCACTTGACCCCAACAGGGTCCGAGCAGTAATGGCGGCGAGAAAGGGTCACGCCGGCGAGGAGGGTCCTACCATTGAGCGTAATGGTGGAGAAAGTTTTGAACCGGCTAAGTCAGAATGAGCAGAAACCTGTAACCCACAACTCCGGTTCTGTTCCACCTAGAGGGCCCAGATTCGGTCACCATGTAGTCCTAGTTGCGGCAGAATTGCATGGCAAATTGCGACCCTCTCGTTGCAACAGAACGGTGTCATGGTGATGTTAAAATTCAGGTTTCTGCCATTGACTTGCATGGCAGAAAAAAAGCCACTTTGGTAATGTGCTTTTAAACTGTCTTTTGGTACCTCCGGTTCCGGGGGTCGTGCAAGGCTGATATTTTGCCACTATGGCAAGGGTCCTCCCGCATGAGGACCAGGTAAATTTCAACCCGCTCAGACCCACAGAACGGATTATGTTACATTATACTTACTGTATATACAGGATTTATATATTTTTATTTTAAAGATATTAAAGAATGTACTGTATTGTATTTAAAACATGTGACTGTAAACCATAGTGACTGACAAATATTTTCACACCCTGATGAAATACAGTATCAGTGTACTCTCAATTCTCACAGTGCTGTGCACATCAGATTTACATTTCAAATTCGAGAGGGGATTTTCCAAAGCAATACCGTTCAAACAACAGGCCTCTAAGGGTTGGGGGAGGGGGATGCTGTGATTAGACGCAGGCGTGCTGAGTGTTTGTAGCTCGGCTATGGGCGGATTAAGAACACAATGGCAATATGCAGAAGGTTAACGACCCAGTGGAGAGAGGGGGTTGGTAGGATAGGGTGACTCAGCCGATTGACGCTTGGCTAGGGAGGGATTAAAAACTCTGGAGGTGTGTGGCTGAAATAGTTAACATCACTGTAATTTCAAAATGCAGTTCACCATAATAATTTGATGAATAAACCCCCAAAGACAACCCCCAAATACAGTACATAAAAAGCAAGTCACTTTAACTCCCTGTGCCCCATGCACCAAAAATGTTTTGTAGCAGAAGAATTTAATAAAGGCTGCAGTATGTATTATTGTGTGTTGATGGTTAGAATTGCTGTGCACTTTAAATGTTACAACATTGTACAGTATTTGTAAATAAATGTTTTTGTACTGACTCCACCAATAAAAGACCATGTTGAATTGCCTCACATTGTTTCCATTTGCTCCTTTGCCAGTGTAACAAATGATGTAGAGGCTTGCTGCACTGTTTTTTTTACTGCCTGGTCGCGCAATTGGCGTAGGAACTAGGTCAATTGGCGTGGGAACTAGGTCAATTGGCGTGGGAACTTCTGTTCAAGGGCACTTAGAATAAAATTAATTTTGCCCCTAGATGTTAGGAACCCCCTCACTTGACCCCAACAGGGTCCGAGCATTAATGGCGACGAGAAAGGGTCACGCCGGCGAGGAGGGTCCTACCATTGAGCGTAATGGTGGAGAAAGCTTTGAACCGGCTAAGTCAGAATGAGCAGAAACCTGTAACCCACAACTCCGGTTCTGTTCCACCTAGAGGGCCCAGATTCGGTCACCATGTAGTCCTAGTTGCGGCAGAATTGCATGGCAAATTGCGACTCTCTCGTTGCAACAGAATGGAGTCAGGGTGATGTTAAAGTTCAGGTTTCTGCCATTGACTTGCATGGCAGAAAAAAAGCCACTATGGTAATGTGCTTTTAAACTGTCTTTTGGTACCTCCGGTTCCGGGGGTCGTGCAAGGCTGATATTTTGCCACTATGGCAAGGGTCCTCCCGCATGAGGACCAGGTAAATTTCAACCCGCTCAGACCCACAGAACGGATTATGTTACATTATACTTACTGTATATACAGGATTTATATATTTTTATTTTAAAGATATTAAAGAATGTACTGTATTGTATTTAAAACATGTGACTGTAAACCATAGTGACTGACAAATATTTTCACACCCTGATGAAATACAGTATCAGTGTACTCTCAATTCTCACAGTGCTGTGCACATCAGATTTACATTTCAAATTCTAGAGGGGATTTTCCAAAGCATTACCGTTCAAACAACAGGCCTCTAAGGGTTGGGGGAGGGGGATGCTGTGATTAGACGCAGGCGTGCTGAGTGTTTGTAGCTCGGCTATGGGCGGATTAAGAACACAATGGCAATATGCAGAAGGTTAACGACCCAGTGGAGAGAGGGGTTGGTAGGATAGGGTGACTCAGCTGATTGACGCTTGGCTAGGGAGGGATTAAAAACTCTGGAGGTGTGTGGCTGAAATAGTTAACAGCACTGTAATTTCAAAAGGCAGTTCACCATAATAATTTGATGAATAAACCCCCAAAGACAACCCCCAAATACAGGACATAAAAAGCAAGTCACTTTAACTCCCTGTGCCCCATGCACCAAAAATGTTTTGTGGCAGAAGAATTTAATAAAGGCTGCAGTATGTATTATTGTGTGTTGATGGTTAGAATTGCTGTGCACTTTAAATGTTACAACATTGTACAGTATTTGTAAATAAATGTTTTTGTACTGACTCCACCAATAAAAGACCATGTTGAATTGCCTCACATTGTTTCCATTTGCTCCTTTGACAGTGTAACAAATGATGTAGAGGCTTGCTGCACTGTTTTTTTTGCTGCCTGGTCGCGCAATTGGCGTAGGAACTACGGCAATTGGCGTGGGAACTAGGTCAATTGGCGTGGGAACTTCTGTTCAAGGGCACCTAGAAATAAAATTCATTTTGCCCCTAGATGTTAGGAACCCCCTCACTTGACCCCAACAGGGTCCGAGCAGTAATGGCGACGAGAAAGGGTCACGCCAGCGAGGAGGGTCCTACCATTGAGCGTAATGGCGGAGAAAGCTTTGAACCGGCTAAGTCAGAATGAGCAGAAACCTGGAACCCACAACTCCGGTTCTGTTTGACCTAGAGGGCCCAGATTCGGTCACCATGTAGTCCTAGTTGCGGCAGGATTGCATGGCAAATTGCGACCCTCCTGTTGCAACAGAACGGAGTCAGGGTGATGTTAAAGTTCAGGTTTCTGCCATTGACTTGCATGGCAGAAAAAAAGCCACTTTGGTAATGTGCTTTTACACTGTCTTCTGGTACCTCCGGTTCCGTGGGTCGTGCAAGGCTGATATTTTGCCACTATGGCAAGGGTCCTCCCGCATGAGGACCAGGTAAATTTCAACCTGCTCAGACCCACAGAACGGGTTATTTTACATTATATTCGCGCAATTGGCGTGGGAACTACTTAGGGCCGCGGTCAAGATCACGGGCAATTGGCGTTGGAACTTCTGTTCTAGGGCACCTAGGAATTAAATTCTTTTTGCCCATAGATGTTAGGCACTGTATACCACTTTACAGTATACTGTAGAAGACACATAATGACACGATACTGAACATGTAGAATAAATGCATAGTTCTATTTATTCGGGTTTATTACACAGTATACTGTACGGCCAGAAAACATCAACATACAGTACAATATTATCCATCGAAATCCCCCCATTAGCCATTTTCTTTTCTGATGAAAAACAAAAAGAAAAGTTTTAATGTACAGTAATGGTCAGCCCCCAAAAGAAGTACCCGCCAGCCCCACCAAAATAATACGGCAACTCACCATTGAATTTCCCATTCAGCTGGCGCCGGCGCCGGTCCACTGCCAGTCCAGCTTTCTTCATCATCCACGTCGACAGTTTGCAGCTGGACTAGTCCACCTGTAGTCAGCTGGTGAGGCTGGAAATCGCTTAGGTACATGCAAGCTTCATCAAAACTATACGCCAAATCCGACTCAGGCTCAGGCTCAGGGTTGTCACTGACAGTGGGACCGTCATTGGAAGCCGGTGCTGGTGCTGGTGCTGGTGCATTGCTTGGCAGCGACTGTCGCTTCTTTGTTGGTTTTAACATGACCCTTCGCATTTTGCTGCCTCCATGATCATAGATACGGGAAAAATCCGGTGACACACACCAATACCCCCCAACAAATTGGGGCTCAATACGGTGAAAACAGGGGTCGCTACATAACCTTTTCCTTACTGGACGCTTCCACGTATGAGGAGTTGGCGAAAATTTGTAAAAGTCATAGTTTTCGATAAAATACTGATAAATTTGAGCAACTGTTGCCATCTTATCATCTGTTGCATTAATCGCGGCCCATATCAAATACGCGTAACTTCTGTCAGGTTTTTGGAAAGCTGGCTGCACTTGAACACTCATGGTGGGTCTCTGCAGAATAGTGTAACACAAACTGAAACTGGTCTTTGTCTTTCTTTAATATGAAAAGCCTAAATTGATACATTTTGGCAACTCTTACTTCAGTCTCAAAGCCAAGGCCAAGTTACAATGGCACACTGTGGTACAGTATCTTTTTTAAACGAAACACCTGCAAGCCAACACATTACTGATTCGGCGCATTACAATTCATGAAATTCTGCCATCTGGCGGACACGCGAAGCATTGCAGCCTATTTAAATTCGAACCATTATCAATAAACCCATCAACCGCGCGTCAGCCGGGCATGACCCCTGGCTGGGAACGCAAAAGGAGCGCGGCATGCTCCAGGTGAACAGCATGGCATTCCAGGAACAAGCCAGGTAAAAGCCGGTGATTTGTAAGAATAAAAGCTGCCGCAACAGTAATTGCCCAGATGCAGCCTTCCTTTATGGAGAGAACATCTTCAAATGCAGGATATGCATTATTTAAGTAATAATCCCTGAAGAACACGGCATTACTGGCCAATAATGTCATGGCTGGAAGAGTTGAAAGCCTGAGGTGAAGCCGAGGGACTTTAACCCAGAGATTGCATTATTGGCCAGTAACGCCCTGTTTTGAAGGGATTATTACTATTATAGGCTAAATGTAGGCGTTTTCATAAATAATAGATACTTTTGTATACTGTAGTTATATAGATTTTTTTAATTAAAATAAAATGGTAAATACATTAAAGCACCTCTACATACACTCACACTGCAGCTATCTATATCCACACACTGCCCCCCCCCTCTGTGTGTACACACACACACAGCAGCTACAATCACACACAAACTCTGCAGCTACACACACACACACACACACACACACACACACACAGAGTGAGAGAGAGCGAGAGAGAGAGAGAGACTGCAGCTACAAACAAACTGCAGACATCCACTTACTTTGCAGCTACACAAACACTCGCTTCTCAACTCAAAATGAAGCTGTGTTCACAGAGGGAGGGCGAGGCATCACTGCCTGCTGCTGCTATTTGACCAATCCCCTGCCCTGTCTGAGAGCTGCTCCTGCCTCCTGACAAATCCCATGCCCTGTCTCAGAGCTGTTCGGACAAAGGGAAAATGCTGAGTTTAGGGGAGAAGGATAGCTGCCATGTGTATTTGAACCTGCTTTAAATGCACTGTTATTACCTCTGAATTGCTCCATCCTCTCTCTGCCCCTCCTGTGCTTTCTGAAATTATTCTCTGCCTTTATCTGCTCATACCTTTCAAAGACTTCTCTTTTATCAGATGTCTTCTTACTGATGTGTTTCTGTCTCGTACTAAAGGGCAGTCATTTTTTTAATGCCTCTTTTCATTTTAACCATATTCTTCACATTGTGTTCATTGTTTTTTGTTGCATATCTTCAGCTAATAATTTTTGTCCATCCTTATGTTTGTAGAAGGTCTCTATATTTCTTGTGGTTTTGCTGCACCACATTGCTGATAGAGCGTTTTTTTTTTTTTTGGTTTTTTTATGTAGGCGTCAATGTAAACCTGAAACGACACCTCATTAACTTATTCCACGTTAATCACGTTCCAAACTCTAAAAACCATTACCAGCAAAAGTTTGACAATAGATTTATTTTTGTTTAAAGAAACAAAGACAAAAAAAAATGTAAAAAAATAATAATAATTCAGTAACAATTCTGTGAAACCAACAACTTCAAGAACAATCAGGAGCCAGAGAATGGAAAGGTTTAGTGCCAGACAGATTTTATTAACCACACAACCATTTTCTTGCTGTCAGTGGTAACAGCCTTTTTCTGTCATGCAGTAGAAGCAACAGTGTCAACCCAGGAGAAGCCACAGTAGCAGTTTTGTGACTATTTCATTTATCACTTAATTTTCACAATTTCCAATGTGGCAAACATGTTACAGACATTTTACAGAAAAGTGGGATTCACTGTAATAAAAAATAACATTTCTTTGAGTTTAAGAAACTACAGTATATAATATGGTGGTAAAAGATTCTTTGATTTCAACCCATTATAAAAGCAGTAGCATAAAATACAAGTGCTGTCTGTAATGCACATGGTTGTTGTTGTTGTTGTTTTTTTAAACATTTTCTATTAATTTACTATGTTAAAAAAATAAGTCACATTTAAATAAAAGTAAGTGCCATATTTTTATGAGTTTATGATGTCTTTTTTCCATTAAAGATTGTTTGCTTTTGATTTTTTAGATTGATTTACATTTAATATGTCTATTGTATTGCATTTATATTGCTACCACAATGCATTTATTACAGTTGCTGTAATAAATCAATTCATTTTACTTAACTGCAATATATTTTTAAACAGAGCCCCATTACTTTAAACTCGCATTCATTAATTTGAATCAGCACATTTAACTTTATGTAATTAAACACAAAGTAATGGTTTCCCTTGGTATGCATCACACTTTATTCAAAGTGACAGTCATACAAATAAAAATTAGCTTGGTACTCAAATCCACAAAACTATAATGGATACAATAGAAAATCAAAATGTGTTATTAAATGTAAACTAAATTCAGATGTGTGGTTGTAACGTTTGGCACAACTGTATAATTGAACTTAAAGAACATGACTTTCATGTGATCCATAACTTTACAACCATGAAGGTTACTGCCTAACTAAAGCAGCATTAAATATTCACTAATATATGTCAGTAAGGGTACGTTTCCCATTTTTGGGCTAGATTATTGTTGCACTTTTTTTAACGTTAAAAAATGTGCCTGTGTATGCATTGGTGATACAGCAATTGATGATCAAGTTGTCATTGCAATGAGACCTCTAGTAGCATATTCTAGAATATTCTAAAGTAGTGCAACTTCATTTGCACATTTTAAACTCAGATAAACAGGTTTAAAGTTAACCATCCTGAGATTGACAGTTAGCAACACTAATATATACTGTACACTCAAGCCTATCCTGCAGCGTCCCCCATGACAGCCAATAACCTCTGAGATAACTGCTCCGAGCTGGGGGTAGACAAGATTTCCAGATGATGTGGACAGACGCATTCCATTTGTGAGAGTCCATGGGAGGGAAAGTTCTCAGATAAAATTAATTATTTGCAAGCATTGAGATACCTAGCAATCCAATTCATCATTTTGGGACTTTATTTCAATTACAAAAATTGTTTTCTAATTTTAGTGACAAATTGGTGAGGACAAATTGTGTTACCCATGAAATGGGGAATTTCCCCTTTTCTCCTAAGAATGGCATATTTACTTGTCTTAACTGTGTCCAATACAACAGTATTACCAAAGTAGCATTTTTTTACCCATACCCAGAAAGGGAAGAAAAACTTAATCAACGGCGTTTTCACTCGCGACATTTATCATGTAGTGTATTTGATAAAATTCCCATGAGGTCTGGGTTATGTTGGGGGATCACAAAATATGTTAAACTAGAATCAGTCAGCACAAATTTACCATCAGATGTCAGAAGCTGGGGGACCAGTGGCATTTTGTACAGATCGAACACATGGCAAGTCAACTTAGGTTTCAGATAATAGAATCTATACCTAAACCACAGAAGGGAGGACAATTTGGTGAATCTCCTTAAACAGAGGGAGGCTATATATATGGTATAAGCCCTGGTAAGGGCAGGCTGCCAGGAGTTATCATGGGTTTCCCCCACTTCAAGCACTGCCCTGAGTGGTGGAGGTAGGTCATCTGACCCTGTGTCAAAGCAAGAGACACAGGGGCGGTGCCTGCTGATATCATAAAGAGGAGTGCACTTCCTATTTAGTCTGTCAGAGTTGGTCTAGTGTTCTGGAGTTAGTGTGACACTGTCTGCTGGCTGGTCCAGTGTGACAAGTGTGTTAGTTAGTGAGCTGAAGGTTACAGTTGGAGAAAGAGGAGCAGCCTCTGAGTAGAGCTGCTAGAATTATAGTTAGTGAGGTGGACCAATGCCTCTCACCCTGCTTAGGGGGTGAGGGAAGAGTTAGCCCCACCCTGGGTGCCCTTGATCCAGGGTGATGGCAGGGAGGTACCATCCTGGACGAGAGCGATCAGAGTGGAGTGGACACCCTGTACCTGTCTGCTGTTGCTGCTACTGCTGCTGCTGTGAATAAAGAGCTGCTGCTTCTAAGGAAATCAGTGCGTGTGAGACTGGAATCTCTCATCCCTGTGTGGGAACTCTCTATAAGGATTCCACCCCGCATTCCTGGGTCTTACTAGAGATGGAGGCACTGAACCACTGAATGAGAATGAAGGCATCCACCCCAGAAACCTGTCCTGCAATCCCCCATACCATCGCGGGAGACTCAGGCCCTCCTGTTGCCAGCAGGTATGCACCACATACAGTCATGTAGCCAGATCCCAGTACAGAATAGGGGGCTCGATCTGTGATTGGCCCGGGGTCCATGGGTTACGTATATATATATGTCCCTTGTTCCCCCAAAACTAAAGAGGCTACCAGTAATGCCATTACCTGTTGGCTCACAGAAGGCCTGAGCTTCCACCACTGGGAGCCTAGGGTGATAATGTGTTCGCTTCAGTGCAGCGCCTGCACCTGAGAGTGATCCCAACTTAGCAGGATAAGTCCCTCACAGGGACAATATAAACAGTAATACCCACACACGTAGATAATAACAAACTTTACTGAACATTTATCACAGTACCCTGTAACACACAGTATATATGTATATGTCACGGCATACAGTACACCAATAGTGTGTCCTCAAAGTACATTGGCTGCCAGACACCAATACCCTGATGTCCTTCTTCCAATGTCAGCCCATCCAAAGTGTATGGAGTGGGGCTTCTCCATGAATATGTTGTGCACTTGGTTGTGGTACCTGCCAGTACTCCAGCACTTGGTGCGGCCGACTTAGCGTTGGGGATCCGCTGCTTCAGCGACATCACCACCCGCGATGGCATCAACCTCTGCGTTGGGTGGTTTCCGGTAGGAGGATCCCACCTTTAAGAGTCTTTGTGCATAGGTGATCTGGTCCCAGACCACAGGCCGCGAATCATTTTGAGGCATCTTCACTGATGTCTATCACTATCCATCTACTGGGGATATGCCCCTATCTGGGGCTTTCCCTGAAGCAGCCACAACCTACATGTGAGGGGGTCCTATCTGGGACCTAAGGGGGTGGTCTCCTGCCTAGTCTGAGTGCCACTGACACTCAGACCCTACCTTCCCCTTCTATGTCCTGGCTCCGACTGTGTGGTCCCTGAAGTGTGCCAAATGTATGTTTCTAGGTTGCCGAGATCCTGGCAGCCCTATTGGCTGTTGCACGCCAGGGGCTGCTGGGGCTTGTAGTTCCCCTGCGGTGCTTTGGGTGTTATGGCCACCGCTATACTAGCTCCTGTGCATGCGTGAGGTGGAGCAAGATGGCCACCGCTACTCATAATATCCTCTGCACATGCACGAGTGCTTCTGTGCTTGCGCAGCCAATTCAACATAGCGGCTCCCGCTGTCGGATGCGCTGAAAACTTCCCGACAACCCGGTCGCCCAGCGAACCTCCCTGCACCTCCCTGCCTAGCCGCACTCTCCCCAGCTGCAATGGAGATAGTGGAAAGCCAAGGAGAGCCCAGAGGGGGACCTGGCTACACATACACCAAGTTTGGATGCTCTAATCCCAAAGGTAATGAATTGTGAATCTGACTTGTGTCACGATAAGGCGATTATTACAGAAACAACATAATAACACATCCCAAGGCAACAATGCCATCTCAAACACCCACTTAACACAACAAAATTTCCTCTCCTCCCCAAATGTATTGGCAATATCCCTCTTAGCCATACAGTATGTGGCTAATAGGCAGATTGTCAATGGAAATCATTAAAAATACATTTAACAAAATATACATTTACAATAAATAAGAACATAATAAAAATCTAGTCTTTGAATCCATTTTTTTGTCACTGTGGCTACCTAAACCCTAATGGGGACCTACTGTAGATAACCATATTGGCAATAAAACACTGTAAATGTATTACATACCCCTGCCGGGTTGAAAGCCGTCCTCATCATCCTAAGGGGCCCCATTGACAGCTTAGGTAGTCACAGTGACAATAAATGGATTACAAGGCTAGATTTGGTCCTATTTATTGTAATTTATTAAGTAAGGATTTAATTTCCACTATCTCAGTACCACAAGATTGGCATAAAGCAGACGTGGTGCCTATATTTAAAAAGGGAGTACGATCACAACCAGGGAATTACAGGCCTATAAGACTGACATCACTAGTGGGGAAGCTACTTAAAGGTTTAGTAAGGGAGAATATTCAGGAATACTGAAAGAATAACATAATAATTAGTAAGTCAGCATGTAGTTTATGATGGATAGTTCATGGTAAACTAAGCTTATTAGTTTATTTGAGGAGGTAAGTAGAATCTACCTAGATCTTTCAAAGGCTTTTGATACAGTGATACAAGAGGTTAATGTACAAAATAAAGGGAATTGGACTCAGTAAAAATGTTTGCACCTGGACTGAAAATTGGTTTAACGATAGACAACAGAGAGTTTTCTTACATGGAACCTTTTCAAGTTGGGCGAAAGCTGTAAGTGGAGTACCTCAAGGATCAGTAATGGGACCCCGCTTTTTAACTTGTTTATTAATGACCTTGAGGTTGGCATAGAAATAAAAGTCATATTGCCCACAGAAAAGCACAGTTGGCTAATAAGCATATTGACCATAACATTGGGAGGCATGGGGGGAGTAGTTTTGTTGGAGGTAGGGGACATGAGGTAGTTACCCTGGGGTGGGTGGTTAGGCCACCCTGGGGGGTGGCAGAAAGGGTTAACCCATTGATTAATTAGCGGTTAGTAAAGCCTTGCTTAGCATGCTTATAATGCTTTACTATACACTAAGATAGCCAAAGGGGATAAGTAGTGTTTTAATGATTTATTTCCTTCAATTTACCATTGATTGCCAATATGGCATCTAGGCCCCTGGTGAGAGTGATTACAATCTAAGTTTTAATATGTGTAGTTTAAAATATATATATATTTGTGATTATGTAATGTTATCTATTATATGTTATTATGTTACAGATGTAGCATAGGCTAGCTACTGTGTTCGATGCCACAATTGAATCCCTGGTGCTGGGGGAGATTGCAGCCAGACATGGGCAGAACTGTCAAAATCCATTTCCCAGAATTTCTCGAGTTTTCCATTCAAAATCTGTTCCGGATTGTTACAGTTTCAATCCATGCGGTATAATCTAAAACCGCCATTAGATACAATTAATTGGTGTATTTTGGATTGTGGAATGGGATTTTTAAAAATCCACCAACGGATTGTGAAATCTGCCATGTGGATTGTCAATGATAAAAAACATTAGCAAAGATATATCGCCCTTTTTGAGACTGATTTGCGTAAAATCCCATTTCCATTTGCAGCCATGTACTGCGGGGGATCCATTCCTTTCAATGGGAACCCCGCAGAGTTAATCCTCTCATGCCACAATTGGCAAGATCATGGCACCAAAAATAGTAACATGTGTTACATATGTATGTATTCTATTGCCAAAAGCCCTATTAGCCACATTTCATTAATAGGCCTTGTGGCCATTACTGTAGTGGGGGGTTATTTTGTTGGGGGGATGGCTGTAGGGGGTATGCTGTAGGGGTAGATGTCTGTAAAAATTCCAATGTGCTGCAAACTGCGTTCTGGGCACTACACTGTAATTTCTAAGTGCTTTGAGTCCCGTTGGGAGGAAAGTGTTATATGAAATAAAGTTATTAAAGTTGTTAGGTGCCTCGGGGAGGGAGGTTAAACTGACTGGAAGAGAAATGGGGGGTTTGCCCCTTGTATGCCATAACAGTTGTACTGCTACAGTATAACATACACAGGGTAATATGGATGTAATGCATGTCTTCATGGCTACTATGGCCTCCAAGGTGTTAATGTATTCATTATTTTATTGTGAAGGAAGATACCTCGCAGCTTCCCTATCCTAGGGTGAGGCAGTTAGTGCCTGGATAGTGCTTATCCATGTGCATGTGAGCGTACTAAAGGACATTCATTTTGCACAAAAATTCTTTGAGGGTACCGTTACATTTTGGAAAATAATGTCCGTTCACGATTTTTGGGAACGTTATTAGCGCTAAAAATATACACTTCTGTGGATCTACCGCCAAGTGCCCTCACATTTTTGTCTAGATCTAACTCATTGAGTGCTAGCTTTTAATTTTATGACTTTTTTATGACTCAAACGTTGGTGACAATAAAACCCTTGAAAATATATCAGGTATATTTCTGTGATCTTCCTATCAAATTCTATCACAGTGAAACCAGGTTGCAATACTGACAAAAACCTGCTTATCACACTACCTTTAAAACCAGATATGTTTTCACAGGTGTCAGATGTGCTTGATTTTGATATGCTAATAAATATTTAATTATCAATTATTGCTGACCTGGGAAGAGTGTTGCCAAGATTGGCAATTTTGTGAACCACAACACTTTTCCTTAATTGTAAGGCTGGGACAGGAGCTCGAAAATAAAAACTGATATCTGCATATTGATAGCATGCAGAAAGTCATTAATTTATGCTGTACAGTGAGGAAAAAGGTCTTATGGGTCCTCCTCTGTTGAATGATACTGATTCTGCAGTCAAACTAGAGCTCCAAGACAATGAAATATACACATACTGTACTCTAGAGTGCATTAAAATGTGCTTTGTTATAAAGGAAGGTTGAACATACTGTGTGCATCTACCATCAATATTTTCTCTTTTTTTCAAGAACATATGTACATTTGTTATCCAATCAAGGTTAAAATGATTTTATTTTTTAATTGAGAGAATAGGCTTAAGTCTAATTTTTTTTCATTTACAAATGTATACTGTATTCTGTATATATATATATACGGTTCTTAATATAGATGTATATATTTGCATTTATCATACAGTATAATAAATTAGTATCTTAACTCATTCTCTTGAAGAACATGTTTATTACTTATTGTAAGCACACTTATATTTGCAGTTACATTTTCTTATTGAAAAGAATAAGTAAATGTCTGTCGTGATGTTTGCAACACATAATCATTGATTTATTAAGGATATCTACTACCACTACTAGTACCCATATTCCAGAAGTCAGATTAAAGCATACTTTGTTACTCATCATTATTAATTTAATGGGATACACTTTATTTAATGTGTACCAACATTTAACTGTCTTAGGACCAGCCTTCGAGAAGATGAGAAAATTAAAAATGCACGAACAATAAGCGTGCCATTTTATAACTGTTTTAAAGCTTCTCTTCGTATCTGAGCGAATCTTTAGTACTTTAAAGCAGCGAGGAATCTAAAAAGAAATAAACCCCTGTACACTCACTTTCCGTTATAATTGGATTATATATTTCAAGAGAATCAATGGTTTATGTAGACAGACAATGCAAAAGTTTGCAGTACACATTTGATTTAATCTTTTCTGGAGAGGCTATGTTGATGGAAATAGAGCTGTTCAGGTGCATAAATCATTATTCATTATATAACTATGATTTGTTTTCAGTCTTTTGGAGTCTGATCTCAGATGATAAGTGCTGCATGTGGTAGGGGTGAGGAACTTGTTCAGATAGATGGGTAGCTTGCCCAGAAAGTATTTGAAGGCAACACAGGAAAGGTGAATTTTGCGCCTATACTCAAGTGATTACCAATCTAGTTCATTGGGCATTTCGCAGTCATGTGTGTTGTAGTTGCATTGCTAAGGTGGGTTTGGAGTGCCGTGCCATAGACTATGTCTCCATAGTCGATAATTGGCAATAGCATCTGCTGTGCAATACGCTTTATGACCAGCAGACTTAGGGAGGATTTGTTCCTGTAAAGTACCCCTAGTTTGGCACAGGTTTTGGATGTCAGGGTATCAATGTGCATACCGAATGTTAAGTGGGAGTCAAACCATATGCCCAGGTATTTAAAACTAGTAACAAGAGTTAGGGTGGTGTTAGAATTGGTTCTGATCTGGAGCTCAGTCACTGGAAGCTTTAAACATTTAGTCTTGGTCCCAAATACCATCGTTACAGTCTTGTCAGTGTTTAAAAACAGTTTGTTTTGGGAAATCCAATTTTCGAGTCTCAAAAAGTTAGACTGACGTATGTGTTCAAGGTCGGAGAGACTATGGCTGTGTGCATATTGGATTGTGTCATCTGCATATATGTGTATTGAAGCTTCCTTACAAGCTGTGGGAAGATCATTGATGAATACTGAGAAGAGTGGGGTCCCAGAACAGAGCCTTGCGTGACACCACAGGTGATATCCAAAGGGTTGGAGTTAGAGCCTGAGATGGACACATGTTGGGATCTACCTGATAGGTAGTAATGAAACAAGTTTAAAGCATGCTTCCCTATTCCAGAGCACTGGAGTTTGTTAAGCAGGATAGCATGATCAATAGTATCAAAAGCCTTTGAAAAATCTAGGAATATTGCACAGTGAGTTGTCCCACTTCTATTCCACACTGGAATTCATTGCAAACTTTTAGCAGGGTAGTTACGGTGGAGTGTTTGGAATTGGCTATGGAAATTTGTCTTGGTATGGTAATCGCTTAATTGCTAGTGAACACATTTTTCCATGACTTTGGATAGTATTGGGAGAAGAGAGATTGGCCTGTAGTTTGAGACATTGTTTTTGTCCCCAATTTTGAAGATTGGGACAACTCTGGCAGTCTTCCAGGTCTTACGGATATGGCCTGCAGACAGGATTGAGTTGACTATGGAAGCAATTGGTTTGGCAATGGCTGGGGCACCAAGTCTTAGGAACTTAGATCGTAGTAAGTCAGGTCCATATTGGCTGCTTTTTTTAATTTGAGGAGTACTTGTGTTATCTCCTCTTCGGATACTGGGCCAAATGTTAAATTGTGGGCAGTGTTGGGAGGGGGTGGGGCTATATGTGTACACCAAGGATGAGATTCATGTTTGTGGTTTGGGTTGTGTTTCGTTAATAAGTTAGTAGCATACAACACAAAGTAATCATTGAATGCATTTGCAATGTCAGTGGGGTTTGTCAGAGTAATATCCCCCCTAGTGATATTACTTGGTTGTTGATAGTTGGAAGGCTGGAATATGTTGTTGATAACCTTCCAGAAGTTAGCTGTGTTTGATGTATTCTGGAGGAGATTGTCAAAGTAATATTGTGCTTTTGCATGCCTTGTTTGTGCACATGTTCCGCAGGCATCTGTAGTGATTGAGATCCTAGGTAGTGCCAGTTACTTTGTAGCTTTCCACAAGGCATCCCTGAACTGGTATTGTGTTATAAGGTCAGTTGTAACCCAAGGAAGGTGGACCCCCCCGTACCTTTATTCTGCGTAGTGGAGCATGGGTATCACAGAGTTTTACAAACTCGGATTGGAAATAGTCGAGCGCAGAATTGGGGTCGGGAATTAAATTGATTCTGTGCCAAGGGCAGTTGGTATGGTCAGCCATAAACCTTTGTGGATTAAAGATTCTAAATGTTCTAGTGAGGAGAACTTTAGAGCTTGATTGGGTGGTTTAATTTTCCTTACACATTACACTATTGCATGGTCACTGAAAATGTCAGGAAGGATGCCAGAGGATTGGATACTGCTTGGATTTGAGGAGAGAATCCATTCTAGCAAGTAATGGTTGTTCGATTTCAAGTTTGTCCGCGTGGGTTGGTAAATAAGTTGCGATAGGTTAAGCGACCTGATTTGTATCTGGATTTTGTTGTTTTTAGGGTCGAGTCAATTGAGGTTGAAATCCCCAAGTACTAGCAGCCCACTCTTCTCATTCAGAGAGGAAATGGAGCCAAGAAACTGGGTGAAATTGGGTAAATTGCTTGGGGGGGGGGAATTTAACAGTGTAAATTGTAAGATATCTGCAATATAAAATAACACCCCTCCTCCTCTCCTTGACCTATCTCTCCTAGAAATGGAATATGCCTGAATGGCAATATTTGCATCGGGAGTTTTAGGGGATAGCCATGTTTCTGTGAGAACGTGGCTTTGGGTTTATGCATAAGGCACCACGCTCTTAGTTCACACAGTTTGGGTAGCAGGCTCAGGATATTTATATGGGCGACAGATAGACCTTTTTGGAATTTAAATGTGGCATTCTCAGAGATTTGGGATAGAGTTGAAAAGGGAGGGCCTGGGATAGGTTCAATATCACCTGCTAAAGATTATAATAATATGAGTAGAAATTTGAGTAGTTGTTTGCAAGTTGTAAATTTGTGGTGTTTGCCATTAGAGTGAGCAGTGGTTGGTGTGCTGGATTTTAGAGTTCTCCCCCAACATTCAGTAGATAGTGCAAGGCTTCTGAGTAGTCCAGGGTGTATGGTTATAATGGGTGTGGGCCAAGGGAGGAGTTTGGAGTGGATTGAGGGAGTCACATTTCCATGAAGCCACGAGAAAGAACAAAGTTGCGATACATACCAGGTTCATTATGCCAGAGGTAGGTAATGCTGTATAGAGCTGTTGTGAGCCAAGTATGTGTGTGTGCAGACTAAACAGCAGGGGTGTGCCTTTTCATTGTCAAATATTTTGCTGCATTGCAATGCTAGGGTCTATTCAGGGTTTGCAGTGGGTGATGATTGAGGGGTGGGGGTTGTTGTGTGCAGTCAGTGTTGGGAGAGGCTGCCGTGAAATATGTTATAAAGGGGTGGGGGGTTAAATTGTGCAAGGTAACAAGCATGGGATCATAGTGTGGTCAAAGTAGCTCACCATTTGTTGCTATGTGTAAAAGAGTTTGCAGTAGTTGCTGTCACCTCTAGTGAAATTATTGGTTAGGCCTCCCAGGTGGGTAGCAGGTGAGGGTGGGTTAACTCCTTAATTACTACAGAGGTTATTAACTGCTAAGGTGATTAAGGGGTTAGGGGCCATTAGAATGTATTTTTAATGTATTCTTTCTGGCAACGGAGGACATGGCCCTGCAGTATGCTGACGAGGATGCCCTATAATAGCAGGGATAAGTAGAACATTATTTTTACTTAATTTATGCTGGCTTGCTAATGATTTGTTTAATAATGGGCAAATGATCTATTATCCATATCTTGCTTGTCTCTCCCTGCTATTTAGTGCCAGACTCTTCCACCAAGAAGTGACTGAGCATAATCCTTTTGTGACCTGTGCTAGTTGCAAGCACTTTGCCTTGCCTTGCCCTGCCCTGCCTTATCTGCCCTTCTATGTTGCCTGAGGCCTTCCCTGTTGCTGAAGCCTTCACTGTTCATTTGGCTTCCCCGGTGCAGTGTATTTATATCCCCACCTCGACCCTCTGGTCCCTTTAACATGACATCACAAAATCCAAGATGGCTGCCGTCACATGGTACTTCAGTCAATCAGATTGTGAGAACTATATCCCCAATCTGATTGTTTGTAGTAGACTATGTGACTCCCTTTGGATGGTGTCACATCCTATCCCAAGAATTACTCTGTCACATGGTCTACAACAGAGGTGTGCAAACGGGGGGACTTTTCTGGGGGGGTGGCGTTTACAGAGGTCCCGCGCTGAGAGCGCAAGGCCTTTGTAAACGTACTTACCCGGCTCCAGTCACGCGTCTCTATGACAATGCGGTGTCAAATGACCCCCGAAGCCATAGAGACGTGAAGTCAAATGAAGCAACATTAGAGGCGGGGGGGGGGGGGGGCACGACAGAGAAGTAGAGCAGGTAGGGGCGGCGCAGGCGTGGGGAGTTTGCACATCGCTGGTCTACTACAACCAATCAGATTGGGGATATAGTTCTCACAATCTGATTGGCTGAAGTACCATGTGAAGGCAGCCATCTTGGATTTTGTGACTTCATGTTAAAGGGAAAGAAGCACAGCCATTCTGATTGGCTGGCTTCAGTCCCTTTACATGACGTCACATAAAAAAAAAGGCACATGGTTTTCGCAGCCAATCAGATGGCGTGTGAACAATTTGCGGCCCAAATGTGATGTCACATGCCATATTTAAGGCCGGCACGTCTCATTTGAGCTCAAGATGATGATGGATCAACATCGTGGATTTAACATGGGGTTATTGGATTAACAGATGAAGACAGAAGATAAAGTAAATAAATAAATAATCACAGATAAAGACAGAAGAAGATGATAAACGATTAAAGAAAGAAGAATTTTGTTACCTGTCCTGGATGTTCAAAAGGATGGCGTTGGATTGTGTTTTATGATGTCACGGTACGAGAGCTTCCTGATTCCAAAAGATTCGGAGGGCCAACGCTTATAAAAGTAAGTTAATATTAAAAGTATGTAATTTTATTTTAACAGGTTTTTTTATTGTATTATCTTTATTTATGTTTTTCATTGCCCATTGACTGCTAATGTATTACACTGTGTCTAATTCTGTTTTTTGTTTAGATTAAATTGTTCTGAATTGTAATGGCTTGTTTTAAAAAAAAATCAGATTGGTTAGCGTTTTTGATTAAATTATGTATTTTGTTGGCTGCTGGTTTTAATTGATGTGTTGCCTAGTGGTTGTATTAATTAATTGTTGTGTTGATTACTGCTTTTATGTATTAAATGTATTGTTTAGTTAGTGGTGTGATTTATTTAATTGATTGGCTAGTGGTTTTATTTAGGTATTGATTGGTTTGCTAGTGATTTTAATATTTTATTTTTGGGGATTTAGGTGCTTGTATATGTTTTATTATTGTGTATTTTGGACAGTCATGCTTTTGTATTAGGGTGACCATTGACAGCTATAGTAGCTTATCATGCCCATATTATATGGGTATGATGTTCTACTATGCCAATTAAGGGGTACAGGGAGGGTATAGTGTGTCCAGTGTGGGTGGTTAGGCCTCCCGGGGTAGGTAGCAGGTGAGGGTGGGTTAACTCCTTAATTACTATAGCGGTTATTAACTGCTAAGGTGATTAAGGGGTTAGGGGCCATTAGAATGTATTTTGCATGTATTCTTTCTGGCAACGGAGGACATGGCCCTGCAGTTTGCTGACGAGGATGCCCTATAATGGCAGGGATAAGTAGAACGGTTTTATTTACTTTAGTTATGCTGGCTGAGAATACATATCCATAGCATGTATGTATGTGTACAAATTACGTTCTATTTATGTTACGAACATATTAAAGAAATCCAAAATCAAAACAAAATTATGTTAAGACAAAAACCTTGTCAAGCCAAGACAACAAGTGAAAATACATATCCTTAGCAATTTACCCCTGTATTAAACAAAAATCCAGTGTTAATATGTTCTAATATTTAACATTCTAGGTAAGTACAAAAATATTCTGCCAGTAGAGATCCAAATATTTTATATTGCTCTGAACAAATTGTAGTGATTGTGTCTCATCATATAATGATAGTTTTAACTCTCTAATTTGTCATCCCAAATATTATTTATTGTAGAAATACTGTACTCTATAAGACAGACAGTGTAAGAGCTCATGTGCTGTTTGACATAAATTGCTTTTCCATTTGAAAACTGTAAAATATTTTCATTTGTCTCATAATTTTACATTGAGGGAATTGACTATAGTCGTTTCATAATTACAACTGATGGTTCAAGACCACTGTGATAAAAATGTCTTGACAGTTTATTACAACGATTGTGTTCTTTTTTGAAGATGGATTTGGGAGATTCTGGACAAATAGATTTAAGCAATAGATAATACCTCAAACTAGACCATTTTTTATTAATAAGACTCCAAAGCAGGTAACAATAAATGCTCCAGTTGAGCCTGAGTTTCAATAACTGCTCTAATTGACTTATTACACATGTCAAGCATAGTGTGCAGTTACTGACAGACACTTCAAAAACATTTCCAGGTTTTTAAAGAAGTGCTATCACCAAGGTATGAATTATTGATAACTGTTCCTTGCATGAAAATACAGCTGATGTTTCAAACAATTCAAGAAATATACCAGACAGATTGTATTGTTTATTTCACAGCATAATATTTAACAAATGGAAAAACTGCAAAAAGCACATCCCGAGTTGTTGAACTTTCGATTAAACTAGAACACAACAAAAAATAATTAACACTCAGCTTACTCTCAAAGGCATATTTTGCCATGGCACTACAGGTCTCCCGAGTCCTTGAATTAAATATAATGCATGTTCTCAGCCGTGACTCACTGTACATTTCTCAACATTCTTGGCACTTCCATTGTTTGAGTTTTTTAATGTGAACAATGATGGGAACTTTAGAAGGATGAGGGTTATTATTATGCAAGATAAGTCTTAGATTTATAGAATTAAATGTATGGCAAATAAGAGTTCACCATTTTCACAAATGGAATGTCTAACCGATATATTTGTGCATACTAATTAGAAGCAGAATAAGGACTGTTTGTTCTTATTACTTCTTCATTAAATATGAATCTATTTAAGCTTATACTCCATGTAACATTGGTTTTTCAGACAAAAGGTGACACATTGTGTGTGTGTCACACTGCGCTCACCACAAACAGGACTAGACCGCGGGGCTGAGGTGGAGATGTATATAACCGCCGCCCTACAACCACGGAGCCAGGTCCGGAATGCGTTGTCGGAGTTGTGGAGCTGGGTCGGGACAGGAGAGTTCGGGGAAGCCGTGGTACTTGCCGTGATCCAGGGTTGTTGAGAGAAGAATCGTCATATCCGAAGCCGTGATCGAGGAGAGGAGAGAGAAGAATCGTCGGTATCCGAAGCTGTGATCAAGGAGAGGAGAGAGCTGGGGTCCAATAACAAGCCGAAGTCCAGGGGTAGAGAAGAGACAGGTCCAGGTACAAGCAAGGGTCACAACACGAGTCAGGCAAGGCACAGGAACAGACAAGATCCAAGAAGCAGCAAGCACAGCACAACAGTGTTTATGTCCAGCAAAGTGAAAGTGAAACAGGAAGGTATTTAAAGGGGAAAGGACCAATCAGGAACTAGCAGATGATGACCTCACACATAAGCCACGAGCCGATAGGGTAGTGCAGGATTGGCTACTGGTGTAATACAGCTGATGCTGCTAGTGTTCGTTGGCGTGCGGTGTGCGCGCGTACGAGGAGTTAGAAGCAGAGTGGGTGCTGTGGTGATACTGCAGGAGCGCGCCTCCGCGGATGAAGCATTGCGCAGCTGCGTGCACACCGATAGCGGTCTGTGAATGTCAGAGGTACAGCCGTGTGATGCGTGCTGGGGGCAGAGCCTGGCGGCGATCCTGACAGTACCCCCCCTTCAGGGGAGACCTCCGGATGACCCAGGGCAGGCTTCAAAGGGTATCTGTGATGAAAATCCCTGACCAATCTGGAAGCGTGTACCTGTTCCCTAGGAATCCATTCACGTTCCTCTGGACCAAAATCCCTCCAATGCACGAGGTATTGCAGTTTCCCCCTTGATACTCTGGAGTCGAGGATTGTCTGCCCCTCAAACTCCTGTTGACCCTCCACAAGAACAGGCTGAGGTGGCAAGTCTCGAATGGATGATTGGGGATCCTGGATATAAGGTTTCAAAAGTGAAATATGAAAAGCGGAAGGAATCTTCATGGTTGCTGGCAATTTAAGCCGGTATGTGACAGGATTGACCCTCTCCGTAATGACGAATGGGCCAATGAATCTGGGTGCCAATTTGGGTGAAGAGACCTTGAGACAAATATTCTTCGTTGAAAGCCAGACCTTTTGTCCAGGAGTAAAAGATGGAACCTCCCGACGGTGACGATGGCTTGTTTCTTCTGCATACTGATGGCTTGTTTCAATTTCCCCTGAATCTTCTCCCAAGAGTCCTGGAGGCACTGGATTCTGTCCTCGGCGGCGGGAACTCTCGAACTGGAGACTGTGGAAGGAAAGGTCGAGGGATGAAATCCATAATTCGTGAAAAAGGGGGACTGTTGAGTGGACTCATTTCTAAGGTTATTATGTGAAAATTCTGCCCATGGGAGGAGGTCAGACCAATTGTCCTGTGAATCTGAGACAAAACAGCGAATTTACTGTTCTAAGGACTGATTGGTCCTTTCCGTTTGTCCATTCGTCTGTGGGTGGTACCCAGAGGAGAAATGAAGTTAAATGCCCAGACGTTGGCAGAAGGCTCTCCAGAATCTGGAGATAAATTGTGAGCCTCGATCCGAGACTATAACTTGTGGAGAACCGTGGAGTCTGAAAATCTCCTTGATGAAGACTTCTGAGAGTTTAGGCGCGCTGGGCAAACCTTTAAGTGGGATGAAATGCGCCTATTTAGAAAAGTGATCCCCAACCACCAGTATGGTGTTCATCCCTTTAGAGCTGGGTAACTCCAAGATAAAATCCACGGAGAGATGTGTCTATGGATGATCTGGAATTGGTAGTGGTTGAAGAAGGCCTGCCGGCCTATTGCGAGGCGTCTTATTCTGAGCGCATATGGGACATGAAGCCACAAATTTTTCAATGTCTTTGCCCATGCCTGGCCACCAGAAGGTGCGCTCCAACAAGTCGATTGTTCTCCTGGTGCTAGGATGACCAGCGGTCCTGAAAGCATGACCCCATTCCATCACTTTCCTATGGAAGTTCGTGGGAGTGAACAGACGTCCTTCTGGAACCTTGAGGCCTACAGGGATGTTACGTTGAGCCCTGGTAATGTGTGGTAAGGCGTCAAAGGTGTTAGCAGACAAAATACATGCGGGAGGAAGTATAGTCTGTTGATGATCCTCTGCACTGTCCTCGACCAGGAATTGTCTGGGTAGTGCATCGGCTTTTCCGTTTTTGGAACCAGGAATATACGATATCAGAAAGTTAAAACGGGTGAAAAATAGGGACCACCATGCCTGTCGTGACCACAAGCGACGCGCACCTTCAATGTAGAGTAGATTCTTGTGGTCAGTCAGTATAGTGCCTGGTGTCTCAGTACCCTCGAGAAGGTGTCGCCATTCTTCTAAGGCCATCTTTATTACGAGGAGTTTGCTGTTTCCTACATCGTAGTTTCTCTCCGCAGAAGAAAATTTTTTGGAAAAAAATGCACATGGATGCAGGCAGGCTTGTGGGTTTTTCCTCTGAGACAGTTTTGCCCCAACTCCTACGTCGGAGGCATCCACTTCCAGCGTAAAATGTAACCCTGGATTTGGGTGTACCAAGATGGGAGCAGAAGAAAAGGCTTTCTTTAATTTTTCAAACGCTCTGGAGGCTTCGGGAGACCAGTGTGTTGGATCCGCCCCTTTTTGGGTTAAAGCCGTAATGGGTGCCACTATAGAGGAGAAGTTTTGAATAAACCGCCGATAGTAATTTGCGAACCCAAGAAATCTTTGCACGGCTTTAAGAGATAATGGACACGGCCAGTCCGTAACTGCTTTGACCTTGTCGGATCCATGGCGAATCCGGTGTCCGAAATAATGTAACCGAGGAAGGAGGTTGAAGACTGATGAAAGTGGCATTTCTCCAGTTTGGCAAAGAGCTTATTCTCCTGTAGCCTTTGAAGAACTTGTTTAACATGTACTGGATGTTCCTGAATGTCTTTGGAGTAGATCAAAATGTCATCCAGGTACACGGTGGAGAACTCTCAAAGCCAGCACACCAACCACTGCTCACTCTAATGGCAAACATTAGAAAAATTTACAACCTCCAATCAACTACCCAAATTCCTACTCGTACTGTTACTCTCCTTAGCAGGGGATATTGAACCTAACCCAGGTCCTCCCATTTCAGCTCTGTCCCATGCCCCTGAGAATTTCACCTTTAAATTCCAAAAAGGCCTATCTGTCGCCCATATAAATATCCGGAGCCTGCTGCCCAAACTGGACGAACTAAGAGCATGGTGCCTTATGCATAAACCCAAAGCCATCATTCTTACAGAAACATGTCTATCCCTTAAAACCCCTGATGCAAATATCGCCATTCAGGGATACTCAATTTTTAGGAGAGATAGGTCAAAGAGAGGAGGAGGGGTGTTATTTTATATTGCAGAAACCTTACAATTTCCACTGTTAAATTGCCCATCAAGCCCACCCTCCTTTGAAATTCTAGTTGGCAAAATCTGCCTCCCCTTTTCTAAGTCCATCTTGCTTGCTGGCATCTACCGCCCCCCTAAAGCCCCTCTACAATCCCTGACTGATATCACCCAATTTCTTGGCTCCATTTCCTCTCTGAATGAGAAGAGTGAGCTGCTAGTTCTTGGGGATTTCAACTCAAGTCACTTAACCTTTCGCAACTCATTTCCCAACCCACACGGATAATCCTGAAATCGCACAACCATTCCTTGCTAGACTGGATTCTCTCCTCAAACCCCAGCAGAATCCAATCCTCTGGCATCCTTCCTGACATTTTCAGCGACCATGCAATAGTGTACTGTGTAAGGAAAATTAAACCGCCCCAATCAAGCCCTAAAGTTCTCCTCACTAGAACATTTAAAAACTTTAACCCACAACAGTTTCTGGATGACCTTACCAACTGCCCATGGCACAGAATCGATTTAATTCCCGACCCTGATTCTGCACTCGACTATTTCCAATCCGAGTTCTTAAAACTTTGTGATACCCATGCTCCACTACGCAAAATAAGGGTATGAGGGGCCCACCTTCCATGGGTTACAACTGACCTTATTGCACTCTACCAGCTCAGGGATACCTTGTGTAAAAGCTACAAAGTAACTGGCACTACCAAGGATCTCAATCACTACAGATGCATGCGGAACATGTGCACAAGGCAAACAAGGCATGCAAAAGCACAATATTACTCTGACAATCTCCACCAGAATACATCAAACCCAGCTAACTTCTGGAAGGTTATCAACAATATATTCCAGCCTCCTAACCATCAACAACCAAGTAATATCACTAAGGGGTATATTACTCTGACAAACCCCACTGACATCGCAAATGCATTCAATGATTACTTTGTGGGGTGTGCCACTAACTTATTAGCAAAACGCAGCCCAAACCACAAACCTGAATCTCATCCTGGGAGTACCCCTACAGTCCCACCCCCTCCCAACACTGCCCACAATTTTCAATTTGGCCTAGTATCTGAAGAGGAGATTATACAAGCGCTCCTCAAACTAAAACTAAGCAGCCAATGTGGACCTGACTTACTACAATCTAGGTTCCTACGACTTGGTGCCCCAGCCATTGCCAAACCAATTGCGTCCATAGTCAACTCAATCCTGTCTGCAGGCCATATCGCTAAGATATGGAAAACTGCCAGAGTTGTCCCAATCTTCAAAAGTGGGGACAAAAACACTGCCTCAAACTACAGGCCAATCTCACTTGTCCCAATTCTATCCAAAGTCATGGAAAAATGTGTCCACTCCCATTAAGCGATTTCTATACCAAGACAAATTTCCATAGCCAATTCCAATCTGGGTTTTGTCCCAAACACTCCACCATAACTACCCTGCTAAAAGTTTGCAATGAAATCCAGTGTGGAATGGAATGGGACAACTCACTGGTGCAGAATTCCTAGATTTTGCAAAGGCTTTTGACACAGTTGATCATGCTATCCTGCTTAACAAACTCCAGAGCTCTGGAATAGGGAAGCATGCTTTAAACTGGTTTCAGTCCTACCTATCAGGAAGATCCCAACATGTTCCATCTCAGGCTCTAACTCCAACCCCCTGGATATCACCTGTGGTGTCCCGCAAGGCTCTGTTCTGGGGCCCCTACTCTTCTCAGTGTTCATTAATGATCTTCCCACAGCTTGTAAGGAAGCCTCAATACACATGTATGCAGACGACACAATCCTATATGCACACAGCCATAGCCTCTCTGACCTTCAACACATACTTCAGTCTGACTTTTTGAGACTCGTAAACTGGATTTCCCAAAACAAACTGTTTTTAAACACTGACAAGACTGTAACAATGGTGTTTGGGACCAAGACTAAATTTTTAATGCTTCCAGTGATGAGCTCCTGATTAGAACCAACGCTAACACCACCCTAACCCCTGTCACTAGTTTTAAATACCTGGGCTTATGGTTTGACTCCCACTTAACATTCGGGATGCACATTGATACCCTGACAACCAAGACCTATGCCAAACTAGGGGTACTTTACAGGAACAAATCCTCCCTAAGTCTCCTGGTCAGAAAGCGTATCACACAGCAGATGCTAATGCCAATTATTGACTATGGAGACATAGTATATGGCTCAGCTCCTCAAACCCACCTTGGCAAACTTGACATCCTCTACAATTCAATTTGTCGTTTTGTTCTCCAATGCAACTACAACACACATCACTGCGATATGCTCAAAGAACTAGATTAGTCATCACTAGAGTCTAGGCGCAAAGTTCACCTTTCCTGTCTTACCTTTAAATTATTCATGGGCAAGCTACCCAGCTATCTGAACAAGCTCCTCACCCCTACCACTTGCAGCACTTATCATCTGAGATCAGACTCCAAAAGACTGTTCATGGTCCCAAGGCTCAACAAAGTATCCGGACGTTCCTCCTTCTCCTTCCGTGCACCCCAAAACTGGAACAACCTACCAGAGACTCTCACATCCACCACCAGTTTAAGTTATTTCAAATCTAAGGCTGTCTCACATTTTAATCTGATCTGTAACTGTTTCATACGCTCATAATATATATTTTATTTAACTATGCACGCAATGTCTTGTATATAATGTATACCCTGTTCATTTATGTAACTGTATTTGTAACCATGTATTATATGTTTTACTCTGTGCCCAGGACATACTTGAAAACGAGAGGTAACTCTCAATGTATTACTTCCTGGTAAAATATTTTAGAAATAAATAAATAAACGATCACATGTTGGTCTAACAGGTCCCTGAAGAATGGTGTTAGTCAACGTGACCACGCTGACACTACTGCCTCACCAATCTACTGTATCCCCCTTCCACGGACTATCGTGTGGAATCTGCTCATGCGAGTTGACTAACACCATTCAGTCCTTGGCGAATCTGCCGCCGCTGTTCTCCGATCAACTGCACACTTTCCCCGGTGAATCGAGGGAGGCAATCCGCCCACACACCGGCTGGTGTGTGCAACCCTTCACCAACGGAGGATCTCCTGTGCAGCTGCAGCTTACCGGAATAGAGAGGGGATACTCTCAGATTTATCCACTGCTTGCCCTTATCATCCATCTGGTGAGTGGGCATTTTTATCATTGCAGCAGTGTGTCAATCTGACCTACTTCAATTGTTTATATATGATTTTATTATTTTTCATATGTCCTATGTATGTTTTTATTAAATGTTTATATATTTAATTATCACCTGTTGAACTCTCAGCTGTTTGTTATCTGTATTGTATGTTTGTTTGTCACCTTATCAAACAGTATTATGCTATGCACTATGTTTTTCTTTTTTTAAGCTTTCAGCACAACACTTGGAGCCACTTCAAGATCCTTTTATCCAACAGGCTCGGTTTTTATATCCTTTTGTTTTATATTATTAGGCGCCATAGATACATATTCTTTCTTATTGTAATTTAGTAGGAGATATTGAACTCAACCTAAGCCCTCCCTTTTAAACTCTGTCTCATACCCGTACTAATGCCCCTTTTAAATTCCAAAAAGGGCTTTCTTTCACCCATATAAATATTCAAATCCTGCTTCACAAACTGGATAAACTTAGGGCATGGTGTCTTTTGCATTAGCCTAAAGCCATAATTCTCACCGAAATATAGTCATTGCCTATAACCCTTGATGCATCTATCGCCGTTCAGGGATACTCAATTTTTAGGAAAGATAGGTTAAAGACAGGTGGAGAGGTGTTATTTTATATTGAACACTCCTTCCAATTTACTCTGCTAAATAACCTCCCAAGACAATCCTCTATTGAAATCCTAGTTAGTCAAATTTGCCTCCCCTTCTCTAAGCCTAGTCTTATTTCTGGCATCTACCGCCCCCTAAAGGCCCACTACAATCCCTGGCTGATATCACTCATTTTCTTAGAAACAATATCCTCTCTGAATGTGAAGAGTGCAAAATCTTGCAACCAGTCCTTTCTAGATTGGATTGTATACTCTTGTCCCAACAGAAACAAATCTTCTGGTATCCTACATGAAATTTTCAGAGACCATGCAATAGTGTACGGTGTAACCCCCCAAGGCAAGCGCTAACATTCTACTCTCCAGAACATTTCGAGAAACCTTAACCCACAACAGTTTCTGGCTGATATTACAGATTGCCTGTGGTAAAGAATCATACTAACTAACCCAGATTCTGCACTTTTTTTATTTCCAAATAGAGTTCTTACATTATACCCATACCCATGGTCCCACTATGCAGCATAAGAGTACAGAGGACCCACCTTCTGTCTGTTAAATCTGACCTTATTGAGCTGGATCATTTTAAGGATGCCGTGTGGAAAAGATACAAAGTAACTGGCGCTACCAAGCATCGCAATACCTACAGGTGCCTGTGGAATACACGCACAAGGCAAAATCAAAAATTACTTTGACAATCTTTACCAAAAAAACATAAAATCCAGCAAACTTTTGGAACGAAATCAACAATCTATTCCAGCTTTGTAGCCATCAACAACCATCTAATATAAAAAGGATGATACTACTGTGAAAAATTACACTGACATTTAAAATGCATTCAATTAATACTTTGTGGGATGTTCTACTTTCTGACTAATCACAGCACAACATGAACTATAATCATGAAGGTCAATATATACAGAACAGGAGCGCAGCGGATATGTGGAGAAAAAAAGAATAACACTAAATTGTGTAATACAGTGGTATCAAATAGAAAGATAACACAACTTTAGCACCAAGTCCAATCTTGATCAAAAAAAACAAAATGTGTTCGTGAATGTTTATAAATCTCACAGAGTACTGCAGCCTGGATGACCTTAGGATTTAACACAAATCCTTCCCAGATGCTTGAAATTAAGTGATCCTCCTTGGTGCTGGACCTCGATATTGTTCACAGTATAATGTGAACATGTGAATAAGTACAGAAAAAAACAACTTTTTTCATTGTATAGTCTTATTGCTAAAAAATACTCGTGACACCTTCCAGTGATTAAATACAATATATAACAATTTGAGGCGCCGGTTTGTATTGTTTATTTCTGTCTTTTCACTAACTGTGTTTGGGTTAGTTTCCATCTGGCAGCCTTGCCTTATAGTTTTTAGGTGAATCATCACGCATTAATATCACTGTATATTTGTTGTAAGTTTCATGCACTGTCATTAGTACTTTAGCGCTATTCACACCATCCTTTTTCTAATATATAACAACTGTGACTCCTTCATCAATGTCTTAAATAATATTCTCTTAAGTGGTGTTCAATTATAGCCGACTTCCCCCTGGACCCCCCTTACCTCTGGTTGCGTGTTCGCACCCTGGTGAGGCGCGGGAGGTACTGCGGGGGTGGTGGAGCGGCGAGTAGATCGCTGGAGGCTCTCCTTGCAGGGCGCCGCCATCTTGTGCATAGTCGCGCATGCGTGGTGAGTACGGGAGTTGTGGTGGCCATGGCAGGGCTCACGCATGCGCAGGACCATCCGGCGCATATGAAAAGGCTCTGCGGGGACTACAGCCCTCAGAAGGCATAGCAGGGCTGCAGTCACATGTCACGCGAGAGCCTATAGGACTGCAGTATTCCCCTGGTGGGGATTAGTTACATTTTGCGCACGCAGCCCACGCCAGTCAGTCGATGCTGGGATAAGATAGGGGTAGGAGGTATGTGCAGGGGTCTGTGGCTTCTGCACTAGGACAGAATCACCCCCTAGGCCCTAACTACCCTCAGCTTGCAGGAACTGGCCCCTAGAATAGGGACATGGTCCTGTAGCACCTGTATAGTGAGGGACACAGACTGGACACGGCGGTCTCCTGCTCAACGGTAGTCTGGGACCAGACACCATACAAGGACACTACTAATGTGGTACCATTCACGCGGGACCCACCCAACTAGAGGCGGAGGCTTCACGAGTTGCAGTCCTGGATCCGTGGATCCCATCATCTGCAAGGCCAAGCCAGCACACCCAGGTGTGAACACACCCGGCAGGTACACCTTCTCCAAAAGTGCACCAACTCACACAGTATAGTGGCAGCGCTGACCTCAAGGGCTATAACCTTGGGGACACTTAGGTGGTAGAGTGACCGAGGGCCTCATAATGTACTGTGGGGACTGTGTACAGAGTGGGAACATTGGTGGGGGCGGTTTACAGCCGTACATGGCAAGTGGGTAGCTGTAACCAGAAGCCATAATATATAAGTTGCTATAAGTAAACTGTTATTCTGTGTTACCCTGTGTGTTCATAGTGGGATCGTATGCCTATATATGAATATGGGTCCTGTAACGGGCAAATCCACATACTAGGATCCATTACGGGTGGAGATGGTGATGAATATTGTTCCAGAACTCACCCCAGTCTCCCTGCAGTGGAGGATTGGACCTCCTGTGAGCGACAGGTATTGCACCACATGTACACTGTAGACACGTATCACACAGAGGGTGGGAATACATGAGCTACATTTGGAGGCACTGCTGTGATCAGCCTTGGGGTGCCCTACTCAGTAGTTTAATTTGTGATACTGTTGAAACCACCATGTCTACGCCCACGCCACAACAAGTGGGCGAATGGGCTGACAGACTCCAAGAACCTCTGCGACACGTGGTTTCTTTAGGAGGGGTTACCCCCCAAGTATCCATGTTCACTGTCTGCAGTGCAGTAAAGACATTCAAAAGTATATTTGTATCGCACACATTTAGAGTGTGGTCTCATTTGAAATCTCTTGACCTCTAAGAACTAGGGTTCTTTTTTAACTGATTCCATGCGCAGGAGTATATATAACTTTTTTCCTTTCTGTATACATAGGGGAATTGAAGATTCCCTGCTATATACTCCAACAGCAGGCATCATTTTCTGTGAGTATAATACCAACTCTACCATTGTTACAAGTCCATCCAGCGCCATCTTTCTTTCCATACAGTAAAGACATTACCTGGTCTGTTCTGGGAGGAGCCACACTCATCAGTAAGAGCTACCACCATAACCATCAAGAGAACACCATCCTACTGGTCGTAGAACAAGAACTATGCCCTGACAGTGCCCCTCAGGTGGTATACCTACCAGCTACCTTCCCTACGGCGATCCCCACATTCCCTTTCAAACATGAGGGTTGGAGAAGCAAAGATATGGCCATCAGTACTCAAGCCAGAGCGGACGTACCTCTACCTCGGGTAACATTCACTTTTGATACCCGGCAGGCGGCCACCAGCTCGGCTGGGAGCACACCAACGTCACCTGCCCCTGACAGACTAAAGAATTTTTACACCAATCCCTAGAACCAGGCCTGGGACCGATAGTCGCTCAGCCAGTGGCGGATCTATATTGGGTGTGACATTACCACAACTATTGGAAGCACTAACTATGTCGTCTCAAGCGCAGAATTACAGGAAGCTCAAGGCCTTCTCCGGGATACTACCAGCGCCCTCCGGAGAAGAAGGATTTGAGACATGAAGGGAACATGCCATCCCCATGTTAGATGAGTGGTCGTGTTTGGAAGCCGTCAAGCGACAGAGACTGGTTGAGTGTCTTCAACCACTGGCCGCACAACTGGCAAGAATGTATAGAAGGAGAAGTTACGGCACATGAGCTGGTGGAAATGCTAACCCAATTCTTTACGCGTGAGAAGGATGAAGACGAGATAATGGCGCAGTTCAAAGCTCTCTGACAAAAAGCAGGAGAAGACTTGTCTGCCTTTGTCCGCAAGATCCAGCTGTCCCTTGGGATCCTTCTATCCAAGAACATCATATCGGACGCAGAAGTGGACCGGTACCAGTTCAAACAACTATTGAAGGGTTCGCTGCCTTCCCACACTCAAGATGTTATTGATAGTTGAACATATGTGTGCACATATATGTATTGTATGAGTATATGTATTAAGTGTTTATGTAGTTCTTGGATCAGTATCCTTTTTGATTGCTAGTTGTCATTCCTATTGGTTGAGACTCACCTGTGATCGGGCTGATTGATTGAGTATGGGTGGAGATATTCAACCATAGCAGTCAATTAGGTGCCTATTTAATAAATAAGGTCTTAGTAAAGGGTCACTCTTTGATAAAGTGCCGACAAGGCAGGAAACGCATTAGAGGATCATCACCTGTTGTATGTCTTTTGGGCATTATGCCAAATAAATAGTTTATTTTTGAACCTGCATGCAGCCCGAATTCTTTGCGGTGCTCAACCTGACTTTGCCATGTTAATATAATTACAGTAGGCATATGTTTTATCATCAGCCACACAAGATTTCTGAGGTTAAATAACCTGTATAGAATGTAAATACAGTGCAACATTTGATTTTGTATGTTCAGGCCTTGTTGAGGGCAACACACATTATATTCCAAATTTGATCATCTTAAAAACAAGTCCTGAACTTGTTCACCAACTTCACAAGTTGGTGAAGGCAATTTTATCCCACAAGGAACTGTATATGATTTCAAAAAAGTATGGTGATTTATTTGTAAATAATAATAGAATGAGGAATCACTACCTGTATTTATTGTAAACTGAGACAACTTTTAAATGCCATTTGAACCTGAAGGTTCACATAACATAAAGCTTTGTTCGGGTTTTGGATATGAGTATTGCAAAGTTTATGATCGTTGTAGATAAGCATTGATAGGGGGAACACCCCTGTTGCTTATAAATATTACTGATATCCATTAGAGTTAATGCAATGCCCTTTCCATTTGAGAACAGGACTTTACCTGAGGTTATTGAGATTTGGTAAACTACTGGGATATTACGATAAAGAGTTAGGCCAACTTACTTGATTAGTCCATGTCTATAAAAAATAATTCAATACAGGTAAGTACTTAATTCATTTTGTGAGCAAGAAAAATCTAAATATCAAGTGTTTTCTGCAAACCGATTAAATGTTTCCCTGCATTTTCAGTTATGAAATGTATGCCACTTCTGCATATACATGATTTGTTTAAATGGTAATCAGAAATCTGTATACAGCAAAAATATTTGAATGATCACACCGCATAAAGTAGCTTTATGCCAGAGTACAGTCTTCTGTACTCTGGCATAAACCTTTTGACCCATTTATAATACTTAAGCACTAAAAGCTTTTTTTTTTAGTAAATTGTCAGTAGATGCTTCCGTTTTCTTAAGATAAAATACTAAATTGGCCTCTGAAAGTGGCATCTGTCAGAGCACCTGCAATTACACAGTTCTCCATCATTTTTTTCCATTGACTTCTCCTCACAATAATTGCCAAAAATTGGTGATCCTTTTCATCTGCTATGTTGTGCAGTGCAAACTGAGCAGATTTAAATTGTATAATTATTCTGCAAAATTCTCCTGTACCATGGACCATTTTGGAGTATGTTTATACTGCACCGACACACTTTATTCAAGCAAATACCCAGTATGTACCTGGCAGATACCTGGAATGCGCCGCTCCTCACCTCTGACAAGCCCCGTTGCGTTTGCCTTCCCAGCCTGGGTTCATGCCTGGCTGACGGGCGGCTGATCTGTTAAATGATAATGATTAGGATTTAATAGGCTGCAATGCTTCGCGTGTCTACCAGATGGCATAAATTCATGAATTGTAATGCAGTATATATATATATACTGTGCAGTATTGCAGCCAGCAGGAATAAAATGCTTCAATCCCTGCCTGGAAAATAACCTCAATGCACTCGGGCAGAAAACAGTCACAAACCTCAATACACCCGGGTATACCCGAATTCGTGGGACTAGCCGAGCTCGAATAAAGTGTGTCGCCAGTGTACAGTATTAACATGCTTAAATCTAAAAGTATTCCGTCCAAAAATTGGGCCGCAGAATTTTACATACAACACTGAAAGGCTACCTACATCAGGTACTTTAAGGCCATTTCCTTCCTACAATTAAAGGTTGCAAACATTAGGTAAAATAAATTAGAAGACTTTTCGGGTCTTTTAAGGTATTCTTCATGAATAACATGTATTCTCAAAGCTGAAAGTGTACAGCTTCAGAAAAGTATAGAACATGTACAAAGTAAGCATCTGATACCAACGTAGACATACAGGTCCATAAAATAAAAGATGTATCTTTAGATATGTAGATTTGTAATGTGCGTACTGTTTGTCAGTCGTGGTTACCTTTCAATATAAAATGGGGGCATTATATGGAAAGCCTCTAATTTAGTTGGTGAAAAACATTTACTGTATTAATTAACATTTTTGTGATATCATGCCAAAAGCCATTCATGTAATCATGTATCATCCCATGTTTATGTCAAATCACGGTCAAAACAAAATTCTCACAAATATCTTTGTGGTTGTGAATCAAATAGATTTAAAATGTTATGAGAATTTCATAATAGCTTTCGCTCATTGCCAGAATGGTAAGGATATTTGTGAGCATGGCCTCTGCTTTGACTTGACCTGGATATTCCCAAGAACTGCATTCATATTCCCTATTAAACTTATTTAATTATAAAATGTTTTACCAGGAAGTAATACAATGAGAGTTCTCTCTTTTTCAAGTACAGCTGAACCCCGTTATAATGTGGCCCTAGGGAGGCGCATGCGCGAAGCCGAGGTGAATGGAGTCCTGATCCCAGAGCTCCTCACCTGTCGGCACTCTTAACCATAATAAAAGCGGCAATTTTGAATATCACCCGGCTCACTATACAGCAAAAGCTTTATAAAACTGTAGAGATGGCTTCAGGCAGAACTGCTCGCACCAAAAGCCAGTCGGTTTGTACATATTTCAAGCGGAAAGCGGTGCCCCCAGCAGAGAAGCAGGATAAGATGGTGTCTCCCCCCCACCCTGCTACTAATGACCCTGACGCAGATCCCCTCACGGAAGATGAAGGGGATGAAGAAGTGGTTCGCAGAAAGGACTTAAAAGAATTCTGCTCACAAATGAAAAAGTTTTTCAAATCTGAGCTATGGGCTCTCAGAAAGGACATTGATGCCCTGGGAGAAAGAATTGACACTCTAGAAACAAAATCTGATGAATCAATGGCTGCCATCTCCCATACACAAGAACAAATAACCTCTCTGACTGACAAAGTCAAGTACCTCGAGGACAAAGCAGAGGATGCTGAAAATCGTGACCGGAGATGCAACATCAGACTGCGTGGTGTCCCCGAAAACATTACAGACCCAGAGGATTTCACCCTCAGATAGTTAGAACACCTCTTCCCGGACAAACCGGAGGCAGAGATAAGGTTAGACCGGTGCCATAGAGCTCTCCGAGGGAAGCCACAGAGCGGAGACCCCCCCAGGGACATTCTCTCCAGGTTCCATCACTTCCGCATTAAGGAAGAAGTGTGCAGAATTGCCAGAGAGGCCAGATCCTTGGAGTTTGAAGGAGTGAAGCTCCAGGTATACCAGGACCTGGCCCCGGCTACCCTCATGAAAAGAAGAGCCATGGCCCCCACCACACGAATACTACGGGACAATAATATTAAATATTGGTGGCTGTTCCCCTGTGCCCTTCTCTCTATCAAAAATGGAGTAGCTCACACCCTAAGGAAACCTGAAGACGGAGAGAGCTTCCTAAGGAAACTGGGCATCACGGGAGCCGCCCGAAGCTTGCCGGGTTCCCCTTTATCAGACCAACCCACTGCCTCTAACAGCTCCCCTGGCCCCTCATGGAATAAAGTGGGAGCCAACAAAACAAAGAACATTACCGTCCCTGAGACATCAGGGTCAGAGTGAACCTGTTCCGCCTGTTTTTGTACTTTCCCTAAGTTATCCCTGTTCCCAAGAGAAGCCACAGAGTATCCTTATCAAAATCCCACTCCCCGACAGTATCTGAGCTTACCTCCATCCTTAAGAGCTTGATCCCTACCTTGAGCTGATCCGCACGCCACTTTTGAACAGCAGCCATCCTACCCTGGTCCTCCCTGGATCAGAACGGGAGCTGCAATGAAGATGGCGCGAAACCGGGTATGACATCATCATCACGCTACCACCTCTCGCGAGAACAGGAAACACACGGCAATCCGACACCACCACCAAGATGGCTGCCATCGACGTCATCAGAGGTCTCCAATCCAGAAGCAGAGGGGAACCAAGTCAGAAGGAGGAAGCCAGATGAGCAGACCGGAGGCACACCAGCCCTCTGAGACGCACCGCATCTGAGCACCAAACTACAGTGGCGTTCCCCTTAGTAATCACTCCCACTAAAGCACCACATTATACACCACACACTACACACCAACAGATTAATAAACTAATATACTTACATAATACACAGCTTCATGTAGATAAATACGTAGGTATGTATCTGTATATACGTTTGTATACATATGTGCACGGACGGACATATGTATTTGGATATATCTCCTTCCACGCAGATACCAGTGCTTAGCTTTATATATCTATAGGTGTGAATTCATTGGTGTAAGTTTATACTAGTGCATATGTGATGAATTATGCACATAAAATGTTTATATGACATACATTATACGATTTAACATGACACATGGCTGAGTGCACGTATGTATTTATGTATATATGCCGGGCATCTGTTGTACAATGGCAGGCATATAAGCATAGGTAGGGTAATATAAGGTGACATTGTACAGCATAATAGGGAGTATGATGTGAGGAGTAGGGAGTATATATAGATTTTATACCGCTTGAGGTGTAGTATTGAGCACACATTATCTCTGGCGGTATCCACTATACCTATATATATATATATATATATATATATATATATATATATATATATACCTGATAGGTAGATATATATTCCGTATGTACCTTGATTTGGTTGGCTTACAATTTTTGCTAACATCTACTATCCCCCTAATACGCACCACTGACACACATCTGTACTACCTCCAAGGAACAATTAATTTAGCCTCCTTCCATCCATGCAGATATTTCTCCACCTTAGGTTCGCCACCATATCATCATCTAGCTCATCCAGTGGATTGCTGAATTCCCTCTTTGACTATGACTCTGTTCTGGCTCCACTATAAGACTGAGACAGTCAGCTCCTACCTTTCGGAGAGAAATATAGGGGGGCACATTAACTACCCGTCTACCTCACGGATAGGATTGGTCTCTCATTATGAGTCAACCATATGCTTAAGGATTCCAGTATGCATAACCCCAGCCTCTAATCCAAAAACTACACAGTAAAAGCACTACCTTCCATGGAGAGTATTGTAAATTCGGTTGTTCCCACATTCAGCAGATAACACTATTCAGTGTTTGCTGGTGTCCCCTCACGTTCGCTTACTCGTATATATGTATGTATTTATACACCTGTCTATATCATTGCAAGCATATATAAAGTTGTGTGGTATCCATTACCCAAAATCTACGCATAATCCACGGTCGATAGATACCGTCTGGATTATTACAGTTATTTTGGCAATATTCCCAAATTATATATACCGTGGTTACATAGGGTTAATGTTTAATAACTCTAGCGGATAAGGATCGGTTCCTCTGAGAATTTTACATTCTATAGCAGAAAGCATCATATCTCTTTACTTAAGGTTCAAAGTTTAAGTTGTTTAACTTGTTTAATATGTTCAAACTATTTGCCGCAATTTTGTTTTTTACTAGAAGAGTGCCGGTGGGTCCTGGCCTCGTCGTGGCTTATGCGTTCTCTAACCTGGTCCCCTAAAGCAGGAGACCAGCCCCAAGACCTAGGGAGGTCTGACTCCAATTTCAGAGGCTGGTTCATCCTGGGGATGATGCCTGAAGACCCTCCCTCTAGGCGCAGAAGCCGCCCTCGGGGCCCCCCGAGGCGAGCTCTTGTCTTCCCTTTTTTCCACTCCCTCGTTTCACTTTTCCTATTTTGTATATTAATTGATTTATTTTGTCTCTCCCTTCATGTAGCAGCCCCAGTACGTCTAACCTTTCCCCACATCCTCCCCCTCACAACCACGCTTCCAAGATACCTGGTATCAAGAGTCGCACTACAGACTCATGCAGAAAAAGGTAAAGAAAAGATCCCATCCGGCAGCAGCAGTGGTGAGTACTCACCATATGACACATCGCACCTCCCCCTCAATACAAGATGGCATTAACCCTAATCTCACACAACGTTAAGGGCTTTAATAGCCCAATAAAAAGAAGACTATCCTTTTCCGACTATAGGAGAAAACAAGCTGAAGTGTTGCTCCTCCAGGAGACACACTTTAGTAAAGCCAATACACCCAAATTCCTTGACAAGGGCTTCTCCCAGTTTTATACAGCCTCAGCGTCTGCCAAAAAAGGCGGAGTAGCCATACTTTTCAGCAACAAAATCCCATTTGTAGCCCAAACAATTAAAAAGGACGCGGAAGGCCGATTCCTCATACTCGTTGGCACTATACATGAACAACACGTCACGTTAGCATCACTATACGCCCTGTGTATACAGGACACTACATTCTTCAATAAGTTCTTAAGAATCCTAAGTTCAATATCTCAAGGCAGCATCATCCTTGCAGGTGATTTCAATATCGTAATGCAAGCTTGCCTAGATAGATCAGGAGGTAAAGACTCAGACAACAAAAAAGCACATCTCTCCCTCCTCAAAAACATAAAGGATAACCAATTAGTAGATATATGGCGTGAGATACACCCGACAAGTAAGGACTATACATTCTACTCCCACCCACACACATCATATAGCAGAATCGACTACTTCTTCGTTTCGGGTCAGTTGGTTCCTATGGTCTCTCACTCCGAGATCCATGATAATTCATGGTCCGACCATGCGACAATAGAGCTACGGTGCAACAAAATTCAGGCCCTTAGACCGGGGGCGAACTGGAAACTGAATGAGTCAATCTTAAAGATATAGCTATAGGCCAAGATATTGATCAATTCTTTAAACTAAACACAGGCTCTGTAGAATCTCATATTACCTTATGGGAAGCTCACAAAGCAACATTGAGGGGCCTATTAATCAGCATCACCGCTAAAAGAAAACGGGAGAGAGATGCTAAAATTATTATTCTCCAGGACAAACTCCACTCTCTACTATTATCTCACAAGACTCACCCAGACAAACAAACATTTCACACATTAAAAGATACTAAAATTGAATTAAACATGTTATTAACGTCCAGGGCCGATAACTCTCTAAGTTGGTCAAAGAGGCATCCACACATCCAACCACCAAAAGATAGTAGAAGAATTTGGCTCTTTTTATGGTTCCCTATACGATGGGAAGAAAGTGACACATAACAGCAAAACGAGCAAGGCTTTAAGAGATTTCTTGGCCAGCTCAAAGCTGGAGAGATTGACAGAGAGCGATCGAGAAAGGCTAGGCGCTGACTTCACTTTAGAAGAAGTGTCACAAGCTATCAAAGAACTCAAATCAAACCGGGTCCGGATGGTTTCTCGGGGCTCTACAATAAGAAATTCTCAGAATTACTTGCCCCAAGGCTGCTCCACATGTTCAACGCGATTTTAGCGGGAGCCCCAATTCCTGGAGATATGCTGCGAGCGTCAATATCACTAATACATAAGCCTGAGAAAGATCCACTGCATTGTAAAAGTTATAGACCTATATCCTAAATTAACACTGATATCAAATTATTTGCTAAACTTCTGGCCAACAGATTTAGTCTTATCCTACCCAGACTAATACATCCAGATCAAGTCGGTTTTATCAAAGGACGGCAGGCAGCGGACAATACCCGACGATTTATTGATCTGCTTGAATTGGCAAACAAAAATAACAATCAAAGTATGTTATTAAGTCTGGATGCAGAAAAAGCTTTCGATAGGATAGACTGGCCATATCTTAAAGAAACACTCGCAGCATTTGGATCCGGGGGTCGGGTGAGCAGAGTAATTATGTCTCTATACTCACGCCCAACAGCCAAGGTTGTACATCAGGGTTTCCCCTCACTCCCATTCCAGGTCCAGAGCGGCACGAGACAGGGGTGCCCGTTATCCCCTCTCCTGTTCGCCCTATGTATCGAACCTTTGGCGGCGCACATCCGCGACAATCCAGATATCTCAGGGTTAAACGCATATTTGCAAACACACAAAGTGGCCCTGTATGCTGATGATATCTTATTTATAATCTCAAAACCCCTCACCTCCCTCCCAAACCTATTTGACCTGCTAGACAGATTCTCCAAAGTCTCTGGATTTAAAATAAACCAATCCAAATCGGAAGCTCTAAACATCAATCTCCCTAGCCACACAGAGAAATTGTTAAAGTTGAATTTTCAATTTAACTGGCAAAAGAAAGCCATAAAATATTTAGGTATTCACATCACAAAAAGTGCTAAAAATATCTATTCCGCAAACTATCCCAACCTAATTCGGTCATTGAAAAAGGACCTCTCCAGATGGGCCTCCAAGAAAATTTCTTGGATAGGTAGGATACATAGCATCAAAATGAATTTACTCCCCCGTATCCTATACCTCTTCCAAACTTTACCAGTGCCACTCAAACTGAAAGATATACTCTCGCTCCAGTCTGAAATTTCTAAGTTTATATGGAAGGGGAAAAGGCCGAGTGTTAATAAAACAAATATGCAGGTATATCCCCATACATAGATTAGAATACTTGGAACAGAGTGATATATGTGACAGTTAAATTGCTGTGTACAATGCTATATTTTTACAAATGCTATCCCTTCCCCCCCTCCGCTATCCCCCCTTTTATATGTTATATGTTTTGTTAATTTTTCTTTTGTATGAAAAAAAAATGTTTAAGAAAAATTTAAGTAAAAAAATAAAAAAAATAAATAAAACAAATATGAAAAGATCTGTTATAGCGGGAGACTTAGCGGTACCCTGCCTGTTATCGTATTATAAAGCGGCGCAATTAAGTCATATTATACAATGGCACTCCAACCCTAAATTGAAAAGATGGGTGGAGCTGGAAGGTGCTGCTTGTTCCCCATTGGATCTTAGCAGTCTAATTTGGCTACCTCAAAGTTCTAGAAAACATATCAATCTGCCGCTCACCTCAATGACCAACTCGCTATCGGTCTGGGAAGCTTTGAAAATTAAGAATTCTCTTACATCAGACAATTCCCTGATGTCCCCCCTATGGAATAATCCGAGGTTCACGCCCGGCCTAATAGGCAGTAATAGTTCAATTTGGAGATCAAAAGGATACAATAGGATCAAAGATCTGGAGGGTTATAATCTTAAAATTAAAACATTCGAGCATATCAGATCAGAACAAAATATACCACATGCAGAATTCTTTAAATACCTCCAGATAAGAGCATTCTATAATAAATTGGCCCCATACCCCCCTTTGACAAAATTTGAAAAGCTCTGTCGGGCAGAAACCGACACGAAGGGACTTATATCAACAATATACGGAGAGGTAGTCGATTCCTTAACCTCACACCAAACGTTACCAGCATTTAGAAACCAATGGGAAAGAGACTTAGGAGAGACCCTGGAAGAAGACGAATGGAACATCATATTCTTAGCTACGGCAAAAAGCTCTATATGCACCACACTAAAGGAGAACGCATATACTGTAAAGTACTCATGAGATGGTACCTCACCCCACTCAAATTATCTAAGTTCGTGCCAGGTTCCTCCCCGCTGTGCCCCAAGCAGTGCGGGGGAATGGCCGACTTGTTACATATACTGTGGTCTTGCCCACGAATAGCCCAAGCATGGGAAAAGATCAGGAATTGGATTCAGAGGATTTTTGACCTTACTATTCCCCCAGATCCTTGGCTGTTCCTCCTGAACAGACCTCTAAAAGATCTATCAAAAGCACAAAATAAATTAATTGCTCATTTTGCAATTGCAACGAGGTGCGAGATCGCAGCATTATGGGAATGCCCCGACATACCAAACATCCCAAAGATTCGGAATCAAATGTGGTTTATTTGCCAGATGGAAAAGTTAACGAGTCTGGTTAACGACACTGGTGACAATTATCTAAACGTCTGGTTGCCATGGTTGACTCAGACAGACATACCCGGGGTTGAGCGTAACACAATTTGGCAATGATAGTGATAGATGCGTTCTCCCCTAGGAGTGGGTGACCGTAGGGACCCAATTTATTCCATCCCTCATACTTCTCGGGAGCCCGTGTACACACATACTGCTGCCAACAGTTGGGATAACTCACTTGACTCGGTGATACCAACATCTAGTAATAGATTCCACCCTCTCCCTTCCCCTCCCCAAACTCCTAATCCTCCTTCCTCTACCCCATTTCACCCCCCCCCCCTTTATTTTTTTTTTCTCCCTCTTCCCTTCTTTCCCGTTACCCCCACGGCTCTGTAGGGCGCGAACAGCCGTGGATCCCCCACTTTATTCAATACAATATGTTACACCGATTGTATTTATCTGATTGTAATGCACAAAACAACTATGCAACGTATGTTTTACTGTATTTCATGTACAATTACACCAATAAAATACAAGTTATAAAAAAAAATAATGTGGCCCTAGGGGTCCACAGAATGAGAATGCGTTATAACCGAGATCATGTTATAATATTTTGCCGCGTGAGGACTTACTGGCATCTGCAGCTCTCTCCTCTCTGCAAATGTCAGCTGGAGGAGGATTTAAAAAAAAAACCATTCAATTCAATGCTTTATTGCTAATGGACACCTATACCCACCAACACCATGTGGGAATTGAACATTAATGTACTTAAATGACTTGCCTAGGCGCCACAGTTCCCTATTAAATACACAGTGTTGTGATAAAATTCAAACAATAAAATACAATAAAATAAATGGTGTTACCCAACAGGATACTTCTCAAACCTTCCAGGGAAATATGCTTTGATTTCCCACAGGTACAGTCGTGGTTGGTTGTGGAAAGTGAGCGACCCCGTCAGGAATATAACATGTAAATAAAAAACATATAAAGCAATAATTGTGCAGTATTGTGATTATTCTTTGGCTTGTTTAAGAATCTTGGCTCTTGGGGAGAACCTACTTACAGCAACAGTGAAGAAAATTCGCATTTGTCTGACTCTGTCAGATAGTAGAGAAATGATGAGGTTTCTTTAAGGTGTACTTATATCCCCACTTGGTCTTGACACATGTGGATTGGCTCAGAGATGGTGAGACTCAAAATCCCATATGGTATATGTGGACAAAGAGCACAAAAACAGACCGATGGTGTAGGTTGTAGAACAGGATTTATAAATAGCAAGGTTAAAGGACATGTACTCACACTCTGTACATATATGTAATGCACATAAAGGTATCTTTAGCGCTAGATGCGCCCGCTGTCGCGTCTCCCCATCCCCCTCTATCCCCAGTCTTGCCGCCGCATCTCTGAGCCAATCCACATGTGTCAAGACCAAGTGGGGATATAAGTACACCTTAAAGAAACCTCATCATTTCTCTACTATCTGAAAGAGTCAGACAAATTCGCATTTTGCTGTAAGTAGGTTCTCCCCAAGAGCCAAGATTCTTAAACAAGCCAAAGAATAATCACAATACTGCACAATTATTGCTTTATATGTTTTTTATTTACATGTTATATTCCTGACGGGGTCGCTCACTTTCCACAACCAACCACGACTGGAATTGAACATTAATACATTTTATACACACAAGCAGGAATCGAACTCAGGACCTTTCATATACTGGTACCAAGTGTTTACCTCTAAACCACAGGCTTGGTGTGACAAACCAGACTCTATAAATGTACTTAACCTCTACAGCACATTTCAATGAACTGTACTCTGTGCTATGTTTCGAAAACCTGTCGCTTTTTCCTCCGCAATATAACAAAGATACGTCCTTTCCTCTGTTGCTCGACTTCTAAAACTCTGACTCAGGCCCTCATTCTCTCCCGTCTTGATTACTGTAACCTCCTGCTGTCCAGCCTTCCTGCCTCTCACCTGTCTCCCCTACAATCTATCCTAAACGCTGCTGCCAAAATCAGTCTACTCTTTCCGAGATCTGTCTCAGCATCTCCCTTCATGAAATCCCTCTCCTGGCTTCCGATCAAATCCCGCATCTCAAACTCCATTCTTCTCCTCACTTTTAAAGCTTTACACTCTTCTGCCCCTCCTTACATCTCAGCCCTAATTTCTCGTTATGCACCATCCAGACTCTTGCGTTCTTCTCAAGGATGTCTTCTTTCTACCCCCTTTGTATCTAAAGCCCTCTCCCGCCTTAAACCTTTTTCACTGACTGCCCCACACCTCTGGAATGCCCTTCCCCTCAGTACCCGACTAGCACCCTCTCTATCCACCTTTAAGACCCAACTTAAGACACACTTGCTTAAAGAAGCATATGAATAGCACTGTGGATATTCTGAACACCTGATACATAAAGCTTGGCCCCCTGCAGACGCACTTACCGGAACTCCCTCCTACTGCCTCTGTACGTTCTCCCTACCTACCAATTAGACTGTAAGCTCCTCGGGGCAGGGACTCCTCTTCCTTAATGTTACTTTTATGTCTAAAGCGCTTATTCCCATGATCTGTTATTTATATTATCTGTTATTTAATTGATTACCACGTGTATTACTGCTGTGAAGCGCTATGTACATTAATGGCGCTATATAAATAAAGACATACAATACAATACAATATGTAAAGTTTGTTTTTGGTGTCTGTGATGTCACACAATCACTGTAGTGTAGAGTTAAATAATTGGTACTAGCACATGAAAGGTCTTGGGTTTGATTCCTGTATGATATGATATAATTTATAAATTATAAAAAAAAAACAAATAATAATGTATTAATTATTGTATCATTTATAAATTATTATATTGAAAATTTATAAATTATTATTTTCTTTATAAATTATACCATATCATACAGGAATCAAACCCAGACTCTTTCATATACTGGTACCAATTCTCTACCTCTCGATTACAATGTGCTGTAGAAGTTAAGGATACAGATGCAGCAACAAGTATTAGAACTCTGCCTGGGTAGATTCTGGGGCAGTCTCATAGTAAATGCCTCAACGTTGCCTCAACATTTCTGTGAGATTCTTAATGGAACATAGGATTAACACAGCAGGGGGTCTCTGCAAACTGAATGGGACTGCAGGGACCCCCCGCTGTGTTAATCCGATGGCCCATTAAGAATCTCACAGAAATGCTGAGGCATTAACTGTGAGAGTGTCCCAGAATCTCCCAGGAATTTCTCAGGTAAGTGTTCTAATAATGGTAGCTGCATCAGTATTTATAGAGTCTGTTTTGTAATACAAAGCCTTTGGTGTAGAGGAGAGAATTGGTACCAGTATATGAAAGGTCCTGGTTTTGATTCTTGTATGATATGGTATAATTTATAAATTATAAAATAAAAAAAATAATAATTTATAAATTATACAATATAATAAAAATAAAATTATAAATTATACAATAATTTATTATTGACATTTTTTTTATAATTTATAAATGATACCAAATCATACAGGAGTCAAACCCAGGACCTTTCATATGCTAGTACCAACTCTCTACCTCTACACTACAGGAATTGCGTGCTGTTACAGACTCTAAACACAAACTTTATATACATAGTACACAGTGCAGTCTGTTAGCAATAAAGCATGGAATTGAATGCTTAAAAAAAAAATTCACATGTGTAGGGGGATGTGTGTTGTGTCATGTGACCCTCCTCTGCGCTACAAGTCTACGTAAGTGCCGTGCATCTGGACACAGCCCTATGAAGCAGGGAGAGGAGAGAGCTGCAGAGAGGAGAGAGATCTAGATGCCTGTAAGTCCTTGTACGGCGAAATGGAGATCGGGAGCCACGCTCATACCGCGTTATATGCGGATCCACGTTTTAGAGGATCGTGCTATAACGGGGTTGAGCTGTATGTCCTGGGCACAAACCTATGATTGGAAATGTTGCATTAAATGAACAGTGGTAATACATTCAATTTACAGATATTTCATGGACAGTTAGAGATAATAAATGATTATGGGCCTATGTAACAGTTACAGACAAAGTTACATTGTGTTAAAAGATGGAGGATAGGTCTTCAATGTTTTGTGTTAGAAGACTTTACCCAACCCAGTAACCAAGCAGTGAACGGCAGCAAATGGCTGACACCTTTTGGCTGCCATCAAAGGCAATCCACCTTTGGGGTGATGCAGATATAGGCTAATGATGTTCTGAATTAATTTAGCTGGGCTATGAAGTTCCTTTGTCCAGAGTCATAAACACTTCAGGGGGTGGGACTGATGAAATACAAAGCAGCAAACAATGCCAGATGTTAACCTACTGTATAGCAATCTGGTTATGTGCAGATTGGGATGATCTTGGGAAACTCTTTCAGATGTCCGCCTTTAACATCCTACTCATACAGTACTTGTTACATATGGTTTACCTTGAATATCAAGTGTTCCTAAATGAACTCTTAGATATACATTTAATTCAGTAGATTGAACAACAATGTTTATTCCATTATAATATTAATTGCACATACTTTTTACAAAAACTGTGATATACTGCTGGTAAGGTGGGTTGTCCTTCCTTTGGTCAAATACCATGTAATATCATGTTATTGTGAACAAATCTTTCAGACCGTGGAAAATATTGACTAAAGTTTCACAGGATTTGAGGAATATGGTTAAACAAAGAAGAATTCCCGTGCTCCTACCTATGGGGCTAAAATATACTAGTGACATTTTTACATTTAGAACCTAACGCTGTGTAACAAAGGTGTCTTTTGTTTCATATTTTGATCAAATCATGATTCAAGTCTGCCAACCTTGTCAAGGTAGACTCCATTTAGCAGGTACCTACACTGAATATATGCCATTTCTTATTGTCCTATTGACTAAACTTTGTGAAGTATGTGAAAGTGCCCTGAAGGGGTTAAATACATGACGCATATGCTTATTTCTGATTTAGTGCAGTTAAAAGCTGGCCAAAGCCAGTAACAAAGTCCCCTTATTATAAAGATAAACTCTGCGTGCACAAATATCCTTGTAGGAAATACTGTATGAATACTTACACATACAATATCTCTTCTTTCTGGCAGTCAGAATAATTCACCTAGTCTTCAGTGGAGGGGGAAGTGTAGACTGACAATGAGGTGTATAAAACCGTCATGCTAAATGGAGAATTGTTAAGGAGATCTATCCTGAAGGGAGGAGCCATACACCTCCAAGGAACTGTTTAGTAAAACAGAAACCAGGTGAGCAAAAACCTACCCTATAAAGGAATGTATCAGCATCAGTAACACTATGATTAAATGTCCCCAATGAGTATGCAGCATGGAAAAGATTAACATTACTATACTATTGAAGGACCAATCCAAGCAATATCCTACATGTGGTTTTTTTATTTTTATTAAATCCTTTTTTTTAGTATTGGATACTTACTACCTGTGTTTTATTTTAAAATTCAACACAATACCATTTTTAATGAGTTTTAATATACTGAGCATCTTTTGATTTCTTTAGCAGATATTAGCACACCTCCCCAGCAGTGCAAGTTCTTTGTTGCACTTTCCTGTTTGTGATCATTTGTTGCAAAGATTCCCAGCAGTTTGAGCTGTTAACTATAACAGATAATGTTACCTTGATGATATAGCTGCTGAGTTAAACTGACTGAAGGATTTTATTTATTCGTTGTATTTATAAAATGTTTTACCAGGAAGTAATACATTGAGAGTTACCCTTCGTTTTCAAGTATGTCCTGGGCTTAGAGTTATGATGATAAAAAATACATAGTTACAAAATGCTTACAAAGTAGTTGCATTAAGTGAAGAGGGTTATACATTATATACAATGCATTGCATGCACAGTAAAATATAATATATATTATAGGCATATGTAACAGTTACAGATCAGATTAAAATATGAGACAGCTCTTGTTTTGAAAGAACTTAGACTGATGGCAGCTTTGAAAGTCTCTGGTAGATTGTTCCAGTTGTGGGGTGCACGGTAAGAGAAGGAGGAGCGGCCGGATACTTTGTTGAACCTTGGGACCATGAACATTCTTTTGGAGTCCGATCTCAGATGATAACTGCTGTATGTGGTAGGAGTGAGGAGCTTGTTCAGATAGGCAGGTAGCTTACCCAGAAAGTATTTGAAGGCAAAACAGGAAAGATGAACTTTGCGCCTAGATGCAAGTGATGACCAATCTTGTTCTTTGAGCATTTCACAGTGATGTGTGTTGTAGTTGCATTGGAGGACAAAGTGGCATAGTGAGTTGTAGAGGGTATAAAGTTTGCCAATGTGCATTTGGGTTTCCGTGCCATATACTATGTCCCCATAGTTTATAATTGGCATTAACATCTGCTGTGTGATGCGTTTTCTGACTAGCAGACTTAGATAAGATTTGTTCCTATATAGTACACCTAGTTTGGCATAGGTTTTGGATATCGGGGTATCAATGTGCAACCCAAATGTTAACTGGGAGTCAAACCAATTGCCCAAATTTTTGAACCTAGTAACAGGGGCTAGGATAGTATTAGAGTTGGTTCTGATCTGGAGCTCATTCATAGGGACATTTGGAAAAGTAGCCTCTGTCCAAATGCCATTGTTACAGTCTTGTCAGTGTTTAAAAACAGTTTGTTTTGGGAAATCCAATTTTCAAGTCTCAAAGAGTCAGAGTGAAGTATGTGTCAAAGGTCGGAGAGGTTAATGCTGTGTGCATATAACATTGTGTCATCCGCATACATGTGTATTGAAGCTCCTTTACAAGCTGAAGGAAGATCATTAATGAACACCGTAGGTGATATCCAAGGGGTCTGAGTTAGTGCCTGAGATAGACAGATGTTGAGATCTACCTGATAGGTAGGAATGAAACCAGTTTAAAGCATGCTTTCCTATTCCAGATCACCTGAGTTTGTTTAGCAAGATCACATGATCAACATTATCAAAAGCCTTTGCAAAATCTAGGAATATTGCTGCAGTATGATTTCCCAGTTCCACACTGGGCCTCGTTGCAAATTTTTAGCAGGGTAGTTACCGAGGAGTGTTTGGGGCGAATGACAGATTGAAATTGGCTAGGGAAATATGTCTTGGTATAGTAATCGCTTAATTGGAAGTGAACACATTTTCCATGACCTTGGATAGTATTGGGAGAAGAGAGATTGGCCTGTAGTTTGAGACAGTGTTTTTATCCCCACTTTTGAAGATTGGGACAACTCTGGCAGTTTTCTAGGTCTTAGGGATATGGCCTGTAGACAAAATAGAGTAGATTAGGAAAGCAAGCGGTTGGCAATTGCTGGGGCACCAAGTCTTGGGAACTTAGATTTCAGTATGTCATGTCCACATTGGCTGCTTAGTTTTATTTGAGGAGCGCTTGTGTAATCTCCTCTTCAGATACTGGGACAAATTGAAAATTGTGGGCAGTGTTAGGGTAGGGTGGGGCTATAGGGGTACTCCCATAATTAGCTTCATGTATGTAGTTCTGTTAGATTGTGCTAATAAATTAGTAGCACACCCCACAAAGTATTCATTGAATGCATTTCTAATGTCAGTGGGATTTGCCAGAGTAATATCCTTCTTAATGATATTACATGGTTGTTGATGGCTAGAAGGCTGGAATATACCATTGATAACCTTTCAGAAGTTTGCTGGGTTTGATGTATTCTGGTGAAGATTGACTCCAGAGTTACAATGTATCCGTATATTACTAAGGTAACATTATCTATTTTTACAGTTTGGAGCTCAAACTGCAGGGAATATTGGCAATAAATTATCATAAACAGGAAAGTGTTGCAAAGATTTTGCATTGCTGGGAAGGTGCTCTAAAAACTACTATACAAATCAAAGGATTAGTTAGTAATCACTATAGTAATTAAGGGGTTAACTATCCTCCCTTGCTACACACCCAGGACCATTAACCACCATTCCCGGGGCAACTACCCCCCACCATTCACCCCCACTACCCATTGATTGCCACAGTGTTAAACCATGCCCATATAATTTGGGCATGCTTTTCCACTATAACAGTCAATTGATTTTTTTTAATTGAAATTGAATGTGATGTTTATTTGTGACGTTTTTTATTTGCAACTTGCACATTGACTGACATAGTGGCAAGCCATGTCCATAGGGCATTGGTGGGCACTGTGCCAATCAATGGGTAGAGGAGGTGGGGTAGTTGCCCTGGGGATGGTTGTTAGGCTTCCTGGGTGGGTAGCGGGAGGGGGGTTACCCCTTAATTACCATAGTGGTTAATAACCGCTAAGGTTATTAAGAGGTTAGTGGCCAATAGTTCGTTTTTTTTTTAAATTTTACTGTTGGTGCCCCCTGAGGTGGACAAGGAGGCCTTCATCCATCAAGGGGTAAGTAGAACTTTAATTTAAAATATGCTGGCTGGGTAATGTTTTGGTTATGTTTTATTATGTAATCGGCAAATGAGCTATTATCCAGATATGGATAATAGGGATTTTGCCCATTACATTACTGTATGTATTGGTTGCGAGGGTAGATGAACCAGGGTGTGTGGCTAGGTCTCTCGGTTGGATAGTATGAGGGGTTAACACTTTCATTCTACCGCTAAGGTAATGAATGGGTTAACCCCTTGCGCATCTTTCCCGGTAGGCCTAACCACCCATCCTGGGGAAACTACCCCGTTCACTCACCCCCTTTCCCCCAATACACCATGTAGTCTAAATAAAACCCTTAATTGACTTAGCGGTTAGCCACTAAGGTAATGAAGCTGCTTTTATTTTATGGGGTGCCAGAATCCCTCTGCTTTGTTCAAATCTCCTGATCACGTGGGCCATGACGTGGGAGAATTTAAGCATGGCTGCTGGGATACCAGCATCCCACAACGAGGCCTGTAATTTGGTAATCAGGGGGTCCCTGGACCTGAAATCAGTGCGGTTCAGTTTTGGAGACCCGTGGCTACAATACTGTATTATTCAAATAAAATCCCTGCGATCGCCTATTAGAGGTGTGCAGGTAGAGTGACTGATTCAGTCTATCCCTTACAGCGCGTCTCTTTCAGACAGATGGAAAATTAGCCTGGCTGCTGGAATCTCATGGTGTAGGACGGTATAAAGTGCCGAATTCGCAAGGCAGGCAGTCGACAACAGGCAGAAAAAGAGCAAAACAGTGCACTGCCAGGGAGCCAGGTGGTGTAGATAAAAAGGTCTATTTATTCAGCTTTACCTTACAAAAAACATACCCCCCAGGGGAGAAAACAGTACCTCCTACGCGTTTCGGACCATGGGGGTCCTTTATCAAGGAGTGTGGGGGATAGAAGAGAGGGGACTCCTTCATATACACCACATAATCATTAATCTTCAATTTTAGATTTGGCCCCAAAGCCGGGTGCGTGCCGTTATGACGTCATATGTGTGAGTCACTGGTGGTGTTTCGGAATTCAGACCTTTTTATCTACACCACCTGGCTCCCTGGCAGTGCACTGTTTTGCTCTTTTTCTATCTACTGGACTTTAACCAACGGATCTGCATGCCTGGATAAGGACTATGATGGATTCTGGGCTACAGTTGGAGTGGGTAAGAGTTCAATATATTTATATGTGTGATTATTATAGATGAGTACAATTTTGGCACTGTTTGTCTCCAATGAGGGATCATTAGAGTATCTTATAGGTACAATAGTTGGTCACCTTCAGGAGACTTATGTGTTTAGGTCACTCACATATCGCATCTCTCAGTTAACCCACTCCACGTCTGAGTCCGCCCACCAGTCCTGTTCATTATGTAAGAATAACCTTTTGGAAAAACTTCCACTGACTTTGGAGCACCCATTCCTTTCCATATCTCCATAAGTAGACAACAGGCACCTGTACAATCAATGTTTTTCTTACCTTTGATGTCTTCACCCTCCGATTCCGACTGCAGCAGGAACCTTTTCATCCTCAACGCAATGCTCCTCAACTGGTAAATTATTTTCTTCTGTCTTCTATCTTCTGTTATTTCCTTGCAATCCAATACAATGGGGTGAATGTGGTCCCAGTAACAACAATGTGATCTAAACAGGCACTTAAACACAATAGAGTGAAGGAAAAAATAATATATTAATATATAGTGAAATAGTGATAAATTCTAATAATATAGAAAAGTGAAATGAAGTGAAAAACGAAATCTCAACCTCCAAGGAGAAATTGTACTCAATCTCCACTAATAGACAGCACTTCAAGGATTAGGAGGGAGCATGATCATCAGGATTCCACCCCAAATAAAGAGAGAAACAATATACAGTAGTGCACTTCTGTATATGCAAAGTGGCAAAACAAATCTTCAGAGTCTTGGCTCATATAGAGAGCCTACTTACAGACTGGCAGATATAAAACTGCAGTGGGTATGGATAATGTCGGCAGATCTGGGATCCAGTCTTGTCTTTTATGTCTCAGAGAAAGACAAAGGAGAAACAATTGTGCAGACGAGTATAACATTTATCAAACATAAAAACACGAAACAATAATGTACTCACATTCTGTACAAAACATACAGGCACATCAAATAGGATGCAACTTTGATACTGCCGAGAAGAAGTGTAGTCGAAGCCGTCTCTGTTAGTGGAATCCTCCCGCAGCACAGTCGCTTCGGATGGTGTCTGACGTCACATCCGCCGGAATCACTGTCTCTTCCGGATTCATGGGGGAAATGGGCAGATGTGGCGGCGGCTGATCCTGAGACAGTGATTACGGCGGTTGTGACGTCAGACACCATCCGAAGCGATTGTGCTGCGTGAATGTTGTCCAGTCAGCTTCTAAAGCATAAATGAGATGGGACAGGCCTTATATAAGGCCTGTGATGTCACATTTGAGTGTGAAGGCACCACCCCGATTAGCCAGTGTACCATGACAGATTTTTTGTAAAGGATGTAACGTCATCAAAAGGGAGGGAAGCCAAACAGGAAGGCTATGCTTCCCTCCCTTTAAGATGGCGTCACCAAAACAAAATGGCTGCCATCACATGTTACTCCAAACAATCAGATTGGGAGATATACTATGTGAGGCATCACATGGTACATCCAGAATCTGATTGGTTGTAGTAAACCATGTGATAGCTTCCATTCTTTTTAAAGCATGTGACATTCCTCCCTTTAAGATGACGTAATTTAAATATACGTTGCATAGATATTAGCATATTTCCCAGCCGGCACCTCAAATGTGCTTATTTTTTAGCACAGGCATTCCTCTCTGTCCTCGGCTACTACGTCTCGAAAGACAATTGGTTCATCAGTGGTATTTTCTTCTCACTCTAAGTCTGATTGATTATGCCCTGTGTAAAAAATGTCTTTTAGAGGTCCTCCTTAACGCCCTTTATAATAAGAACACCGACTTTTATTGTTCATCCATCGTTTTGATTGAGTGCAATCATTTGCTTCTTTAAAAACATAAGTTGCTACATTGTTTTCTTTAAACATTTGTTATATTTAATAGTCTTCTTCACCATATTGCAGTTACATTTTTGTACATCATCAGTTATACATTTGAGTATTGTCATGCACAGCTCAATATATTCAACTTTTGTTCATGCATTTTTGGATTGTTTTATTTCTTATAATTTCCTGAGTAACTGCTTTGTCTCATCGGCAATTTTCTTGCCCTGTTTTTTGTTAGTAATTCCTCCATTATTCTCTGTTCTGTCAGCTATAATCTTCATCAGCTCTTATAATTGTTTATCAAAGAATCCTGTGCATCTTGCACAAGCTGAAATGGTTTCCAGCTCTAGTTGCAATTCTCGGCTGTTATTTTAGACATTATTGATGTTTGTTTGTGTCTTCTTTTTTATCAGTTCTATTCTTTTAATGATGGTGCAGTATTTAATCACGTGTTTCATGTTAGCTAGGATATAGTCATAAATGATTCTATTGGGCCCATTACATGTCCATTTTCTATTTGAAATCTTTTCCCATTTTGCATTTGCCTCCTGTTGCCTTAATACTACTTACCTACAGTATTAACTCTACGTCTTTCTGCTGGGCATTTAAATCTCTTATTATAATCCTAGTGTGGAACAGTTTCTTTGTGAAGTAAGGTAATTTCTCCCACTTCATTGTCTTCATTGTCTTAATTTCACTTCTTTGCTTGAAGCTGGGACATACTTCTGGATAATTTGAAACTTGTATCTCTTTGGTAATTGAATTATGATTATGGCTGCAATTTGTAACGGTCTGTCATAGTCCACTATCTTGTTTTTCTACTGTATTTCTTGTTAATGATAAAATAATATTAGCTCCACTAGTTATTCTATTTTTAAACCTCTGTAAAATAGTAGGTGTTTTTGAGCTCAGTGAAACATACAGTATTTCCCTAAGGCCAAAAATATCCCATTTCATATCTTAAAGCTGTGTAGAAACTCCTCCGGTGGGAGGCAAGGCAAAGCACAGCCGGAGAAAGAAATGCCGGGGGACTGATGTAAGCTAGAACATCTTTATTGGCACAGTATACTGACGGGTCCTCTAACGCGTTTCAGTAGGCTGAAACGCGTTAGAGGACCCGTCAGTATACTGTGCCAATAAAGATGTTCTAGCTTACATCAGTCCCCCGGCATTTCTTTCTCCGGCTGTGCTTTGCCTTGCCTCCCACCGGAGGAGTTTCTACATTCCTGTCTACCACAGAGCACGCCGGGCTGTTGATTCAGAACTCGCTTCACCGGAGCTCGTAACCCCCGCCGGTCACGTGACCACCCGCTGTGAAGGATCGCACACAGCAGGGTAGGCGGCAGAAGAGTGGATCAAAGGGCCGCCTTCAAACGGAGATCCCAGCCGATATCAGCCGAGCTGTGACCAGAGGAGTACTGGAGGAAGGAGCGGCGAGAGGATCGTGGAGCACACGGCACTACACATGTCTATGTGAGTTTCTTTTTATCTTTAGTCTATCTGGAGCTCACTCTGAGCCAACTGCTGGAAAAGATTTATCACTAGTGTGTAGTTTGCCTGACCCCCATCCCCAGTCATACAGCGAGAAGGCTCAACAGTGTTCATTGCTTCTGAGCGCCTGAGGGGTTAACTGTTGTTCACCCATATCTTAAAGCTGGTATTCCAGTTCTTGCAGTGATACTTCTCTGGGGAGTCGGGCATTATTAAAAAAAGATATGAGGAAAAACACATAATGATAATAATAATAATAATAATAATAATATTGTTTATTTGAAAAACACCAACATATTCTGCAGTGTTGAACAATGGGTGATGTAAATGACCTAAACTGAATGAAATACCAAATAAGGACAAACAAGCATAAACATATACAGAAGGTAATGAGGGCCCTGGTCATTAGATTCATGAAATAAAGAAGAAAAGAAAGTCTCTTACCGGAGACGTCTCTTCAATTAACAGAAGATCATGGACATCTTTGCATCAGGCTGTTGAGCATTGCTTCATGGGTCAAGAGTTGGTGCCGCAGTAGGATGACGAGGGTGAATCCGGCAAAGGTATGAAACACATTGATAGTATTCAATGTAATTTTTCATTTATTTTTATAGGATGCCCATTGACTGCAAATATTTTTATCTATGCCCCTTTCTGTGTATAAATAAGCACAGTGACAAGCAATGCATTTTTTGGCAAATGCTTGTTTTTATTTAATTGTTATGTATTGTATTTTATATGGGGTTATTTTTGTTGTAGGTGTCCATTCATCACCATTCTGGCAATCCATGCACATATTATGGGATTTGTTTACAACTGTGACAATCAATTGGTTTATTGACAAATGTTTTCTTTTTATTGAAATGTAATATATTTTATTTTTGTGCTTTTTTTTTAGGTTACCCATTTATTGCCATAGTGGCAATCCATGGCCATATTGGTGGCATGGTTTATCAATTAATTAGTTTATTGGCAAGTATTTTTTTTATATAAATGTAATGTATTTGATTCAGTGCTTGTTTTTTAATTTGTAGCTTTTCAATTCATTACCATTGTGGCCATCCATGCCCATATTGTGGGCATGGTTTACAACTGTGACAATCAATGGGTAGAGGGGGTGGTTGTAGTTGCCCCAGAGAGGATGGTAAGGCAGATGGGGGGTAAACCGCTCAATTACCATAGTGGTTAATAACCGCTAAAGTGATTGAGGGGTTGCAGGTCAGAAGTTAGATTTTTTTATTTTACTGTCAGTGCTCACTGAAGAAGAGTAGGACACAGAGGAAGATGAGGAGGATGAGGATGGCCTTCATCCTTGCTGGGGTACGTACAATTTGCATTTAAAATATGCTGGCTTGGTAATGTTTTGTTTATGTTTAATTTTTCAAGGGGCAAATGTGCTATTATCCAGATCTGGATAATAGGGATTTTGCCCATTACTGTACTGTATGTGTTTGGGGGTTAGCGACGGGGGGCTGTTCTAAGTATTGTATTGGTGTTTGTAGTGTATAGTAATGTTTATTGGGGGTAGAGGGAGAGAAGGAAGGGGGTAGTTTCCACGGGGTGGGTTGTTAGGCTTCTCGGGTGGATAGTGGGAAGGGTTAACACTTTTGTTACCATAGTGGTTACTACCTCTAAGGTAATAAAGGAGTTAACCCTTCCCAAAACCTTCCAGGTAGGCCTAACCACCCACTGCAGCTGTGTCCCTGACTACACTGATTGTTAACAGGGCAAAATCTCTATCTGCAGGGGCCTTCCCTAGAGCAGCCACAATCCTAATGGTGAGTTGGGCCTAGCTGGGGCCAAGGGGGATAGCCTGGCCTAGTGTAGGAGCTACTTGCTACCTACACACTACCTCCCCCTACCTTATCCCAGCACCAACTGACTCGCATTGTCTGTGCACAACAATGTATCCCTCCAGCAGGAGGAGCTACAAGCCCTATTGGCTCCCTGGCATCAGGTGGCCTACCTGCCTCTAAACATTCTGGGGGCTGTAGTCCTCCATGGCCCTCATTATCATTGAGGCAGCGTGCGCGATGCATACTGCGCATGCGCAAGTCTCCCTGCCCCTTCGCATGCATGTAATGGCTGCTGCATCGCCCTAACTGCGCATGCGCGACATCTAGGGGTCCCTGTACTATGGAGCACCATCTGGGTCCTGCCTCCCTTTCTATAATAGCCGCATTGCGTCTGCGCATGCGCAAGCCTCAGTGCAAGCGCGGACACAACAAAGATGGCAACGTCCTGCCTTCGATGTTGCCGGGAGCCCCCGGCGACACACTCGCCCCCGCAGCAGCCCCTAAACTGGTAGAGATGCTAATAAGGGACCGGAACGACCGGGAGCCAGATGGGGCTTGGCTATATCCTCCCCCTGGTGGAAATACCAACGACCCCGCTTGGAGGACACTGTTACACTGCCACCGTTACACTGCATTAGTTTACACAATAAAAATGCAGGGCATGATATGTACAACTTATCATAATTACTTTATATGAATTGGTACACAACATAACAACAACAGTAATACCCGAGGCCAGCTGAGTGTTACAAAAGGGGTATTGAAGAACTGCTCACCTAATTAACCAATTGTCCTTAAAAAGTAGGTGCAAGGGGTGGGTTATAATGCAAACAGGATTTGAACAGAGAAGTTCAAGAAATACCCCTATAACTGCACTCTAAACTGTATGTAAATGTTTCAGAAGTAGTAGGGTAAAATATCCCCCATACCAGAAACTAAAAGGCGAAAGCGGCGCAAAAAATAAAAAAGTTTTATTACATAATTCAAAAATAGACACTCAAATAGATAAAAATGGGTATGAACTGGACCCCTAAAAGGAGCGAATGGAGTCCTAATGGAGGTGCTTATAGTACTATTAAACCTTTATAATTGCAGGGTGCACCCCATAGGCTCCTGCAAACTTAGGTACACATATAGCCACTGAGTCTGGGTATATAGGAGTGGTATTCCTACTGGTGTATATACTCCTAGAACTATGTTGCAATAACCAGGGTGTGGACCCTATAGCGTGTGTATCTGGAGTACTGCAGTCTGTGTGTTTGGCTGGGAATGGGTAAGTGACAGAGTATTCCTAGGTTGGTAAATATCAGCACTATGTGCTACGTGTAGGTTAAACCAAGGATATATATACTGTGGATAATGCAGTCCTATATGCGACAGTATAATCACAGACCCCAAGAGGGTAATGGCATATCCGTCTCGCAATTCACACCTCTGCCAAGTTAGCTCACAAAGCTAGAAACTCATTAAACACAGATGGCTGCCGTTACAGCCGCAACAAAGCCCGTGGTTGGCGAATTGCCAAAGCCCACAAGGAGGGAGGTATAATAAGTCCCAGCTTCAGGGAGCTGAAAAACGGCTAGCCTATACAAGGAGAATAAAGGAATACAACCCGTTTCAGATGGCTGAGAGTGTCTTTGCAGTCGCTCCTACAGTGACGTCGCCGTCATGACGTCAGCAAACACCCGACACGTGTTTCGCGCGGATGACGCGCTTCATCAGGGGGAGGAGTCTGCCCTTCCGTCTAGGTGACTGGTATATATAAGGGGATCTGTGTTCCTATTGGTCCCTATTCTAATTGGTAATATTAGCATAGAAACATAGCGTAAATGACCCTGTCAGACCGGGTTAAGTCAAAAAACGAATCGTTCAGGACTTCTAATATTCGTAACTTTAGTAAAGGTTTGCACATTCAGTGTACTGTTGGTTATCCTTATGCACAGGTGTCCTGATACTGTGGTGCACTCATTGTGGTAAGTGCAGTACCAGATAACTTTATGTGGCTGGTGGGAGACTCAAAAAGGTAGGTAAGAGGACTTGTGTGATGATAAGGCTATCTCATTTATCAAGTGTAAATAGGGTAAGTAAACAGTGGCATATGGGTATAGCCCTCTATAGTACATACTGGCATATAGATGTATATATCTCACTAATGTGGGAGTGAAGACTACATAAATATACTGAATGCCATTGTAAACGTAGGTTACTCTTGCAAAAGGTAGATAGACGCGTACAGTAGTAGAGGTGTAGGAGTGTGCGCCCACTTAGGTGATCCGCCCCTAAGGTCAATACGGATCTAGACTTTCTTTACATGCTGTATACCATGATCCCAAAAAGATGTCTCATTATTCAACTATATGTTAAGTAAAACAATGGCATAGATGTATATAAATGTAGCTCACTATACTAGCATGTAGGTGTATATACGTGTTGACTTTCTATCGTGGGGGTGAGGGCTACATTGATGAACTGGATGCCATAATAGTGGTGTCTCTTGAAAAGGTAAGTAAGCAAGGGGATGTGTAGTGTCCTTGCTTAACATTAACACTAGCGTAGAAATGAGGAATACATGAAACCCTCGTTAAGTCCCGAGGGGGCCTGTGTCTGAAGGAGATAAATCCATCGACATTCATGTTGGAGGAGGATTTTATCCCAGTCGCCTCCTCTCGGTCTTGGAGGAACATGTTCAATTGCAGAGAACATCATTGTTTTGGGGTTACCCTGATGATGCTCGGCAACGTGTCTAGCAATGGGGGTATCCGTAAGATTCCTTACGTTACCCAGGTGTTCTAATACCCGTACTTTGAAGGGTCTGTGGGTCTTCCCCACATACCTCTTTCCACAGCTACATGTCATGAGATATATAACACCACTGGTATCACAATTCATAAAGTCATTGATCTGGTAAGATGTTGTGCAGTTGTTATTTGTATATGATTTAATGTTCTGCATGTAGGGACAGGCCTTGCATCTCGTACACTTATAAAAACCTTTTGGTTTCTCTCCTAACCATGTTTTTTTAGGGATCGTTTGAAAATGGCTACGTACGAGCCGATCCTTGACGTTTCTGCTGCGCCTACAGCCCATGCTTGGTCTTCCTGGTAGTATCTTCTTCAGATCAGCGTCTTCCAGAAGGATATGCCAGAACCGATTAAAGATGTTTCTAACTTCCTGCCATTGGCTGCTGTATTTGCCAATAAAGCGTATGGTATTGTCCTCATTTAGCTTTTGTCTTTGTACAAGAAGTTCAGTTCTAACTGTCGTTAGTGCCCTGTAGTGGGCTTTTTTAATAACCTTGTTGGAGTAGCCCCTTTCCCTAAACCTCCTTGTCATGTATACGGATTGCAATTTGAATTCCTCTAGGGAGGAGCAATTCCGTCTCAACCGCAAAAACTGACCAACGGGAATATTATCAACAATATGCCTGGGGTGATGGCTTGTAGCCATAAGTAATGAGTTGGTAGATGTTGGTTTCCTGAAGATGTTAGTCTCCAGGCTCCCAGTCTCAGTCTTACTAATGGTGATGTCCAAAAAGTCTAATTGTTGCTTACTGGACTGATATGTGAGTTTGAGGTTGAAAGCATTATTATTTAGGTGTGCAATAAATTCCACCAGTAACGCCCTGGTACCATTCCAGAAGAGGAGAATGTCATCGATATATCTGACCCATAATACGACGTGTTGGGTATATCTCTCAAATTCCTCAAGGAAGACAGCGGTCTCTTCCCACCATCCCAGGTACAGGTTGGCATATGTGGGTGCACAGGTCGTACCCATAGCTGTGCCCTGTACCTGGTGGTAAAGGAGGTGGTCAAAGAGGAAAAAATTATGGGTCAGAGTATATCTTAATAGGTTTAGCACCAGGGCGTTATGTGGAATGTCAGAGTGCCCTCGTGCTTGGAGGAAATGCTCAACCGCAGTGATCCCTAGTTCGTGAGGGATGCTCGAGTACAGAGCCTCAACGTCAAGTCCTACTAGAATAGTGTGTTGTTCCAAAATTACATTTTCTATTCTCAGAAGGACATCTTTAGTATCTTTGGCGTAGGAGGGTAAACACGTGACGTATTGGCGTAGGAAAGTGTCCAGGTATACACTAACATGGGACGTGATATTATCAATCCCTGAGACAATTGGTCTTCCTGGGGGAGGGATCTTGCCTTTATGGATCTTTGGAAGGCTATAGAAGGTGGCTACCCTCGGCTTTCTAACCAGCATAAAGTCATACTCCTGCTTGGAGATGAGTTTATTCGTTAAAGCTTCTGTAAGTATGTTCATTAGTTCTTGCATGAACTTAGTCGTAGGGTTACTAGTTAGTACCCTATAGCAGTCACAGTCGGATAAAATCCGTTTACATTCACTTTCATAGTCTGTTGTATTGAGTAGTACAACATTCCCCCCTTTGTCAGATGGTTTCAGGACTATTGAGGGATCAGTTTCTAAATCATGGAGGGACTCTCTTTCAAGGAATGTAAGATTTTGTGTACCCTTCCTTATCTTAATGGACTCCAGCTCTTTGGTAACTAATTGGCAAAACACGTCTACATTGGCACATGTGTCTGGTGGTGGTACAAACATGGATTTGTTTTTGAGTTTGGTGAATGGACCTTCACCTTGGGGTCTATTACTCTCTTCTAGAAGACCTTCCAAGTTTTCTATATTTGTACAGTCCTGTGTGTTCATGTGCTCCATTGGTGTGTTTCTGTTTTGCCATAGTCTGCGTTTCTTAAAAAACTTATGTAAGTTCAACTTACGGCAAAACAGATTCACATCCTTAATGGTATCAAAAATGTCAAGTTGGTTAGTTGGGCAGTATGATAAGCCTTTTGATAATAGACTAATGTGATTGGCGTTGAGAGCTTTAGATGAGAGGTTGATTATCTGTATCTCCGATTCTTTCTGGGTCTCCCCCTTGTCTGGTTCTATTCCTGATAGGCCCATCTTTCCCTGTCCCTGAGATAGTCTGCCCTTCCCCCTCCTTGTTTTCCTCTTGGGGTAGGGCCTGATTGGCCAGCTGAGTGTTAGCTGTTTGCTGAGACCCATAGTTTGGTGCCCCTAACTGATGGTGTGGGGGTACCTCACTTTGACTTTTGTTAGCCTCCACCTGGGTAGTCTCTCTGAGATCATGTTCGGGTGCAACAGTCACTGTTTCAATACTACTTCATCCCCCTGGTTGAAGGAACAGCACGGTGTCTCTGTGCCAGACCCTTACCCGTTCACCGCTGGCTGCTGACGGTTGTCAGTTCACCTGGAAAGCTATAAGGTACCACCCCGCTTCACTGGGCATCGCGATGGGGCTGAAGTTTCTCTCCACTGGATGGGTAGTCTGTGGATACTGTTACACATGTACCACTGGACAGCAATCTTCTAGGGGGGACGACTCCGCCAGGACGCGAAGCCGAGGCAATCCAATCGCCCTGGTGGCCATGGTTAAGGAGCTACCATGCTCTGCGGTCACCTGGAAGCTCACACCCGACACCCCTGGGGCAGTCAACTCACCCTCTTGGTCGGTAGAAATTGGCCCAAAGCCTAGGACCGATGGTACCATTGTAGTAGGCCGGACTGACCGTTGTAGAGCCAACAGGCCCACGGGCCCACAGCAGAGTCCGCAGTAGATTCTTCAGCGTCACCTGGGTGGTCCACCGGCTGTCGCATCACCACGGCGGGTTGGCGGATGTCATCAGTAGACAATAATGGGGGGTAATTGGGGTAGGGGCACCTCCGCAGGGGAACAGCATCAGGGAACCTCGCATTCACAGGTTGCAATTGGCACGAAGCAGTCCTGTTCTTGCAGCATCAGTGGTAGCGATTCCCATTCTCCCTGGGCAGTCACCTTCCCCTTAGTTAGCTCTGCCATCTGTGGTTCCGCCATCTGTATTTCTGGTTCTGGAACGGGTTCTAGAGTTGAGTCTGGAACTGAGTCTGGAACCAGTGTTAGGGCACACAGGTCCTCCGAAACCTCCATGGTTGAGGTAGATTGGTTAACAGCATCGATCACCCAAGTAGAGCGGCCAGTCGCATCTTTCTCTGCAGGTTCTGGCTCTTGAACCGAATCTGGAACAGCAGTTAGAGTGCTCGAGCCCTCCGAAACTTCTGTGAGGGGGGTAAGTTGATTACCTGCATTGACCAGTCCAGTTTTGAAGTCGATCACCTCTTCCTCTGCGGTTTCTGTAGGCCGCAGCAGCACAGGCTTCAGGAACTGTGCCCTGCAACAGGCACACTTGGGTCCCAGGTTAATTTTCCTCCTGGCAAATCACACTTGTTACAGACACCTCTCCGCGTCCACCTTTGCCACCTGGTATTCTAATGGTAGCCTACAGGGGTTAAAGTCCATACCACCAGACATATTTAAGTCCTTTTGTAAACATGGGCACAAAAGAAAGGATATGTTACCTTCTTTTATTCGTCAGACTCCATATAACTGATGATGTGGTTTGATGTATCCTATACCTTTCTTATGTGGAACAGAAGTTGCTGATGGCAGTTCACTGTGCTCACTCCCCCTGGTGGAATTTAGAGGAGGGGCGGCACACTCTATCAAGGAGTGTTTCTGGCTCTGCGCTGAGCCACTCACATTGTGGTGTGGAGTTCTGGTTTTCCCACCACCAGATTTTTGCAACACATTTTGGTGCAGGATGGCAGTCAGCAGCACGTGCGCTCTCCTGACTTGGCGGGAGATGCCATTTTAGGTGTGACTCACTGTTGGCATTCCCTGCTGACTAAGCCTCTATTTTGTGCACAGTCCCACTAACTACGCTATGGCTTTCTGCATATACAAAGGGATAGCCTTGGGGTACAGTCTCTGATAGATATTCAACTTGTGGAACAGCTTCAGAGAGTAGCTCTAGTTTTACAGCCCATAGGAGGGTGTTCTCGTAGCGGCCAGGGTGGTGGCTCTTACTGATGAGTCTGACTTCACTCAGACCAGGTAATGTCTGTAATGCACTGCAGAAAGGGAACATGGAGATTTGTGCGGGAACCCCTCCTACAGCGACCACGTGTACCCAGCATGTACCCAGCATGTACCCAGCATGTGCCTGGTTATCCATTTAGTTGTCTCCACCCAGCAGTTCACGTTCTGTGGTGTTCATGAATACACCACGCCGGGTGGAGCCTCGCAGTGAATGTATTTAGTGGAGTTGCGATCTGTCTGCATCATGAGGCAGACACTTACTTAAACTCTATTGGAAACTATCTGAAACAGCCTAATATTATTATCACTGGTTCCAGATTATGGAGTTGTGATCTGTCTGTATTACGAGGCAGATACCTACTGATACTCTATTTCAAATGATCTGAAACAGTGTATAAATATTATAACTGGTCCCAAACTATTAAGATGGCCGTTTAGACAATATACTGACTAGGAGTATATGTTTGCACACCACTCACTGGGGTTACATACTATAGAAAATTACCTCTATATACCCAATATTAATGAATAAGACACAATTACTAATAAGTTACCGCTGCCATCATAGAGTAACTGAGTAGCAGTTTATTCCATCATATACTGCTCTTATTAGGCTCTGGTATTTTGATGCATTTATATACCAGTGTCAGTATGCTGAATGGATATTCTGACGGTTAGTTATACATACAATAAATCTTGGTTTCTCCATTCACCAATCATACATCCCTAGCTATCCTGTAGCCCAATTTCTGATACTATGTAATTTTACCTGTGTTGCTTACAAGGACTATTTGACTCTTTTTCGTATAGAGTGTGAATACAATCAACTAGGCAATAATCAACTTTTACTATCCACTCTATTAGGCTACTTTTAGTATATCTGATTGGAATGTTATTCCTTTACCATCATCTATCAGTGAGGTACTTTCTGCTAGTGCATTTTCCGCTATCTTCCTTTTTATCCTGTTTACATTACCGTTCTAGAGTGACAATTTAATCAGGAGTGGTCTGTATGGTGTGAGATTGTCATTTACATTATACATACATACCACACCTTTCCATATCTATATATATTCATCACCCTGAGGCATCATCTACATCAGGACCATAATATTTTTATATGCCAGTCCTTAATAGTTCCTTTGTCTACCACCCCTATCATTGTGGTCTTTGATTAGGAGGTAGTTGGTTTAATACTTATTTTTACGATTAGTGTTGTGTGTCTGTGTTTGAGTGTTTATTCCCATTTATTATTTCATAAACCAATAAAGGTTAAGTTTTATTCTGTACACATCACATCATCCTCTCATGAGTGCTAGTTATATAGGGGTCTTTTTCACTTGTTTAGGCAAGTGTAGTTTTGCGCATTATTTGAAGGAATGATGAAACTCATAAATTATATGCATAATACATATATATATTATATATATATATATATATATATATATATATATATATATATATATATATATATATATATATATATATATATATATATATAAAGCAGAAAGTAGCCGTGTTAGTCCAGTTGCGATAGTGCAGAATAAATGAGTTCTTCAGTATTAGGTGATACCTTTTTTATTGGACTAACAATTTATGTCATAGGACAAGCTTTCGAGAGTTCTCCTCTCTTCTTCAGGTCAGCAATACTGAAGAATATTGCTGACCTGAAGAAGAGAGGAGAACTCTCGAAAGCTTGTCCTATGACATAAATTGTTAGTCCAATAAAAAAGGTATCACCTAATACTGAAGAACTCATTTATTCTGCACTATAATCAAAAAATAAATAGATGATACCGTTCTGTGGCTAACGAAATGCTTTTATTTGTGCGAGCTTTCGAGATACACTGATCTCTTCTTCCGGCGATGTTACAATGAATAACATCGCCGGAAGAAGAGATCAGTGTATCTCGAAAGCTCGCACAAATAAAAGCATTTCGTTAGCCACAGAACGATATCATCTATTTATTTTTTGATTATTGAAGCTCGGCTACCACGGTACTGATACCTCTACATGAATATATATATATATATATATATATATATATATATATAACTAAAAAAATGCACACTCCCCGCGTGTTGTGGTGCCGTGCTGCTCCACCGGTTGTGGGAGATGGGCGGTGGGGGGGGAAACAGGGCAGTGGCGGGCACGGCGCGGTTGACTGTCCCCTGGGGCTGGCGTGGGGGGGAGATGGGGAGCCTCTTGCTACGATCGCCACCTTTCTTCCCCCAACCCCCCTCCTCTCCCCACCAGCACTCACCTCCAAACTTGCGCCTCTTACTCCAGTCTGTCTGCGTGTGTATGGGATTTGGTTCTCAGATTCCAGGAGGAGCATAAAGGGGGAAACAAAAAACACAAAGATACTCTAAGTGTAGAAGTTCTTATAATCAGTGAATGTGTTGATGAAGCTCTTTTAGAAGGCCTACTTACAAAACATAAGATATAATCAAACAGTATGCTGGGGGATTTGCATCTCTCCCCGACAGGTTTGGTGTGAGGCAGTAGGTAGTAAGTGGCTATCACTCCAAAGACAGGTGTGTGTGTGTGTGTGTGTGTGTGTGTGTGTGTGTGTGTGTGTGTGTGTGTGTGTGTGTGTGTGTGTGTGTGTGTGTGTGTGTGTGTGTGTGTGTGTGTGTGTGTGTGTGTGTGTGTGTGTGTGTGTGTGTGTGTGTGTGTGTGTGTGACACAGTCTGTGTGTGTGACACAGTCTGTGGGTGGCAGTAATGTGGGGGCAGTAATGTGAGGTGCAAGGGAGGGTACATGATGTGAGGTGCAAGGGGGGAGAGTCATCTGAGGTGCAAGGGGGGGGAGTGATGTGACATGCAAGGCGGGGGACAGTGATGTGGGGGCCAGGTGGGGAGACTGATGTGGGTGGCAGGGAGGGGAGACCGCAGCTGTGAAGGAGGGGGGGGGGAGATGGAGCTGTGAAGAGGGGGGAGATGGAGCTGTGAAGAGGGGTGGGACGGAGCTGTGAAGGGGAACGGAGTTGTGAACGTGGGGCCAGCCAGCTGTGAAGGAGGGAAAAACACGGCCAACGCCGGGTATATCAGATAGTACAATCTAAAGATGGGAGTGGACAGTGGTTTTTGTTTCGTGCACTGTAAAAAAGATAATTTCTTAGTACTGTAGTTCAGTATGGATTACTCTTCCTTTGTCTAGACTCTTGGCTAATATTGTATTTGAACACATGTGGTGCATTTCAAAGTGTCACTTGTGGTGTGTGGATTTTTGTGTAAACTTAATAAAATGCAAGTTTCTGCGTATTTGTATTCTGTATTTTATTTCATTCCTTTTCTTACCAATTACATGACTGGTCACAATTGCAAAAAGACAGATTGATAGCATAAATTCTTATAATAGCCATTGAGCACTTATGTCCATTAGCAATCTGCTGTAAGTGGTAAATTATCTGATCATGCTAGACTAACAAAATAATTTTTATTGTTATTAGCATTTTTAAGTTTTGGCTGAAGTAGATGTACTGCATTTATTTATTTCTAAATGCACAGCCATTCAGGAAATGAATCATAATATATTCTTGCATCTGAGGTTAACAACAACAGAAACCATCAATAAGTCCCATCAACAATAATCACTGTTTTTATCTATAAAGATGTGCATTGACATTTATGGACCATGTAGGAGTGATTTTATGAGTCATGCTGTAAATAACATTCCTTATTAACAAAACAACTACTTGAACTGAAGTTTCAGATAATTATATTTATGTTTGGAATATCTGCTCACAGAAGGACTGATTTACCCCTGCAATATATCTGTTTAGGCTCTGCCTGTTAAAAGTGTGTATGTATGCATGTATGTATATCTTTATTTATATAGTGCCAACAATGTACTCAGCGCTTCACAAAGTCAATACAGTACAGGGAATTATAATAATAAAATAAGCGCAGCAAAGTCAGGCAAAAGGAAAGGAAATCCCAGTCCCAGAGAGCTTACAATCTAAGTGGTTTACCACGATACGGCAAAACGCGTAATGCGTGGCTTTGAAGCAGTCTTGCGAGAAGTAGAGAGAGCATCAGAGGCATGCCCTGGCGTCCATCACGTATGCAGCGGTGACGCGGTGATGCGTCGACTGGAAGTGACGGAGAGGACACAGACAGATGCGAAAGACATAGTCAGCACGCAGACGGAGCATAGGAGTGGTGAGATCGCTACTCACCTGTGCCTTTTGCATTCCTATACCGTGCCTGTTTTTCTTTTCTTTTATGTAAGCCTCCATTTGTGAGTGTGATTATTAGGATAAATTATTTTTTGACCTGTAACATGGTCTATCCTCTCTTCTTTCGAGATTGCTGAGACTACCTACCCCCTTCTATAAGTACCTTGTATAGCACCTGTTGATCACTTACCTGGTACTTCATCTGTATTCTCCAGCACTGACTGGTACACTGTGCTTCCAAATCTGTTGTTGAATTTATTTATTTTCATCACAATTTCATAGTTTATTTATTCTTTATCACTGGTTTCACTGTTTTTTCACTTGAACAAGTATCTGGGTATAGATAGAGCGCCATCTAGTGTTTTCTAAGCAATCTAAACGGTATGTCGGGAAATTTACAGACACATCTGATGAGGGAATAAGTGCAGTAGATTGCAGTGATTGGACACAAATGTTGGAAAGAGTGACTGAGTGTGGGATAGTAGTCATAAGTCCAGGCTATTGGGATGCTTCTCTTGCGATGTGAGTTTTACGGTTGTCCGGTATTAAATTAGATGGGTTAATACCATTAGCAGGGAAAGAGGTGTCAGGGAGGAGAGAGAGAGAGAGAGAGAGAGAGCGAGAGAGAGAGAGAGAGCGAGAGAGAGAGAGAGAGCGAGAGAGAGAGAGTGAGAGAGAGAGAGAGAGCGAGAGAGAGAGAGAGAGAGAGCGAGAGAGAGAGAGAGAGCGAGAGAGAGAGAGAGAGCGAGAGCGAGAGAGAGAGAGAGAGAGAGAGAGAGAGAGAGAGAGAGAGAGAGAGAGCGAGAGAGAGAGAGAGAGAGCGAGAGAGAGAGAGAGAGCGAGAGAGAGAGAGCGAGAGAGAGAGAGCGAGAGAGAGAGAGAGAGCGAGAGAGAGAGAGAGAGCGAGAGAGTGAGAGAGCGAGAGAGCGAGAGAGCGATAGCGAGAGAGAGAGAGAGAGAGAGAGAGAGAGAGAGAGAGAGAGAGAGACAGGGACAGGCGTTTGGTAGCTGAGATCAGTGCTGTGTTATTCTCCTCCATTAGCTGATGCGACTACTCAACTGTCTCAGATGACGTCAAAACCGGGCGCCAAAACTCCTGCTGCCACGGAACACTGAAATGCGTAGTTCCACCCTATGCGACGTAATGCGTCACCTCATCAAGGGTAACATTACCCCTGACGAAGTGACGCATTACATCACGAAGCGCGTAAAAGACATTTACCAGCCAAAGGTGGGTCACAATAATTGTAACTCTGACTGATACACCCTCCTAGTGAAGCTGTATCTGGGGCAGGGAGGAGCGGGGGCGGGTGCACCAACAGCATCTCTGAGATCGTCACTGATGTCTCTCCCATCTCTGCTCTTCTGTTACATTCAATTTCTGCATTGCTGCATTAGGACTCACCCACAAGGACTGTATGGAACGCATGTATGCGTGTTATGGCTGCTTAAAGTGTGAGTAAGTGGTCTCTTTGGAATCTCATATTGTGATCTGAGGAGGCAAGTTGCAACAATTAGGGACATTGACAATCCTGAAAGGAGTTTGTTGCTCACTGAGAAGGCCCTGGGTTGTACTAGTGGTGCAAAGGTTGGAGTTTTGTGAGCACCAGGAATAGGTAGGTAGCTGGGTAATAGCTAGAAGGGGAACCAGGGGAAGAGGAAAGGCAGACCAGTTCTGAGGTGCTGACCCATCCTAATATATTTTTCAGATTGAGTGAAGATATTAGGGACACAACGGCAGCAATGGCAAGACTGGGGAGACCGCTTTGTGTTACACCAAGGGAAATAGTTCCTCCAGCACAGAGGGGACAACGTACTCAGAGACCAAGAAATGTTGTGGTTGTAGGGCAATCAATTATTAGGAGTGCAGAGAGGGCAATCTGTTGCCATATCTGCATGAACTGGACAGTTTATTGTCGGGTGCTCGGGTTTGGCACATTGTGGATCAGGTAGACAGATCGTTGGGAAGGACTGGGACACATTGACACCAATAACAATGTTAAAGAAAGGGGGAGTTGGCATAACTAGCTCCTCTTAGTTGGTTTTCATTTAGTTGTATACTTACTACAGTACTATCATTGGTTCTCTGCTTGCTATTCATACATGGATTTTACATGTCTTTTATATGTGACTGTAGGGCGTAGCCGGCCTTCATTAATAAAGGTGGAGCCCGGCTGGCTGCCCCTGAAACCGTATGGCAAGGTCTGAGAGTGTTAGATCTTGGGTCTAATATTGTACCTTACTGTGTTGCCCTGTAACTTTGTTCCCTTTCTATACTGTCCCCCATAGAGTTATACGCTAGGAACTGTGTGTGGGGGGGTTAACTGTGTAAGCCCAGTGGGCTAGTTAATGCAGTCTCTGTGTATTCCCTTTGACTCATGGGTCCGTAGATGCCTGTGCAAGCTTGTAAGTGGATTGCCTTGTATGGGTGGCCTCTTATGAGAAATAGCTGCAGGGAGAGACTTCTGGAACATGAGGGAAAAGGGGGGTAGTTTAACCTGTATTGCCTGCCAGCAAGGTATTATCTTAGAGAAGGTTTTCAAACCCCCACATGATAGGTGCAAATGGTGGAGTGCAAACTCTTGTGTCTAAATGGTAGTTTTTCTGAGTTTTAAAACTACAATGCATGTTGTGTTTGTCCTGTGATTAAACACCTGTCTAGTGACATAAGACTCTTTGAAAAAGTCCATAGCCTGGACGAAACATATTAGAGTGGTTGCCTGATGTTTGCTGCTAGCGATCAATAAAGTTTTTTTAGACATCCATGCGTTGGCTGCTGAAGTTGCTGTGAACGACGGACCATCCTACCCCCTTCTTCTAGTGACATAAGGCAGCTACATGGTAATTAGCATTTCAAAGCAGGAGGCCCAAGTAGGTATGTGCACATGGCCAAGGGGAGGGGAACCCTTTTGGTTTACAGGATATCTGCCTTTGTTTCCTCCAGACGTATAGGAGCCTTGACAGCAGGGGGTCTGGGACTAGCTATAAACGGCCCTGTATGTCAAAACTCATAAGCATGTTTTCCATTGGCAAGTTTTGAATTTATCTCTCCTATCAGAGAATGCATAATCTCAATCCCTTCTGTAATTGGCTATCAGACCCCTCAATGACGTAGATATGAATCAAGCCTATATAAGAGCGTGCAGTAAAGCAGCTCTCTCTCTTTTTCACCTGCCTGTTTTCCTGATGTGAAGACACGCTGCTGCTGGGCCTCTCACCTGTGCTTCTGAGTGAAAGAGCTATTCACACAGAGAAGCATGAGGGAGAAAAGGCATAGCCAGCAGGCTGGATTTCGGTCCAGGACTCCAGAACCGGGGTCCTATCAAGGTACGCCTTTGCTGAAGCAGGTGCCTTGCGAAAATAGGAAAGGACTAGATCTCCATCCCCAGACCCCCGTAAGTGTGTATATTCTCTTTTTTTTGTATTTCTGTGTGTTTCCGAGGTCTTATCCGAATAAACTGTAATTTATTTTACTGCCTGTTTTGACATGTGACTGATCCCTTAAATATAAAGTTGTATTTGGCCTGGTCTCCTGTGACATTATACTCATCATGAGCATGGCTATCATTTAATATAGTATAAATTGTAGAGTGGTCGTGGTAGGGGGGAGTTTGCCTAGAAGCTCCCTTCCTCCTAGTAGGCTCATCCACCTACTGCACCGACACACTTTATTCGAGCAAATACCCAGTTTGTACCTGGCAGATACCTGGAATGCGCCGCTCCTCACCTCTGACAAGCCCCGTTGCATTTGCCTTCCCAGCCTGGGTTCATGCCTGGCTGACGGGCGGCTGATCTGTTAAATGATAATGATTAGGATTTAATAGGCTGCAATGCTTCGCGTGTCTACCAGATGGCATAAATTCATGAATTGTAATGCAGTATATATATATATACTGTGCAGTATTGCAGCCAGCGGGAATAAAATGCTTCAATCCCTGCCTAGAAAATAACCCAATGCACTCGGGCAGAAAACAGTCACAAACCTCAATACACCCGGGTATACCCGAATTCGTGGGACTAGCCGAGCTCGAATAAAGTGTGTCGCCAGTGTATTTGTGTGAGTCTACCCAGCCTGGTTACTACCCATTCAGGGATAGTGACATTAACACTGCATTCGAGCCTCCGCCGTTTGTGGCTCTTCTTCCTGCACCATGCAGTCTTTTGTAACTCCCTTTATTTTAATTGTATAATTACTAGTTGTTGCAGAGTACATGCAACCACACACGGGATCTCTTGATAAGGCTTATTTATTGAGCCTTAAACATACAGCACACAAACAAAATAGCTTCTCTTCAGCAGACAAAAACAAAATAGCTTCTCTTCAGCATAGAAAACAAGGCAGCTTCTCTTCAGCATGCAGGACACAGACAGTTCATCACACATACTTTGAAAACAGACCTTATAGCAGTAATCTCTTCAGTATTTCAGTCCTGTCTCCTGACCAGCTAGCCTGCATGTGTGTACAGCCTGGGTTTTTTTTAAAACACCTTGATTATGCAGCTTGGGTCAGACTAATTAAGCAGCCCTTCTTAACTGAAACTTAACCTCGTCACTGCTGCACTGCAAGCCTAAACATAGGTTTGCCATGTATATGGCTGGTGACGTTCATTCACCCTGTCACATTCCTCCCCTGTTAGTGTGTGGCTGGGGCCATGCATGGCTGAAGCCCGACCATCCACCCCTTCTCTAGAAAAGAAGTCAGCATTTGCATTTTCTTTTCCAGGCCTGTGCTGAATCTCAAATGAGAAGTGTTGGAGGGCCATATACCACCTGGTCAATCTAGCATTGGAGTCCTTCATACTATTTAACCACTTCAATGGCGCATGGTACGTCACCAGAGTAAAATGGACTCCTGCCAGGTAATCCCTCAAAGCCTCGATTGCCCACTTTACTGCGAGGCACTCCTTCTCAATCACTGAGTATTTTTTTCCCTCTGGAACAATATCCTACTCAGAAAAAGGATCGGATGTTCCACTCCCTCAAACTGTTGTGACAACACTGCCACTAGCCCTATTTCTGATGCATCGGTTTGCACTACAAAAGGCCTGTTGAAGTCTGGGCTTCTAAGGATGGGACCCTCTGATAGACACCTTTTTATGCCCTCAAAGGCACTCTGACACTCCCTTGACCATACCACTTGTGTAGGGGCACATTTTTTGTGAGGTCCGTTAATGGGGCTGCAACGTCCGAGTAGTTGGGGATGAACCGCCGATAGTACCCTGTTAAACCCAGCAGAGAGCGTACCTGCATTTTTGTTTGGGGGGTCGGAACTTCTTTCAGGGCAACTAACTTGTCGGCTAGTGGCCTTACTTTTCCACCTCACACTGCATACCCTAAGTATTGGGTTTCCGCCTTACCTAAGGCATATTTCTTAGGGTTGGCTGTGAGCCCTGCCTCTCTTAGAGATTTGAGGACCGCTTTCAGCCTATTTACATGGGCCCGCCAGTGTTTACTATAAATGACAATGTCATCTAGGTAGGCTGCGGCATAAGCCCTATGGGGTCTCAGCACTTATCCATGAGTCTATGAAATGTGGCTGGGGCTCCATGCAGTCCAAATGGCATTGTCACAAACTGGTATAAACCCATGGGAGTGGCAAAGGCTGTTTTGCACTTTGACTTTTCCTCTAAAGGTATTTGCCAGTATCCTTTTGTTAAGTCCAGCGTGGATATATATTCCGCGTTACCAAGGGCGTCAATTAACTCGTCCACCCTTGGCATCGGATATGCGTCAAACTAGGATACCGCATTGACCTTTCGGAGGTCCACACAAAATCCTACCTTCCCATCGGGTTTAGGGACCATAACTAGTGGACTACACCACTCACTGCATGTTTCCTCAATCACTCTTAAGTGGAACATTTCTTGTACCTCCTTCTCTACCAGGGCCCTACGACTTTCAGGCAACCTGTAAAGACGGGAACGTACTTTTACCCCAGGTGCTGTCTCGATCACATGTGAAATTAAATTAGTTTGCCCTGGCAAATCAGAAAAAACTTCATGGAATTGCGTAATTAATTCTAACTGTCTACCCATTGGGATTTTATCGTCACCCACGATGTTCTCCCATGGGGCTGAGGACCCAAGTCCATTTCCTCCTCCACCGGGTGGATGAATAGAGACCGCTGCATCTTCCAGGGTTTCAGCAAGTTCACATGGTAAATTTGTTTACCCTTCCTGGACCCTGGTTGAGCGATCTCGTAATCCACATCACCCGTGCGGCGGAGTACTTCGAATGGGCCCTGCAATTTGGCTAGGAGTTTGCTCTCACAACTGGGTAACAACAACATCACCTGATCTCCTGGGTGAAACACTCTCATACAGTACAAGCATTTTGATTGTAATGTCTCTCCTGACTGTCCTGGGCTGATCTAAGATTCTCCCTAGCAAAATGCCTAAGGTCCAATACATATTGCAGGGTATTCTTAGAAGGGGACCGCTGTTCCTCCCGGGACTCCTTTAGGAGGTCTAGGATACCCCGGGGTTGGCGGCCATACAGCAGTTCAAATGGAGAGAATACTGTGGAGGCCTGGGGAACTTCCCGCACTGCAAACAGCAGAAAAGGTAGAAGTTTATCCCAGGCTCTCTTCTCTGAATCTACAAATTTTATCAGCATGCCTTTTAGAGTTCGGTTAAATCTTTCCACCAATCCGTCAGTCTGTGGATGGTAGACAGATGTCTGAACAGACTTGACCTCTAGTAATTTTAAGACATCCTGCATCAGTTTAGCCATAAAATTTGTACCTTGGTCTGTCAACATAACCTGGGGAAGTCCAACCCGTGAGAACAGCTCCACCAACTTGTTGGCTACTTGCTTCGCCGTTGCTGTTCTCAGGGGGAACGCCTCAGGATATCTTGTTGCATAGTCAACTATTACAAGAATAAACCTGTGTCCTTTCGCAGAAGGTTCTACAGCTCCTACCAAGTCTACCCCTATCCTCTCAAAGGGAACTGACACCAAGGGTAGAGGAACCAAAGGGGCTGTTTTTTGTCCCTTCGGACTAGTTACAGTAGCTGGCACTCCAGACATGCCGCACATAACTAAGCAATATCACTATGCATCCCTGGCCAATAGAATCGGGATGAAATGCGGTCAAATGTTTTATCCCTGCCAAGGTGACCACCCCAAATGACAGTATGGGCTAGAGTGAACACAGATTTAACAAACGCCTTGGGATATCATTTGATAATTCAAAATGGGGGAATACTATCACCCCCTGAGCATTCAATATCTGCTCATCAATTTTTACCACCTTATCATACTGTCTAGCAAGGACTGGGTCTTCCCTTTGCCTCTGGCAAAAATCAGGGAGGTATAGGTCTGGTTAATCTCCAGGGCCCATATCCCCCTCCCTCTGGCCACCCCCAGCATCACTTGTGACTTCTGGATACTAGAATGGTCACCTTGAGATCCAGATTTCTGCAACAAGTCCTGTTTGTCAGAGTGTCTTTGCTTCCGAGTCTTTTGAACCCGGTGTCTACTGGGAAAATGGTCTGCTGAGAAGGGGAACAGTTTGCCAGTGTTCTCCTGAGCCATAGAATAAGGCTCCTCATGAGTGACTGGAGCCATTAGGTCCGAAAAGAAAGGCCAGTCCCAACCGAGCACAACGGGGCAGGGAGCCAAGGAGCGACTCCTACTTTGAGGTAGGCCTCCTGACCTTTTACCTGTAGCTGGATTTTGGCCATCGGATACCGTTTTACATCGCCGTGTATATATTCTATACTCCATGGAGAGTCAAAAGAACACATGTTAGGCGGTAACAGTTCCTGATAGACCAGAGTTTTTCCAGAGCCCGAATCTACAAGGCCTGGACATTTTTTTCCCCAACCTGGGCTGGAAGTAGCCAGGGCTTGTAATTTTCTCCAGTGAAAGCCGAGGCAACGGTCCTGCTGAAGGAACAATCCATCTGTTGACAGTCCATATGCCGGAGGCCATGTTGTCCGCAGGAGGAACCTGGAGAGGGTTCCCTCGCAGGAGGGTGCCACGGATAGCGTTCTGCTGAACCGGATACTGAAGACCAGGCATCTGGTGGGTCCTTTGGGCGACGTCCTCGGAAGTTCCTCTCCTTTGGCGACAAGCCGACATCAGGAAGGGGATGAAGGTCTCGGCGGTGCCGGCGTTTTGACTTCTTCCTTGTTGGAAGGACTGCTCCTTTTCGAGGCACTTGGCGGTTGCAAAAAACAGAGAAAATACTGTGCGCTACTATCTAACCCAGAATTTAGAATATAAATATAGTGCAGTGACTAAACCACATAAATAAGTGACCAAGAAATAAATCACAATAACCACAGTGAGGGTGTATATATGAAGAAAATTATATCACATAACCGTGTATTTGTAGAGGCGTCTGCTGCTATAAACACAGGGGGTGGCTCAGCACCCCCCACACTCTAAGAAATGGAAACAAAAGAAACAACACCAAATAGTGAAGCAAGTAATGCTATGTATTAGTAATTACAGGGTAATAAATCTGCGTACATCAAAACAGTGGAATAGGTGCATTTAGTGTGTTTCACACAAGTTACCACTCAGCAACTGTTGTCAGAAGAGTCTGCAGCTTGCTTCTCTCAGCGGGGGCGCTACGTTGGTTCAGGAGCAGGATTAATGTCCAAAACCCCTCATCCAGCAGTACATCGCTCCCAAGGTGATTTCCCTTTACAGCAACCACGCTCCGTTGCAGGTATTGGTGCTTGGTGGGACCGCTCGCGCTTCCAAGCCGTCTGGTGCAGCTTGTGTAACTCAGCGAGCAGATCCACTGTACGGGGGTAAGACCTCAGCTCTGCAAGGGTACACTCGGCGTGCCACGTTGTCGCTCCGTCACGGGATACTGCGTGATGACGTCACAGTCTCCGCAGCAGCGAGGGAACCGGCAGGGAGGCAGTCAAAGTCTCTCAAAGTCTCTCAAAGTCTCTCATATGCCCAAAATTACCACTGGGAGTAATACTAGCAGGGTGAAGCCAATGGAGGCAATGGCAATATTAAGGCACTAGATAAAAATCATCCAACATGTTTCGTAGAATAAACTACTTCTTCAGGGAATAGTGAAACACACTAAAAGCACCTATTCCACTGTTTTGATGTATGCAGATTTATTACCCTGTAATTACTAATACATAGCATTACTTGCTTCACTATTTGGACTTGGCGGTTGCGTATGGAGGGGCTGTAGTTTCCCCGTTGGTCCGATCTCCCTCTTTGGGCGATAGTAAGCGCCGGAAAAGCCGGATTCGTCGGGTCCAAGACACTCGCCTGGTCCTCGGCCACAAGGAAGTTCTCAACGAGTCGGACCGCAAAAGCTAGGGTATCAGCAGCATGGCGTTTTACCCAAGAGCGTGTGGAAGGGGTTATTACTTGTAGGAATTGTTCCAACACAACTTGTTCAAGAACAGTTTCCTTAGTGTGTTGCTCAGGTTGTATCCAGCGATTACACAAGTCCAATAACCGCTGAGCTAGGACCGGGGGTCTCATCTTAGAGGTGTACTTCAGGTTCCGGAACTGCTGCCGGTAGGTCTCTGGGGTCAGACCTAAGCGATCCAGTATGGCGGCTTTTACTTGTTTGTAGTCCATTGCCTGGTCCGCTGGGAGGCCTGATATGCGGCCTGGGCTTCTCACATAAGGAGTGGGGCCAAAGCAGTTGCCCAGCGATCTGCAGCCCAGCCCTGAGCTTCGGCAACCCTTTCAAATGTCAGTAGAAAAGCCTCTGGTTCCTCGTTCGGAGCCATTTTCCTCAGGAGGACCGGGGGGTTGTTCGCAAATTCTGGACTGGCAGACCCCTAGAATTGGTTCAGCAGCTTGTGTCTCCACAGACTTCGGCAGATGACTCAGTCCTCCAGCTTACCAACAAGTAGCATGCACCACCCACACTGTAATGGCAGAATCTCCCATCGGGTAGGGCAAACACTGTTACATAGTATTGCAACAAAAAAAAAATGCATATTATATTCATTGTTTAATTCTTGGTTTCAGTCATGTTTTGCAGGTTTGGCGGGCTGATGAGCATCAACACTGTGTTCATGCAGGAAACATATCCACTGATACTGCCAGGTAATGTTATGTAATTCATGCATCTTTTTTTTTTTTACAATACCCCGAATACCCGTACTTCGCAGATATTCAGTGACACGCATACAGCTGCAGCGGCCGTTATTCAAACGCTTTATGCATTGTGTACATCAGAATACTGATGTCATGACGCGGGATGTCTTCCAAACTTACCGCCTTAAGACGCGAGTGCGGCGAGTGCAGAAAATGGCATTTTACAGTTCTGGTTTTTAAACACCTAAAATTGATACAGTAGCACAGTAGCACAGTAGCACAGTAGCACATTACTGTACACATTGCAATTCATTAATTTCATTGCACCCAAAGAAACAGAATCCATGAAATTCAAACAAAGCAATCGCGATAACCGTGGGTGCCTGGGGTGATTGACAGCGTTCATGCGACGTGGAGTACAGGAGAGCACACAAAATCCGCGCTGTGATACTGCACCGACACACTTTATTCGAGCAAATACCCAGTATGTACCTGGCAGATACCTGGAATGCGCCGCTCCTCACCTCTGACAAGACCCGTTGCGTTTGCCTTCCCAGCCTGGGTTCATGCCTGGCTGACGGGCGGCTGATCTGTTAAATGATAATGATTAGGATTTAATAGGCTGCAATGCTTCGCGTGTCTACCAGATGGCATAAATTCATGAATTGTAATGCAGTATATATATATATACTGTGCAGTATTGCAGCCAGCGGGAATAAAATGCTTCAATCCCTGCCTGGAAAATACCTCAATGCACTCGGGCAGAAAACAGTCACAAACCTCAATACACCCGAGTATACCCGAATTCGTGGGACTAGCCGAGCTCGAATAAAGTGTGTCGCCAGTGTATGTTCGAAGAAGGCCGCTGCAGCTGTATGCATTTCAACCATGTCCCATAGAAACAAACGCATACCACACAATGTAGTTTGAGAACTACACTACAGTATTTCTTCATGATTCTTAATATACTGTATATATTCTCTCTACATGTCAAAATGTCCTAAGTGCCTGTCAGCCCGAAGTAGATGCCAATTGAAGAAGATTGTATTATTGTAGTATTTCAAAAATAAAAAAATTGCCTATTGTTTAATTCTTGGTTTTAGTCATGTTTTGCAGTTTGGCGGGCCGATGAGCATCAACATTATGTTTGTGCAGGAAACAAATCCAGCGATACTGACAGGTAATGTTATGTAACTCAAGTTCTATTTTTATTTTATTTTTTAAATACCCCTACGGCACAGAAATGCAATGAAATGAATATGCGTTTTAACAAGGTCCCATAAAAACAAGACGCATACCACACACACTGTAATTCATGCACTGTACTACTGGATTTCCTGTCGATTATTAATATACGACATTCTCTCTTTTTACAGGGGAAAATGTCCAAGAACCAGCCTGTCCAAAGAAGATGATAATTGAAGAAGATTGTACATTTGGAAGAAAAGCAAAGAAATGTGTTTTATTGCATTTTTCATAAAGTCATTTACTGTAATCTAATAAAAAATATTTCATATTTTAAATTACTTTTTAGTCATCTGAAATTTTAAAGGGAATAAGTGATGGGTTACATTTAAATGCCATTACATATACTTAATATATGTTAAATATACGTTACATATACATCATTCAAAATTAATCGGAATAAGGGATGGGTTACATTACATTTAAATTTTAAAAGACCCACTAGCCCACTAGCATGAACTATCATTTCTGCAGAATATTGCAACCAACGATAAAATACTATTTTCCCAGCTGCGACGCATTCGCAGGTCAGCTGCAAGCAGTCTAAATATAATCGGGGTGCATAAGCAAACTGCGGGACAAATGCTCCAGTAAATTTCGCTATACTGTATCTGTAGGATAAAACAGGACTAGAACTCACACTCACTGCTTTTCTAGGCTACAGCTCTAGCAGTGTGAGCTAAACCAGTTGATGGATAGCATTACTGTCACATAATACATTTGAAACCAGAGACAGAACATAAAACACAGACAAAGCTCAGTTTTAGCACATCCAGTGAAACTCATACACGGTACAGTGCCTATGTTTTACATAATACATTTGCACTGCTCTCAAATGTAGCTAGTCTAGCTACAAAAATCAGCCCTGTCAAGGTGAGGGCTACATAATAAACTCACATATACATCTATATATATGGTACCCCATCTAATTACCTATCCCTTCAAACACTGTCCACATTCGGAGACTGGCACCACTACGTGTGACATCAGAACATTGACGCTGCATCACGTGTGGAGGAGATGCAGGCCTGCGCATGTCATGGCAAATGGAGACGCCAACAGGGAAGCGTCTCCGATCATCACGGCAATGAAGACGCTGGCTCAGAGGGCAATGTTACCCCAATGTGCAATGTGTAATGCCAAAAAACACTTACATAGTAAAAACGATATCTGAACATACATATCAACAGAAGGTGACTGATCCTGTAGAGAGAATTATCAACCCTCCTGCAGACTAAAGTAAAAAAAAGAAAGTATATTCAATAATAGGTGAATCTGAATACTAAACAGAGCATAAAGAACATTATACATATGAAAATTAGCTTGAAGTCCAGAATACTTTATTCAGGTTTGATGAGTGTCCACGGAGGTGGGCATAAACTCATAACTGAAATAAGGAATATAAGCTCCTATCAAGAAAGCATCTTAAATTGAGTTGCTCATTAAGTCCTCCGCCATTGCTACTCTGTAATATGTGAATCCAATAAGCCTCGCTCCTCAAGAGAGCTCTAACTCTCTCTAGGGCCCCTTGTCTAGGTGGTACGGTCTCTACAATATTTCCATAATCCTTAACGCTGAGACAGGATGTCTGTGATTGACACAATGTTGTACTAGGACTGTTGGTTCAATGCCTTTTTAATAACAGTTTTGTGCTCAATGAAGCAAAAGTTCAACATCCTAGTAGTTTTCCCTATATAAAGCAAAACACAGAGGCATTTTATGATGTACACTTCATGTGTAGTTCTGCATGTAATCCTGCTCTTGATTTTAATACCCTTATCACTGTTGGGATGAGAAAATGTGTCGCCAGTGATTAAGCTTTTACATACTGGAAAGCCATTTGTGCTGGACTCCAGGAATTAGTCAGGCAAACCTGGGTCTGTAGGCCATCCAAATAATTGAAGAAAGATAATAGTTCCACTTCTGAACCTGCCCATAATAGGAAGATGTCATCTACATAACGATAATAACATAGCATGTGTTTGTAAAAGGGTGACTTGTATATAAATTCATCTTCAAAATGTGCCATATATAAATTGGCATAAGCTGGGGCCACATTGCTGCCCGTGGCAGTACTCATACTTTAAAATAATGTTGTAGTTTTAATTTAAAGGGATTTTTGTACAGTATAAAAAAAAATTGCAACATAATGTATTCAACAGGGTCAGTATCTTTATAATATGTAGTAAGTGCAGTCCTGATAACTTCCAAACTAGCAACATGTGGTATAATGGTATAAAGCAATGATTTTCAACCGGGGTTGAGGGATAGGGAGAGAGTGGGAGAGTGGGAGAATGAGTGTAAGGTGGAGTGCGACGGGGGAAGAAAAGAGAGATGAGGGGAGAGACACGAGAGATGGGGGGAGGAACATGAGAGACGGGGACAAGAGAGACGGAGGGACACGAAAGGGAGGAGAGGGTTAACCAAAAATGTTTGAAAACAACTGGTATAGAGTCTATCCACATCCATGCTTTCTAGTATAACATTTTCACCTGTTCTAGGAAGACCCTTTAATTTCAACAAAAAAATGTACAGTACAGTATCTTGGACATATGATTTGGAAAAGTGAATCAAAGGTTGTAAAAATGTATCTACAAAACTTGCTAATGGCTGATTGATAGTGTGTACTGTAGCTGCTATTGTGTGCTATTATGAGCCTACCAGGCAGTTGCGCCAAACTTTTATGAATCTTAGGTAGGATATGAAATATGGGACATTTAGGGTGTTCCATTGACAAGAAATCTGCTTCTGTTTCAGAAATCCAACGGTTATTGAAATTTAATGTAAGTATGCCTTTGATCTCATTTGCATATTCCAGGGTGGGACCCCTATCAAGTAACATAACAGCTGGTGTCTGAAAGCTGACATACCAATTCACCTTTATCTTTAGCATAGTCCCGCACTACTAAAGTGCTACCCTTATCTTCTTGTTTGATGATAATGTCTTTATTAGATGCTAATGCATTCAAAGCAGTTATCTCTTTAACTGTCATGTTATAAGAGAACATGTTTGCTTTTAGCATACTAACAGTGGCGATTTACAAATACGCCGCCCGTATGCACTTACATGGTGCCACCCTTCTCCTCTAGCCTCACCTGACTCCCCGCCATCACGTTGTGCCTTGTGCCTTGCGACATTACGTTGCCCGCCGTGCATATGCAATCAGCGTTTGGCGGACGCACATGCGCATGAGGTCCGACAAGTGCCAGCCGTGCATGCTCGGCTGGCAAGCATTGACCACGCATGCGCGGCCACCAAGCGCCGATCGTGCTGAGCACAAGCGGCAGCACCGATGTATGCCACCCCAAAATGTTGCCGCCATAGGCCCAGGCCTAATGGGATATCTGCCACTGCATACCTAGAAATGTCTGATTTAATAAGATGCATGTATGTGGAGACTGATTGTTTTTTGAGTGGCAGAATTGTTTGTGCGTATATTATTTTTGCTTTCTCTCATGTTTTACATTTTTTTAAATAGAAAATGGTTTCACAATCTTGCGTCATTTTGTTTTCCTGAGTAATATTCCATGGCAGTGGGCACCAAAGTGTTAAGTTCCATCTTCTAGCTTGGGCTACGACAGATTAAATACTTGCACCTGTAGGAGGCCTTTCATATAGACACAGCTCCTCTTCACAGGTACTGTAGTCTTGTAGTTTTTTACTCAAAGTTATAACATACTGTACACGTTAAAACTTCTCTAATTTTAGAAAAGTCGGGCGATTGGTGCCAACTGCCATGGAACATTACTCAGGAAAAGAAAGTTACGGTAAGATTGTGAATTAATTTCCCATTTTCCTGAGCATATCCATGGCAGTCTGTACCTAAATGAAATGGCTAAGCAGTACCAAATAGGGTGGGTGAACATATAAGTGATAGAACATACTGATAATGGATAAATGCTTTAATTTTGTTGTATGAACAACAGCCTGCATTACTTTTACGGCCAAAACATGAGTCTGCTTAGTCCTGTACATCTAAATGATAGAACTTAATGAAAATATTTATAGATGTCCATAATGCAGCTCTGCATACTGTACAGTAGCTCCTGAGGAGAAGCTTGATCATTTTCTGCCCAGGTTGTAGCTATGGATCTAGTAGAATGAGTACTTAAACCTTCTGGATGCTTCCTGCCTTGCACATCATCAGTTTTCATAATGTACAAAACCATCCAATGGCTGATAGTAACTTTTGAGGTCACGTGTCCCTATCTTTTCCTTAAAGCAAAAATGTGAGCACAGGTCATACTACTTTTTCCTGATTGACTACCAGGAAAGGTTGTTTTATTGAGAGAGAGCTTGTACTGTAGATCAAGGGAACGAAGACAAGTGGCGGCGCACAGCCAGGAAAAACTCCATGGGAATTGATTTATTGGCACATTGAGTGGATAAAAAACACTCTAACGTGTTTCACGCCTGTTGACGCTTTGTCAAAGAGATGGAGGACTCTGATGCTCCCTTTCCTGTTAAGTAGCACTTCCGTGTCCGCAATCAGCTCACCCTCGGCCAATAGACAAGCCAGACCACAGGTGGTAGATAATGTGTATGTGATCACCGTCACACAGGTGCTAGAATGCAGGCACGGTGTACTACCACAATACTACGATTAGAATGTTAAACATGAAACATACAAAATACACAATACAAATTGCCAATATATATCTTTAAACATAAATAAAAACAGGGAGAAGAACTTGATTCATAAGCAAAAAAGCATGAATGCAGTCTCTCTTGTTAAAAATCCAACTATAGACGCATTAGTCCCATTTAACTATTACCTATTATGTTTATTTTATTTATATAAAAAATAATAAAGGGTAATGATGCGAATACTATTTAGAACCAATATCTCCATTAATTAAATCGTATATATAAATATAATCATATACACACATCTCATTTATGTTATCTGGATTTACCAGATGTCATCTAAGTGGGATATTGTGAGAGTTTGGTTGAATAATAAAAGGAGAAAATAAGAAAGGAAATAATAAGGTAAGAATAGAAAATAAGAACGCATGTCATGTCTGCATAATGTACACACAAGGTAATAAGCATATTTTAAATTCTTTAATTTCAAAAGAAATATTACATAAAATAAACATAATAGGTAATAGTTAAATGGGACTAATGCATCTATAGTTGGATTTTTAACTAGAGAGACTGCATTCAAGCTTTTTTGCTTATGAATCATGTTACTCTCCTTGTTTTTATTTATGTTTAAAGCCATATTTTGTCAATTTGTATGGTGTATTTTGAATGTTTCATGTCTAACATTCTAATTGTAGTATTGTGGTAGTACTCCGTGCCTGCATTCTAGCACCTGTGATCACATATACATTATCCACCCACCAACTGTGGTCGGGCTTGTCTATTGGCCGAGGGTGAGCTGATTGTGGACACGGAAGTGCTACTTAACAGGGAAGGGAGCATCAGAGTCCTCCATCTCTTTGACAAAGCACCAGCGGGTGCGAAACGCGTTAGAGTGTTTTTATCCACTCAATGTGCCAATAAGTCAATTCTCAAGCTACCTTTGCCTACCCCCGTGGAGTTTTTCCTGGCTGTGTGTCGCCACTGGTCTTTGTTCCTTTGATGTCTCTGCCCGGATTAGAGCATGCCTGCTGGGTTTACTCTGCAAAGAAAAAACTCATTGAGTATTTTTTTCCTGCGCATTACTACCAGCATATTTATGTGACAAATTAAAACTTTGTTGCTAGATTGCCTCTTCAAGCAAGTCATAGTTGTATCATCATGTATACTAAGAAGATGCTACAATATTACAGTGCCTAAATAAAGGACAAAACATAGAACACAGACAGAGCCCAGTGAAACATCCAATAACACAAATACACAATAAAGTACCTTAATCTTATACTATATTAGTGAAAGCACTGTATGCCTGTCTGGATGTCCGTGTCCCTAGGGGAAATCTCATTGGTCCCTTGGCCCGCCCGCCCCCGCACACCTCTCATTGGCCTGAGGTGGAGTGACGGGCCAAAGGACACACAGGGACACACACACACAGGGACACACACACAGGGACACACACACAGAGACACACACACAGGGACACACACACAGGGACACACACACAGGGACACACACACACACACACACAGAGTGACACACACACACACACACGCACACACGCCCGTCACTCTCCCCCGTCAGCTGGACCGCACCTCAACTTCAACACCCCCCCCACCCTCCCTCTCCCGGTGCCCGAAATAATTCAGCACGGTGGGTTCCCTTACCTGCGAGCCGCCCCCCGTCCTAATCCAAGTGGCGATGCCTGGGGGAGAGTGTGATCTCTAGGAGCCGTTGGTGCTGCCGCTTGATCCCCTCCCGCTCGACGGATCGGGGGCGCGCTTTGCCTGCGCACTGCCGCCTCCATCACAGCAGATGGTCGGTGGTGGTTTGGTGCCAGGGACAGTGTGCTCGGCCGGGAGCGCGTGTCTCCCGTGCGGCGGTGCTGCCTTCGCCCTCAGTGGTCGGCTACTGTTGGCTGGCGGTTGGGGTGGGGGCTCCGGCCGTAATCGGGGGGCGGGTGCGCAGGTTCCCCGTGCGGTGTAGCCTCCAGCACAGCAGGAGGGCTGTGGTGGTGTGTTTGGGGTGGGTGGCGCCGGGGGAGAGTATGCTCGCGCTGAGGTGGCCGCGTGTCTCCTGCGTGGCGCCATTTCTTGCCCCTGCACAAATTTCTGAGCCATGAAGTGTGTGCACACGCACACCCACCGACTGACGCGCGCGCACACCCACCGACTGACGCGTGCGCACACCCACGGACTGACACGCACACACACCCACCGACTGACGCACGCGTAAACCCACCGACTGACGTGCGCGCACACCCACCGACTGCCACGCGCGCAAACCCACCGACTGACGCGCGCACACCCACCGAGTGACGCGCGCGTACACCCACTGACTGACGCGCGCGCACACCCACCTGGAAAGGGGTCGAGGGACCGGACTGGTAAATGGGGGGGAGGTCCCGGACCTGTAAAGGGGGGGGGAGCTGGATTGATGGGAACGGGGGACAAACAGACAGGGGGGAGACAGGGTGAAGAGAGAGGGGGGGGGAGACGGGGGAAGAGAGAGAGAGAGATGGGGGGAGACAGGGAAAGAGAGAGAGGGCAGAGGGAGAGGGCAGACAGGGAAAAAGAGAGAGAGGAGAGCAGGAACATTACATCCTGGGCAACGCCGGGTCTCTCAGCTAGTATATATATATATATATATATATATATATATAAAATAAAAACATTTCGTCATTTAGTTTGATTATTTGGCCAAAGCATTTTAAGCTTGCACACCAAACGCCAAGGTAGACCAAGTATGTGCAAGTCCTAACACTAATCAATTCTTAATAACCTGTATAATACCAGGAAGAAAACTTTATAATAAAGCTGTTGTGATTAGCTGCATAGTTCTTAGTTTGATTGAAGCTCTTATTTACCTGTACAATACTAGGAAAAGCAATCTGAATTAGATTTTGTCACAACCAAACTGCATTGATAACAGTGCAGGATCACGCTATAATGGCTATTTATCATCACTAAACTGTCAGAGACAAAAAAGTCGCCCGATAGGGCAAAAATAGCAACCCTGCCATTTTGCCAGTAAGAGCTATTCACAAAGCTGTGATAAATTTAGCAGAGCATAAAAGCTTGTCATCTTTTCTCACCAGCTAAAGGCTGGCGCAAAAGAGATTGAATTGGAAACAGAAAATAGACATGAAGGCGCTCACCTCTAAATATAACCAATACAGCAGCCCCACCTAGTGGTGGTGTTTCAGCAATGAAGATAAAACATGTGAATATTAAAAACACATAAAGGGTGTATAAAAAAACTATGTAAACTACTCAACCTTTGACAGAAACAGCCAGGTTCCTCAATAGATACAGGTGCACAAGGATGAGGGAGCTGTAGATATCAGTATATAGGAAATAAAAATCATACAACACCAATATAAAACAGTATCGTTGTTTAGCAGTGCTGGAAGTTGAATAAATATGTAAATAGATACACACCTGGCAGTGAGTATATCAAAGCCCATAAAACGCATCGCAGATATAATGGCAGGTAACAATGTAAATCTTACAAAGGAAAGGAGAGAAGGGACTAATTGCGCAGCATACAGTACTTTTAATAAAAAATCGCAAACAGACCCCCTTGAATGAACACTTACAAGCGTACTGTCATTCAGGAAATATAACAGTTTCTTTGGAGGAGGCAATCTCGCCCCTCTCCGACACTGTGTTTCCTCCATATGCGACCGCCCCGGAAACAACAATAAGCTATCAGCACAGTTCCCATGATACTTCTCCCAGTCTGGTCAGTCTCTTTTTTCTTCTGTGCTCAACTCAGCGTGTTTCGCTGGTGAATACCTAGCTTCGTCAGGAATAGCAATACATGAGGCTACAAAAAAAAAAATAGGCCCCAAATAAAACACATTACAGAGAATAATAAAACCATTTAAAATACCAATAAACCAATTGATTGACACAGTGTCAAAGCATGCCCACATAATATGGGCATGATTTAACACTATCACAGTCAATGGTCAACCTAAAAAAAAAAAACTAACACCAACTTTATCAAATTCAATCAAAACAATCACCAAATAAACAACAATACAAAGTAAACACAATCAAATACCAGAAATCAATAAAACAATAACCAAATAAGCACCAGGATTAAAAATCAAAACACCAAAAAATACCATAAATAAATGAAAACTTGAAATGAACACCATTATTAAAAATCTAAAGACCAAAAATAAAGTACATTTACAAAGCAAACACCAAAAAAAATACAGAAATAATCAATTGAAAACACAACAAAAAATCTCATAATTCAAAATCAAAACACAAAATAAATAGCAGAAATAATTAAAAGCAAAGAACCAAAATACATTTAAAAGAAATAAAAGCAAGCATTTGCCAAAAAATTGCATTGCTTGTCACTGTATGTATATATAGACCTAAATGGGCATACATAAATACTTTGGAAATCAATGGGCAATGAAAAAAAAACAAATAAAAAAAAATACAATGCAAAATCCTGCAAAATTTAAATAACATACATTCAATGTCTTCACCCTTCGATTCCAGGGTCTCAGGAAGCTCTCGAACAAAGCCAGGATCCTAAACAGCCACATCCCTCAGGAAAAGTCCAAAGTTCTTTTCTTCTTTCTTTTTTCTTATTTCTTCCTTCTATCTTCATCTGTTAACAGTAATCCAGTTGGGTGTCTACTTTCTTCTTTCTTCTTCATCCACCTAAATCTGTATAACCCTTACAATCCAATTGGGGGGAGATGTTGCTCCTTGAGCTTCATGTCTTCAAATTTTATTTGGCCTGTGACGTCACATTTGAGTGAGAAATGGTTCCCATGCCATCTGATTGGCTGGGATAAGCATGTGACAATTTTTTTTGGGGTGTGACATCATGTAAAGGGAGTGAAGCCAGCCAATCAGAATGGCTGTGCTTCCTTTCACTTTAAGATGATGTCACCAAAACCAAGATGGCTGCCATAACATGTTACTTCAACCAATCAGATTGGAGATGTATATCCTTAATCTGATTGGTTGTATGAAACCATGTGACAGAGTCAATTCCAAAATTTGATGAGGATGAAGACGGCCTTCATCATGGCAGGGGTAAGTGCAAGTTTTATTCACTTTATGCTGCTGATTTATGTTTTATTTTAAATGGGCAAATGCACTATTATCCATATCTGGATAATAGTAATTTTGCATATTACTGTACTGTATGCATTGGGAGGGGGGTGTATTTATAGCAATGTATTGCACATTTTATTTTTTCAGTACAGGATTGGTATCACAGGCCAGCATACACCGCCAGACACCCGCGGGGACCACCCAAGGGCCCCAGACACTGGTGGGGCCCCAGGACACTCGTGGGTACCACATTGAGCTCCCCAGACATTTGCAGGGACCAGCCGAGGGCCCCCAGATACCCGTGGGGCCCCGGACACCAGCGGGGACCATCTGGAGGCTATTTGCTAAGGTAATGAAGCTGCTTTAATGTAATGTTTACTAATAGTGTGCGGGAGCAGAGGGTCTCCTGAGCTGACCTGCTTTGATTCCAGCCTTAGGGACCTCCTGCTTCAAGAGTTACATGCCCTGGTATGGGACATCGGGTGCCATTTTTAAATCGTTTGTGTCACGTGACCGGGTATTTCAATAATGGAGAAGATACCGGCACCCCATACAGGGCCTGTATCTCAGGAAGCAGGAGGTTGCCAAGGATGAAATCAATTCGGTTCAGCTCAGAAGACCCCCTGCTCCCGCAAACTATTATACAAATTACATTAAAGAAGCTTTATTACCATAGCGGATAGCCGCTATAGTAACGAATATTTTTTATTTTTTATTTGGGTTTTGTGCGGGAGCTCTTCTGAGGTGACCCCCTACTTCCCGAGATACAAGCCCCGTTATGGGGTGCCGCTATCACAGTGCAGGATAAAAAATCCACAGGTTATGTGATGCGAGAGATTTTAAAGCACAGGGGATACCGGCACCCAATAACGGGGCCTGTATCTCGGGAAGTATGGGGTCCCTGATGCTGAAATCAATGCGGTTCAACTCAGGAGACCCCCTGCTCCCACACACTATTATCAAAATAAATTTTTGTATTGCACGATCGCCTGGAAGAGCCGTGCATGGAGACATAGCATCTTCATGCAGCTCTTCCAGGCTGCACTTTTTCCTATCAGTTATCGCGCTATAGGATTTATCGTGCGATAGCACCGATACAAAAAACAGGTCGGACGATAGTGCAGTTTTTTATCGTCCTTAAAAAAATGGGCTTAATTTCTTAGTGAATACAGGCATACCCCACATAAACGTACGCAATGGGACAGGAGCATGTATGTAAAGCAAAAATGTACTTAAATTGAAGCACTACCTTTTTCCACTTTACAATGTGTGTACTTTACTGCAAACATCATATATGTGCATAACTGATGTAAATAACGCATTTACTTCTTCTTTACTTCCCTTCCATGCAAAGGCAGTAATTTGGATCTGTGAGTTTGTGAGCAAACGCAATTTGCTCTTCTCCATTGCTGTGTTGTCACTGTGACCTCAGTCAGCAGGGCTACTGGTGTACTGTCTTGTCCACTTAGACAAATTGCAAGTGATTGATGAAAAATAACAATTATCACAAGGAGCAAACCCTCCCCTGCCTTCTCCTCCCTCTCGAAAACATGGGATCTGGCTCAATACACTTAATAGGAAATGAATTGATCTCGCAAATAACAAACCAAAGACTTAGAGTCCCCACTGACAGGGACACAAATGCTCTCTACATGTTTAAACAAATATATTTACATAATCATCTTGTATCAACGTTATCAACAAAGCCCTGATTAAAAAATACAGTACATACATTTAAATGAATAAAAACGTTAACTCAAATCCTAATTGCATCTCTATGTAAAGAAGCAGGTTAAGATCGCACTGCTTGTCAGATGAGCCTTAGATGTGATATAGGATCTCAGTTCATTCTGTAGGATATGTGCAAAAAGCAAAATATGTTCTTATAACCACTTCAGAACTAGGCAGTTTTGGATCAAAGAGCATTATCACTCATTGTAAAACATATGACTTGATGAGGTTACCTGGGACAGTGTCCGTACTCCGTGTGTGGGAACCCCACATCTTCTCTCACAATCCCACCTACGGTCCCGGGGCACAAGGCTTCCCTTGGTAAAGTATGCGTGCGCGCCTCTCGCCAGTCCCGCGATGTGCCTCTCACCAGTCCTTCATCTCCCTGCTTGTTCTCATTCTTTGCGACTGGTGAGGGAGAGGCACGCGCACCGCCGTCAAGCAGCAGGGAACAAAATTTAGTGTACGTATTCGCGAAGTGAGCGTACGTAAACATGGGTGTGGTGTAGTTGCAAATATGTGCGTACTTGCGAGTGTACGTAAAGTTACTGTACTTAAAACGGGGTATGCCTGTACTGCTGCGGCACAGTTTATTCGAGCATTTGCCCGTTCTGTGCCGCAGCAGTAGCCTGGCGCGCGCCCGAGTGTGACGGGCGCACGCCGAAGCAGCGGAAGAGCGCCCTCCGATCGGGGCGCTCTCCCTACCGCTGCCGGGTCCACCGGGTCCCCCGGAACCCCCTGCCGCTGTCCCGCGATCGCGGGACACCAGGGCTCCCTCGGGGAGCCCCTGGACACGCGTGCAGCGGGCGCACGCTCCCGATGACGCGTGACCGCGCGTCTATGACGCGCGGCACGCCGAGGGGCGGCCACTAGCAAGCCGGGAGATTTCCCGGCTTGCGGTACCGACCACACTTCAATAAAGTGTGTCGGTAGTGTACCATTTTTGGCCTCATGTCTTACAGCGTGATAAATAAATGCATAGAGGCCCATGCTATAAGCGTTCATAAAAAAAATCACTGGGTCATATAAATCGCCTGATTTTTGAGCATTGATATTACGGTATTCAGAAAGCCTCGATTACCTGTGATAGCAAAATTCCAAAAACGGGCAAGTAGCCTGCGACGTGAAGATCGCCTCTCTGAAAAGGCCTTACCTGGTGATTTCTTTCAGCTGCAGTAAGAGCGGCTCAGAGAGAGCTGCCTCTCCCTGCGCAAATCTTGCCTGAAATTAATGTTTTTTAATAAAAATGTTAATACTAGTGTAGATGAGCAGGCGGTCACCGGAGCAGAAACGCGTTGATTTGAGGCCCGGGAAAACCCTGCTTCCCGAGATACAGGCCCCGTTATGGGCTCCAGTATCTCCTATGCATTTTATTCGCTTGGTCATGTGGCGAAGGACATTTAAATGCATAGGAGATACCAGCACCCCATAAGGGGACCTGTATCTCAGGAAGCAGGGGGTCCCCAGAACTCAAATCAACGCAGCTCTGCTCCAGAGGCCCCATGCTCATCTACACTAGTATTAAAAAGTATATTAAAACAGCTGCTAATCACAAAAAATATTAAAACACAACAACACTAAAAAAACAACAACATTAATACCCACCTCCTCTACACCCACATGATTTATACCAGGGGCTGCGATGTCCTGGGTTGCTCTGGTGGTCCCTGTATGTGTCTGTGGGCCCTCGGGTGTTCCTCTCGGGTGTCCGGGGGACCTCACGTCATCCTCTCGGCTGTCTGGGGGCCCTCAGTTGGTCCCTGTGGGTGTCCGGGGGTCCTCAGGTGGTCCCCACAGGTGTCCAGGGTTTCTCTGGTGGACCCTGCAGGTGTCTGTGGGCCCTAGGGTGGTGTCTGTGAGTGTTCAAGGGTCCTCAGGTGGTCCCCATGGGTGTTTGGGGGACCTTGGGTGGTCCTCTCGGGTGTCCGTGGATCCTCAGGTGGTCCCTGTGGGTGTCTGTGGGCCCTCGGGTTGTGCTGTGGGTCCCCACTGGCCTGCGGTACCAATCCTGTGGCAAAAACATTTTTTGCAATACATTGAAATAAATGCACCCCCCTCCCCAACACATACAGTACAGTAATGGGCAAAATAACTATTATCCAGATATGGATAATAGCTTATTTGCCATTATTAAATAAAACATTAGCCAGTCAGCATAAATAGAGTAAATAAAACGTTCTACTTTCCTCTTCCACCATGAAGGGCATCCTCATCAGCATTCTCCAGGTCCATGTCCTCCGTTGCTAGGAAGAATACAAGAAAAAATACGACCTAATGGCCCTTAACCCCTTAATCACTTTAGAGATTAATAACCATTATTGTAATTAAGGGGTTAACCCCCATTCCTTGCTACCCACCCGGGAGGCCTAACCACACACCCCGGGACCAGTATACCCATCCTCTACCCATTATTTGGCATAGTGGTACATCATACCCATATAATATGGGCATGATAAGCCACTATAGCAGTCAATGGTCATCCTAATAAAAAAGCATGAAGGCAAAAATACACAATAATAAAAGATATACACAAGCACCTAAACACCCCAATTAAATAAATAAAAGCACTAGCAAACCAATTAAATAGATAAAAGAACTAGCCAACCAATTAAATAAAAATAGCACTTGCCAATCTATCAATTTAATCAATAAAAGCACTAACCAAAAAAAATTAATTAATTTTAAACACTAGCCAACAAAACAATTAATTAATTTAAACCAGTAGCCAACAAAACAAATAATTAATTTAAAACACTAGCCAATCCTAAAATGTACTAAAAACAAGCTGTCCAAATTCAAAACAATTTAATCCAAACAATGAAAACAAATTGAAAAAAAAAAGTACAATCAATTCAAAACAAGAATTTGCCAAAAAATGCATAGGATGTCACTGTATTTATCTGTATCCTAAAGGGGCACAGATTAAAACCTTATCAGTCAACGGGCAATCATAAACATAAAAATAAATATATACAATAAAAAAAAACCTGAAACAAAATACATTTACATACAATCGATATTTTACTTACCATTAGAAGTCTTCACTCTTTGAATCCTGTTGTATCTGCAAGCTCTCGTACCGTGACGTCATCACCCGCAATCAAACGCCATCCACCTTGAAGCATCAGGTAAAAAAATCTTCCCTTAAAGTGATGTCACATCCTAATGCAATTATCTAGATAATATTTATTTTGCCCATTACTGTACTTCAATGTTTGCAAAAAAAATGTGCTAGAAGATTGGTACCGTAGGCCAGCTGGGACCTGCAGGGACCACCTGAGGGCGCCCATACACCAGTAGGGGACCACCTTTGGACCCCCGTCACCCACGGGGACCCCCGAGGGTCCACAGAAACTCGCGGCCACAAATGGAGGACCCCCGGACACCCGCAGGGACCACCCAAAGGCCCACAGAAACCTGCGGGACCACCTGAGGATGCCTGACACCCACGGGGACCACCTGGGTGCCCACAGACACCCACAGGGACCACCTGAGTACCCCGACAGCCTCTGGTATCAATCATGTGGGAGTAGAGGAGTTGGGAATTAGTGTTTATTGTGGATAGCGGGGGTGGGTCAAGGGGGTATTTAGCCTTGGTGGGGTTAACCCCTTCATTGGGAGCGGGAAGGGTTAACCCTTCATTGCCTTAGCGGTTTGCCGCTTAGGTAATGAAGTTGACAGTAAATGCATTTTTATTGCATGGGATTCATGCCGGGGTCTCGGTGCTTCGGAGACCCCCGGCATCAATCCGATGCAGAAAAAAAGCTTTTTTTTCTAAGTCGTGTCTCGCCGCCTCTCAGCAGATTCTCAACAGCCTCATCAACTTTTCGTGACGTGATGATTTTGGGAGAAACTCACCATTCTAGAGCCGTGATAGGCCTCAATAACCTAATTGCAGCTACTAGACTTGCACGAGTTTCAGAACTTGCCGATTAGTGGCATATTGCCGCTCACCCGGCGATTTTTATATGACGCTGACATTTTTGGCGATTCATGCCTTTATCGCCCACTTATCGAGGCTTACTGAATAGCAGTACGCATTTTGGCCGATAAGTGCTCTATATGTTGCTTATCGACGCTTATAGCATAGGCCCCATAGTCGGGCGAAAATGCACTGATTTTATCACTGCTTTGTGAATAGGCCCCTCAGTGAGCACTTGTAAAATGAGGGACAGATCCCAAAGGGGAGGTGGTACCCTGACCTGTAGCTTTATCTTATGCATAGCCTTAAAAAAAAGTTTATCTAGAGTGGTCAACCGCTTGCCTAGTAAGGTGGATAGTGCTGAAACTTTAACCTTCTATGAGCTTTTACTGAGTCCCAGGTCTAAACCTCTTTGTTAGTATTCCAAAATTGATGCTATAGATGGATTCAAATAATTGATATAAGCGAGTTTGCACCAAAGATCCACACTGGGCCCCTACACCTGTCCCACTTGCATCTGTTGTCAGCAAGATCCATTCTATGTCTTGCTGTATGTGACCGAACTTTACATTTCTTTCTTGTTCTCACAAAATCAGGGATCTTTTTACCTGTCGTGACAAGTGAATTTTTTTGAAGCGAACCGTTTTTCTTATTTCCCATTGACAAATTACATTTATCTGGAATAAATGCATGTTTCGATCTCGCTTACATGATGACATGATGACCTGTTGAAGATAGCTTGATGATCAGCTTTATACAGTGTAGTGCCTGCAGATAGTCGTTGTTTCTGATGGTCTTTATTTTGACTATTAGGTTTTGTCTTTTGGAAGACTCAATATTCCTTTCGATGTCTGGAGTTCAACCCCTAAGAACCTTAGGTTGTGGGAGGGAAGAAGATGACTTTTGCTTCTGTTTATTACGCATCTGTAACTCTCTAAAAATTACAGCGCTCTTGCAAAATGACAAGGAAAGAGATCTCTGTCTTTAGATTTTTATGATGATATCGTGGAGATAATGGAATTCTAGATCGCTTCCTTCTTTAATTCTGGGATCAACATCACTAAGATCTTTATGAAAGTACATGATGTTGCAAGACCGAATGGAAGAAATTCAAATGGATAATGGATAATGGGCTTGGCTTATTGCAAATCTTAAATACTTTGGATGAGAGCCGGCTATTCTGACATGAAAATAGGTGTCCTTGAGGTCTACCAAGACCATCCAATTTTTGTAATCTTTAGCCGATGTGATGCAGATTAACTAAACCATTTTTATTTTTTTACTTCCAGAAATGTGTTGATCGTTTTGAGATCTAATACCTCTCTGAATAATCCATTCTTTTTTCGTACCAGGAACAGTACTGAATAGCATCCCTGGATTAATTGATGCATGAGATCTGGTTCTATTGCCTTTGTCTGTTAACATCTACTTAGATTAGGTTTAAAAGTTAAAATGGCTTCCTTGTTCTTCGGAATTCTTGACGTTAGAAAATTGTTCCCTCTTGGTGCCATCTTGAATTCCAAGAAATAACCTTTGCAAATGATGTTGAGTACCCAGTCATCCATAATTGATTGAGTCCACTCATCTTGAAAGTGATGAATTTTGCCTCCGACCGAAAGCGACTGCACTTTCCTCATCCGATGAAACCTTGCCCTAGCCTCGAAACAAGGGACCGCTTCGTCTTGAGCCACAAATTACTCTGGCCTCCTCTCGAAGATATTGACCTTGAGTATCCTCTACCAGGTCGGTAGCCCCTCATATCTCTTACAGTAGATCTCTCGCTTTGAAGAGTGGGTCCAGTAAAAACGATGTTTAATAAATATTTTTTGAATTAACAAAAACTTTATTTTTCAACACTTGTTTTCTGTGTTTATTACCATGAAGTTAAATTAGTTTTTAAGGCGTTTAGGGTGGTGTTTTGTAGGTAGGGATTAAAAGCAAACATTTGGGGGTGGGGGTTAGATGACAAGTGATAACCAGTATTAACCCAATAATGTTAAAAACTATAATGTTGCCATGCACAGCAACAATTACACTAGAACAATATTTACCTTGCAGTTAAATAAACTGGAGCAATCTTGCACTCCCCACACACACAATTATAAGTCAAGTAATGTCTTTTAATTGAGAATATACATGGAGGTTTTTTAATTGAGAATATACAGTACATGGAGGTTAAGGAGTTGGGTTTTATTATTTAAATATTTGCTGATATGAATGCGTAGAGAACTTCAACTTGCAGTGACACCACATGTACATTTGAAACATTGTAGTAAATGTTATTATGCACAAAGGTGGCTACGATGTGACATCATTTTAATTTCTCTTAAGAAATGTTGCATGATCTAACAGTAACCCTAGTCACCGGACACATACTGAATTGTAATTAAAAGAACCTAAAACCCAACAAAATGTGGGATGTGATTCTTTTGGCTTCCCGCAGCCAAACAGTGGTACACAAAGTGTTCTCGTGGGTGGAATTTCACGCCTTGACACGGTTCCGAAGACAGTAACTCTTGCTACATATGTACTAAAATGTCACTGAAATGTTTGCTGCATGTATACAGCATGGACCTGGATCTTCTTGGTTATAGCCCCAGATTTTCCAAGGCAAGTTTAAAGCAAGTGTTAGAATACTCGTCGGCGCACCTGTATACAGTTGTAAGTTGTACAACTAATGGATGAAAAGATCACCAAAATAATAGTTAAGGCTCAGTAAAGATGACTAAAAATATATATAATATAACACAATATTTATAAAAAATTATAATACACACAAATAAATGTGTATGAGTGATAGCCACTAATAACACAACCCTTGAAAAAATACAAATACAATTGGATACAGTAAAAAAAAAACTACAGTGAGTACAAATAACAACTAACTAATAACTCAGTCAGAGACATACAAATAAACATAACAAACAAACCACAAAGGGGGATGCCTAGATACTAACCGGGAATGGTACTGTATACAAGCGGGACTGCTGTGTCCGAACTGCACCGATCAAACAGCTGATGTTCCTCTGCTAAAGTTCCCCAGCGATCTGGCACCAGCCAATGGGAAGGTGCGCTGAACAGCCTCACGTGACCTCTGCGCATTTCACAGCTACGTGCTTCATCAGGGGTTCACGTTGGAGGCTGTCCATGCGCCTTTTACCTCCCTTGCAAACCAATGAATTGTGGCCATTCCCCAATTGCCTACAATCTGAAACACAGTTGGCGCGGGTTACATGCATCAACAAATTAATATACATTAGACACCAATATGCACATAATAACTTAAATAGACTACCCACCAAATGTTAGAATATAATATATAATATTCCATGTGTGATAGTGAAAAAAAGATAAATAATGCCATATTAAGTTACTGCTGAAACTTTATGCATATATAAAACAATAATATTAATACGATTTAATACATATACATTCAGACATTAATTTATAGCTAAAATCTGAAAACTGATGGTCATTTAGAGTACATCATATAAAATGAAATAAACTAGAATAGTATCCAATAGTGATGTTAAAATACTGTATGGTATGTATATAACTGGTATTTGTTGAAATACAAAACATCTGAAGTGCAGAGAACAGACAATGGTGAATATATCACTTTCACATGGAATATTAGTTTTATCTTTAATAATGTATGATCACTTTTTTATAATATTATTTTTTAGTACACATTGAATAGTATTATTGATTTAATCAGTGTTTCACAAATTATGTCACATTTGTTGCTTCAGTTATAGTTTTCAGAAGTAACTAAATATGGCTTTATTTATCTTTTTTTCACTATCACACATGGATATCATATTGTAACATTTGGTGGGTAGCCTGTTTAAGTTGTTATGTGCATATTGGTGTCTAATGTATATTCATTTGTTGATGCATGTAACCCGCGCCAACTGTGTTTCATGGCTGTGTTAGATTGTAGGCAATTGGAGAATGGCCACAATTCATTGGTATGCAAGGGAGGTAAAAGACGCACGGACAGCCTCCAACGTGTGCCCATGATGAAGCACGTAGTTGTGAAACGCGTAGACATCACATGAAGCTGTTCAGGCCGCCATCCCATTGGCTGGTGCCAGATCGCCGGGGAACTGTAGCGGAGGAACATCAGCTGTTTGATCTGTGCAGACCGGACATTAACATCAGACCTGATCACAGCAGTCCCGCTTGTATACAGTACCATTCCCGGTTAGTATCTCGGCATCCCCCTTTGTGGTTTGTTTGTTATGTTTTGTTGTATGTCTACAACTGAGTTATTAGTTAGTTGTTATTTGTACTCAATGTAGTTTTTTTTACCAGGGTTGTGTTATTAGTGGCTATCACTTATACACATTTCATTGTGTTTATTATCATTTTTAATAAATATTGTGTTATATTATATATTATTTTGGGGATTTTTTCATCTATTAGTTATACAACTTATAACTGTATACTTTACTTGTGAATACGCATATTGCTACGCAATTCTTTATTAACCCCCGGTGCGCTGTGTGCATCTTTGTTTTTTTCTTAACATGGTGAAAACGCCTTAGGGCATTTTCACATACAGTAGTAGTGATTGGGAGTACCTTCACGCATCCAGCAGCAAGGGACTTATTCCAATATTAACGTCTAACAGCACAAGCGGCTTCCCTGCTTCCATTTAAATAAAGGATCCATGTTTTGTAAAGAAAGTATCAGTCCCTGAAGATAACATCAGCTGAGGAAAGACTGGTTGCAGTTAGAAAAAAATGGTTACATTATGAAGGGAAAGAAATAAACAGTGAGAAAAATTACTATATACAAAAAGGACAAAAAAAAATGTAACACCTTTACCCCCCGCCCTAAAGGGAAATTTGTATGCTATGTGATGTATCATGTTGCTGGTTAGCACACCTGTGGTCTTCCAAGAAGCCTGAGTCTCCGCAGATGGTTGTGGGAGTAGCAAAGGGACAGGCTTGTAGTTCTCCGGTACAGCGCCTCTATCCTGCAGGGATCTGCCAGAGGCAGGGAGTTCCTTGCCTCTGTGTGACTTACTAGAAGGGGTTACAGGAACCCCTTCTAGTAAGTCACACACAGGCAAGGAACAGTTCACCATTTATTGGCAGGCCAGACCTGATTCCTTCCTTTTCATGCAAGAGAGGTACTTCATACACCCAGGAATCATGGAACGCTTCCCTCGCATCTTGCACAGTAATTTTCCTGACTAGGCCCCCCAAGGGCCTGAGGCCCTTGAGGCTAGTCGCCACCCCCTTACCCCTGTATTGATTGGCATCTAGCAAGTGTGCCTTTCCTGCTGATGTGGGTACCACGAGCCTCAAGGTTATTAAATTAACTGGTTATGTGTATTTTTGTGAAACTTTGGCTGTTTTCCTTCATTTGAGTGTCAATTGTTATTTGAAGAGTGGGGCTGAGACATGCTGGAAGGGGGTTTGGGAAGGGCCCTAATGTGAAAGGCTCAAAGGTCAAGGTCAGTTAAAGAACATAAGCAGTGACAAATTATTGGAAAGACATTTTAACACTGTCAAGACATGCAGGTTACAGCTCTTCTCTCCTGCTGAAGTTATTTTCCAGAATGGAACATTTGAAAAGTGAAACATTAGAGCCCAATTAAACATATAGGAACAAGGATGAGGCATTTGGATCAGTATGCAATATGCAACCTCAGTAAAATCTCAACAAAAGGGCTCTGATTTAAAAACCATCTAGGGAAAAAGTGATGTAATCAACATCTGGCCCATGCCGGGACGATAGAGCACTAAAACAACTTGAGCTGAGAGACCCAAGTGGGATTAAGTCATAACACAAATCAATGTACTTTACCTAGATATGAGAAGTCCAATTTTGTGTAAAGTGTAATTCTGCTAAAAGCAGGAAGTGAGAAAAGTTATTTAGTGGCCAAAAGTATGAAAGAGGATACAGTGTGAAAACATCTGGCTTGTTTATTGTTATTATTTTAAAGTCTGTTACTGGCCAGAGACATAAAATCAGGTGGTATTTATTTGGTATTTATTTGATAACTGTTTGAACTCCTGCAACTCTAGTAGAAAAGTAAAAATTAGATGGACTGATTTCCCTACGCAGTTCTACTATTCACTAGTTATCTCATCCATCATGCATTTGCAATAGCTGTTGTGAATAATGAATGAGGCAGTTAGTAAACTCTGGAAAATGTATTGAAAGAAAACAATACATATAATTGCGCTGAAAAGGATGTTCTCACTTTCATCTTTCAATTAAATGTGTAAAAGGACCACTCACCCTGCCTGGTACCACGCCACAGGTGCTGTCCGGCTCACATAGGAGAAATGATAGAAGCACTCACGTGGACTTGCTGTATCCATGATGACATGTTTGGTGTAATGATCAACCATTCAGTCCAAATCCTAGAAAAAGGTCTGTGATTTGGACAGCAAGTCCATGTGAGGGCTTTCTATCATTTCTTCTCACCTTTATCTTTCAGGATGACATAACACATAGAATTCATAGCAAGGAAGGGTTTAAAGAAAATATACATGCAACTATTGAGATAATTAAATTGAAATGTACGTGCATTGATATATCATTAGTTCATTATAACTTTATAGGACATATGAGAATTATTTGGATGGCATTATCGTATGATGTAGGTAAACCAAGGGGATACATTTTTTCCTGTCAGCCCACAAGTGTAAAACCTCTTATTGTAAGCCTTATTGTAGGCTAGTATTCGGTATGTGGTGAATATGTGGTATGCCATTTTCTTCTTGTTCCTTGCTTCTTCTTGTCTGACGAGGAGAAGACGGCTTCCCAATATAATGAGTAGGACTGCTATTCCCTTATTCAGTACTGTGAAAAGCAGGGTAATACACAACTGATGTACAGTAAAATTAACTGTCATGCAAGGGTATAGAAGATGATAAATCATTAACTGTGCAATGCTCTAGTTCTCACCAAATTAAGAGGAGGAATAGAAACAAAGGTCAATTCAAAAAAAGCAATACTTGTACAAGTATACATACAACATGGGTCTGGATACATCAAACTGGGATATACCAAAAGTGTGGTGTTATCACAAACAATATTGTGTTATTTTTAGTTTGTAAGTTATCAACCAAATATTGCAAAAAAAAAAAAACAAAGCCATGGCTGCTAAAGGTATATTTCAGACACTGAAATGAATACATACAGTACCACAATCTTACTCATTTTAATGCCAGCCATCATTGTCTGGCCTGGCGGTGCAGTTATACAGCCACAAAGTACTGCACATTTCTATCACCTACTTCAGGCTGGGACTATCTTGTTTATGTATGTAATGGCCATAGGTACAGCGATGGAAAGGAATCCCTGTGGGTGCTTCTAATGACATGCAGTGTATTCGTGGATGTCACATAAATAAAAGAATCCAAATATAGGAGTACTGTAGAACAGTCAATGATAGCTAATGAATTTCCAAACTGTACAGATCCAGTACAGCCCAGTGTTGTGTGGAATATAAAGACAAAGGTGCTTCACCTGATAATCACACAGAGCCGAATGTGAGGGAGAATCATTGCTGACCTGGGCTGTCATTGCTGACCTGGAGTGAATCCCGCCTCAACGGAGCTCCTCTGAATTTTGGGAGATCCCAACCCCCAAATATTGGTCATATTTCCATATTCATTAAATACAGCTCAGAGCTTAAGTAAATGCATTTACAGTAGATGGGTCAGTTTAGAATGATTGGGGAGCACTGGTTTAATGCCTTCTCTACCTTTCCAACTTTTCTTTATTCCATCACACCTTCACCTCCTAAAGCATCTTTGTACAGTATATGAGGAATGCTTCCCTCTTATACAATAATTATATGCTTAAGGTATTCTCTACCAATACTCTTTTCATCTATTTTTACATTCCATACAATAAGGAAATGCATATAATGTATTGTTTACATTTTATCACACCTCATCTATTATCTACATTTGATCATCTACATTCCATTTATTTTTGATTCACCATATCAGGTAAATTAAGTTTATGTTAGACTTGAGTGAAATTAATTGTGTGACCTGGACCAGAAAAGGAAGCCCATTATTCTTCAGTACCATTTCTATTTTTGGCTCTATACGTGGTAAGATCCTCCAGTGAATCCTTCCCCCATACCACAATTATATTAAACATCTAATTAATCACAACTCACAAGTAACAGCATCTTCTATAGAACAACCGATTGATCCTGATTGTGTCAAACGTTCTCTTTCTTTTGACACCTATCTGATTGGCATACATATAATGTATACTACTGTACAGTATGTCCTCTCCAGTGTATTGATCTAGACACAAATCAAAGGCTAAAAGAACACTTTCATTATGGAAACAGATAACAAAAGGAAGCCAAATAGATGCTGTGCATCAAAGACATTGTCGTTTTCATGACTGATTAGACAAGCACACAATGAAATAAAAATGAAAGACATGTTGATGAACTCTGATCCAATGCAATCTGATTCAGTATAAATACAATGATGAAAATACATTGTGACCTAATCATTAAAGGAGCCCCACTACCTACAGTAGGACCAAAGTGAACCAGTGGCAATACAGTAGGTGCAATCTCAGTGATTTATGCCTTTTAAAAAGAAAAAGTGCCATGGTTTTTAAATAATGCTTCAGGTGTTTACTTTAAAACCAGAGACAGAACATAAAACACAGACAAAGCTCAGTTTTTAGCACATCCAGTGAGACTCATACACGGTACAGTGCCTAAATATATATGTATAAATATCTAATAAGTAAAATGGTCTTTTAGTTTGACATTTTTGGCCAAAATTGTTGTAAGCCCCTGAGCCAACGCCAAGGCAGACCACATATCAGGGAGCTTGTTAGGTGTCCAGTATGTTTTTCAGGTGTTTACTGTTTGTGGTAATCAAACACAACCAAAAAGGTTTTTACCATCTCTTTCAGAGCAGTGATCCGCACTGGTCACATTTAATTTTCTTTTAACATTTTTGTTTTTTTTTACTTACTTATCTTCTTGTTCTTCCCAGAGCTGTTTTATTTTTAAAATCTAATTCTCCATTCCAGAGATATGAGCATTAGAAATAGTTATTTAAAAGTTAAACTCTCACCCGTGCAGTCTACAGATTACCAGAAGCTAGAGATTAAGAAAATCATGTTTTTAATAGTAGAAAAACATAAAAACAAAAGCACATGCGATGGGGAAAGATACTAACATTGTATGATATACTGTAAACTCATGTAGGCTTTTGGGAGGCTTGCTACATTAAGGAAAGGCTTTGTATCCAAGAACCTATAGGTAAATTGTCAATCTCTATCATTTTTATTTTTTACAAATATTAATGATGACCTCAGTAACAAAACAAATACAAATTCACGACAGTATACAAAATTAATTTTTAAACAAAAAATGTATTACACAAATGAATGAAAGTTTGCATCTAATAGTGTTTAAATCTTTCAGAAAAAAGGCAATTAATTACATTTCTATGGTTTCTCTTTGTTCTTTATTTAAAATTATTAATCCAATATATTTTCGTACAACTTTGTGGGAGGACCCTTTATATTTGTTGAGCAAAGTCGTGCAATACTTGGAACGAGTCAGTTGTGGTCAATTTCTAGTTTTCCCCATATTTTATAAGAATTATGTAGGCAAAAACACAGAAATAAAAAAATAAAAATAGACAGGTTTCCACGTGCAAAATCTATTTTAGTACTAGTGAGGTTACTGTTAAATGTTAAATTACGTCAAACTGAACTAACAGACTGGTGATTAAGAAGCGAACACAATGTGAATGACGTAGTTTAAACTTTGTTTTCTGTAAATATTTGTAATAACATAATACATTAAATTAAAGACAGGTTTTTCTGCCACTTTGTTCTTCCTCATATATCTTAACTATTTACCCTTTTGCAAAGAGGAGACATGTGTAAACCTGATTACTAGAGATGTGAAGTTGACCCTGTGCATTGGTTTGGTCCTAAGATTTTTCAGTGTTTTGGGTTTGAAAACAAGGAAACGATGATTTAAAAAAATAATAACGTCATAATCTGGAAGTTTTTTTGCTTCCTGTTCAAGAATTTATGTTATTCCCAATCTATTTAGCAAAAATAGTGACATTAAATAATTTGGTTAATGTCAGTTTCCATTCTCTTGCAAAAACAGGGTCAGGTAAAAGAAAGACAGAACATTTGGGAAAATTAAAGCAAAATATATAAAAAAAAGTGTATAAATCCCTATATCATATATTCATGTACTAAGTTCTACCTAAACTCATACTACATTTCCAAAGCTCGGGCTCCCAATGTAATGATTATTTCCAATGCTAGATCTATATGGATTTATATGTACAAATTTATCTAGCCCCGTTGTCTCTGCCACTGGGGCAAGCTGCGGGAATGTAACCAGGACAGAGGATTAACCCTGTGAGTTTCTGATCCAGAAGCATGAATCAATGGTGTAGACCAGCGGTGCTCAAATGGGGGGCGCACCTCCCAGGGGGTGGGGGGGCATGGGTGGTGGCAGGGGTCCCGTGCTCTTCTCCGAGGCATATAAATGAAATGCCAGGGGCCGCACGAGGTCTCTGCAACCTGAACTTACCGGGATTCAGTAAGCTTCGGCTCATGTCGCCATGACAACGCAGCGTCAAATGACACTGCTGGGTCATGTGACGTGCAAGGTCATCATGACAACGCGTGGCAAATGACTGAGGGGACATTTGATGCTGGGTCACTCGGGAGGGGGACGCGAGCGCGGGGACAGAGACACAGAGGGGGAGGGCAGAGCCAAAAAACTTTGCGCACCCCTGGCGTAGACAATGGCCTACATACATCATGATCCATTAACCTAAAACCACAGTATTATCACCAATAAAAGCGTTATATTTTTTACTGTGTTGCATTACGAAATATAACACATTTTATTGGATCCATTAAAAATACTCATATCGTATTTTTAGGTTTTATCAGGCTATACATCCCATTATGATATTTATCGGAATTGAATTAACAGCAGAAATAACACAATTTTTCTTATCACCTATCCCAGGCGTTAGTCCTACAGTAAATAGCATGTCTCTCTCTCTCTCTCTCTCTCTCTCTCTCTCTCTCTCTCTCTCTCTCTCTCTCTCTCTCTCTCTCTCTCTCTCTCTCTCTCTCTCTCTCTCTCCCCAGTGACGGAGGGCCCTTGCGGTGGCCCCGGACCATGTAGCAGTGGAAAGCGGGTTGGAACCCCGTGGATACCGACCGTCCATCCCTATGCTCAAACCCCGGCCCTAGCTAAAGCCCCAGCACTGGTCACCTTTTCCCATGGGTCATCCTCGAGTTTGGGGATGTCTGGGGGGTCCCAAGTCACCTCCGAAGAACGGACTGGGGAGAGACTGGACTGCTTTACCTCTGATGATGAGTCAATGGGTGGAGGGTACTCTCGGGAAGTGTCCGTATCTAGCGACTGCCCAAGCGTAGTCAGCGTTACCCTTGCTACTAGGCCCAAGAGAGCAGGGCTTTATTCCCGGTCTACCGGGACATCTGGGGTGTCCTCCTGGGGGGAACCGGAAGAAGGGGATTCAGTAGAGTCGGCCCAGGAAGAAATTAGGGAGACCCGGTGGTGGGCCCCCTTATTTGAGGGTTATGAGGCCTGGCTAGATCGCACTAGGTTCCTTTTAGAAAGAGAGGGTGTAGTGGATTATTGGTGGGCTCGGGGGGAGTTCACTGAGGAGGAACGGGTCAAGGCGTTACAGGAATGGTGGTATCAGATCCGTCATGGGATAATAGAGCCATTGGGTCCAAGTAAATTGGAGGATCCGGTGAACCCGGATGAACCCCTATCATGGGTGTTGCCAGGGAAAGCGGGCAACACTAGGTTGATACGGGCCAGTAGGGCGGAGAGGGCCATCATAACTAAATACAAAAACTCACATGGGTTATAGTACCCCTATGTCCCTGAACCCCTCATGCAGGAGATAGAGGATAACAGAGATAGGTGGCTGCGGGAAACCATAGAGCAGTATATGGTGAACCAAGGTGGCGCAATTACTGGGCGTAAAGCGGAGGAGAGGATTGCACAACTCATGTGGGTGTGGAGCATAGGCCGAAGCATCTATATGCATAAAGCTGTGTATAGACCCGAGAGTGGGTTATCACGGGAGTACAGCATTACTGTCACTGATATGGGTGGCCGGGAAGTTAAGAAACCTGACCCCCGTCACTACTATTAGGAGAAACAGGATTGTATGTTGTGCTAGTTAGTGCCCCTGCTGGTCAGAGAGTGCTCTGCATTACACATGCTGTGAATTTAATGATGTTCTAACCAATTATGTTTGCATTTTACAGTGTTTCCCGGACGAAGGTACAACAAATTTAGGTCCCAGACGGGCCGTTGGGATTTACCAGGGGGAGAATATAGCCATGCCGTAAAATGGTCTGCAGTTTTCTCTCCTGCTGGCAGTAAGGCCTGGTAAGTTATAGGGATGCCAGCAGTAATCATGGAGGTTTGCCCTCACACCCTGGTGAGGTGCCCTATGTATGGATGGGAGTGGCTACATACTCTGTGTCCACCGTTAGTGCCGTCAGAGATGTGCCTGCCTCCTGAGGTATATAAGGCACAGCACTGATCAAAGTTAGTGTTGGAGTAAGGAGCAAGTCTGCGTTGAGACTTGGGAGTGGGTGGCACACTAGTGCTTTAACTATTGGCCCCATTCTATGTTAAGTAATGTCTAGCTGACAAAGCCATACTATGTCCAGGGACCTGGCACAGGGGTGATCTCCCCGAGGGGAGAGTGGATCCCACTCCATTGGGAGGGTGTACCTTTGAAAGGTGTGAGGGTTTGGGAGTCACGCCGCCCTCGGCGTGCTCCTCACTCACCTACAGCTCCGACGGAGATCCCCGCAGCACACTCTCATTCCCTCACCGGAGCGTCGGTCACTGCTTCACGTGGGCGCGCGCGCGCACGCCAGGACTGCACTTCTAATCTCGGGCTGGCGGCTTCACCCGGTCACGCGCACGCAAACCCCGCTATACGGAGGCATGGCCACACGGCGTCGCCCCAACCCCTTAAAGGTACAGCGCATCAAAACATTGCTGCAATCAAATGCACTCAGACTACTGGGCTTTATGGCTCCTCCCATGGGACTCATTCTGGACCTACCCCTGCGGTAGCCTGGCCCTTCCACACACCCCCACCTTGCTGCACTGCTATTGGACCCTCTCTCCTATATATACCTGGCAGAATCACTGACTCGTTGGCTGAGCATAGAACCAGTTGTTCTCACCTTTCTCTGCCTCCCTAGTTCTCTTTGCAGACTTCCTCGTGAACCGAACCGGCTTCCGCTACGTCTTCCTGTACCTCTGGCAACCTGAACTCGGCATACGGCTACACGACTCTCCGCACCTCTGGCATTCCGATCCTGGCTTACGGTAAACGACAACGTCCCTCTCTCCAACCCCGGACTTGGCAAACGGCCTTCCTACCAACCGTACCTCTCCTACCCCGATCCGGAACCCCAGACCAATCTACTCTCAAGACGTGCCCACGTGGCTGTGGGTGGCGTTCTAACCTTTCCCACCGCGGTCCCGTCTCGTTTGTGGTGAGCACATCCTTACATTATGCTCAGCCCACCAAAAATGGACCCCGCTGAGGTGGAGCGGACTTTAAATGCCCATACTGCTCTTTTTACAAGATTAGAGTCTTATCTGGACCAATCTGATAAACGAATGGATGCCTTACAGCAAAGCGTCCACGCCCTTACTCTTCAAGTTCGAGGCCTCACGCGCCAATCTCCACCCGTGGCACCGGCGAATCCTTTCCCGATACCTCCGTTCACTCCAGAACCACGTATTCCTCCTCCCAAACACTACGCGGGGGATCCCCAAGGATGCCGGGGTTTCATTAACCAATGTCTCGTTCAATTTCGTCTCTCCCCCTCTCGCTTTGTGTCTTCTGTCTCCAGGGTTGGCTACATTTACTCCCTTCTCACCGACCAGGCACTGGCATGGGCCTCTCCCATCTGGGAACAACAGGGGGCTCTTACTCTCACACAGGACATCGATCTTTTCGTCGAGGAATTCCGAAGACTTTTCGAAACTCCAGCACGGAAGTTAACGGCAGCTTCTGCTCTACACCACATAACTCAAGGAGATCGTTCGGTTGCCGTGTATGCTGTGGAGTTCCGCACTCTTGCTGCTGAGACGGGTTGGAACAACGAGGCTCTATCTTCTGCGTTCTGGCAAGGTCTGGCTGAAACTCTAAAGGATGAGCTCGCCGCACGAGATCGTCCTACTAACCTGGAGGAGTTAATCGCTCTGGCTATCCGTGTGGATCAGCGCCTACTGGAGCGGAGATACGAACGTTCTAATTACCGTCAACGGGTTCCAAGAAGTCTTGCTCCCACCTTCGTGGCTCCGTCACCTTCTTCCGGGGACATTCCTGAACCAATGCAGTTGGGGGGTAACAGGCTGTCTTCTGCTGAGAAGCAACGTCGGCGCACGGCCGGACTTTGTATGTATTGTGGCAATTCCACTCACGCTTTACCCCAGTGTCCCCACAGACCGGGAAACGCCAGCTCCCAATGAGATCCCGGAGAGTTTCGTTGGGAATACTGACCCTTTCTCCCATCGTCCAAAACATCCTTCCTACCAGGATAGTCTTGCCTATAATACTGTCTGGAGAGGGGTTTCACACCCGGGCACGGGCGTTCATTGATTCCGGTTCTGCAGGTAATTTCATTGATGAGACTTTTGCTAGACAGAACAATATTCCATTTATCAACAGGAGGACGCCAGTAGGTCTGGAGGCCATTGACGGTCGACCTCTAAATCCGGCATTCATCACACTACAGACGGTACCTCTTCTACTGCAGTTCGTCGACGTCCATACGGAGATCATTACTCTCGATGTAATCCACACTCCCTCTGCTGAGTTGATTTTGGGTCTTCCTTGGCTCCAACTTCATAATCCTCGCATCGACTGGACGGATCGGGAACCTGTGCAGTGGGCTCCTTCTTGTGCCAAGACATGTACCAGGGTTTTCCAGAAGATCGGTGGAGTATCTACCATATCAGTGAAGATCAACTCCTTACCTTCTGTGTACTGGGAATTCCGTGACGTATTCGATAAAGCACGTTCCGAGGTACTACCGCCGCACCGGTCTTTTGATTGTCCCATTGACCTACTTCCTGGAGCACCTCTTCCCAGGGGAAGATCCTACCCTCTCTCTCTTCCAGAGACAAAAGCCATGAACATTTATATTGCCGAGAACTTAGAAAGGGGTTTCATCAGAAAATCTTCCTCCCCGGTCGGAGCAGGATTCTTCCTCGTCAAGAAGAAGGACGGTTCTCTCCGTCCATGCATCGACTACCGGGGTTTGAATAATATCACACGCAAAAATCGATACCCTCTGCCTTTGATTCCGGAACTCTTCGACCGCCTCCAGGGAGCAACTATCTTTTCTAAACTGGACCTGAGAGGTGCTTACAATTTAGTAAGGATACGAGAGGGGGATGAGTGGAAGACTGCTTTTAACACCCATGATGGCCACTACGAGTACCTGGTTATGCCATTCGGTTTGTGCAACGCACCAGCAGTTTTTCAGGATTTTGTCAACGAGATCTTTCGGGACATTCTTAATACATTTCTTATTGTTTACTTAGATGACATCCTCATCTTTTCTAAATCCGTTCAAGAACACATCAACCATGTTCAACAAGTGCTGTTACGCCTTCGGGAGAACCATCTCTTTGCGAAATTGGAGAAATGTCAGTTCCACCTCAAATCGGTGGCGTTTTTGGGATACGTTATCTCTGACTCTGGTTTCAACATGGATCCAGAGAAACTTAAGGCTATTTTGGACTGGCCTCGTCCTACCACTCTCAAAGCCGTGCAACGCTTTCTGGGTTTTGCAAACTATTACCGACGTTTCATCCGCAATTTTTCCTCTACAGTATCTCCCATAACGGCTCTCACTAAGAAAGGTGTAGATCCTTCATCATGGTCTGAAACCGCCATACGGGCATTTGATCTGCTAAAAAAGGCTTTTGTGTCTGCTCCCATCCTCAACCACCCGGATCCTAAACTTCCATTTACCTTGGAGGTAGATGCATCGGACATCGGGGCTGGGGCTGTCTTGTCACAGAGGACATCTCCCTTAGCTAAACTGCATCCATGTGCCTTCTTTTCGAAGAAATTTTCGGCCGCAGAACGGAATTATGATGTCGGGAACCGGGAGCTTTTGGCGATCAAATTGGCACTAGAAGAGTGGAGACACTTCTTAGAAGGTACTGAGACACCCATAACCATTCTTACAGACCTTAAGAACCTTCTCTACTTAGAAGGGGCACGTCGTTTGAACTCTCGACAAGCCCGCTGGGCATTATTTTTTTCTCGATTTAATTTTCTCATCTCCTTCATCCCTGGCTCCAAGAATCTAAAGGCGGATGCTCTGTCTGGACAATTCCTTGCTGAAGACAAGTCTGAAGAGCAGCTAGAGACAATTATTCCCTCTAGATGTATCCTGTCCGCCAACTCATTTGATATTATGGGCAAGATTCAATCCGAGCAATCACAGATTCCTATGGGGCTCAAGGTTCCGGAGGGAAGACTCTATACGGCGCCTCAACACCGCAAAGGGGTTCTCGAGTGGTGCCATTCCTCTAAGTCTGCAGGACATCCAGGGATACGGAAAACCAATGACCTTGTTCAACGTACCTTCTGGTGGCCTGAGAGGGCTAAGGATGTGGAGGAGTTCGTCAAAGCATGTGGCACCTGTGCTCGCAATAAAGTACCCCGGGTTAGACCTGCAGGCCTTCTTCTTCCCTTACCTATTCCAGACCGTCCTTGGAACCATATTTCTATGGATTTCATTGTGGAGCTCCCAGACTCCAAAGGAAAGAATACCATCCTTGTGGTAATTGATCGTTTTTCTAAACAAACTCACCTGGTGCCCTTAAGGGGTCTTCCAAATTCCTCCAGGCTTGCGGACATTTTTATCCAGGAGATTTTTCGTCTTCACGGAGTACCTGCAACCATCGTCTCTGATCGTGGGTCCCAGTTTGTGTCAAGATTTTGGAGAGCCTTTTCTCGGAGGATGGGTATTTCACTTCATTTTTCCTCGGGTTACCACCCACAGACCAATGGGCAGACGGAGAGGGCCAACCAAAACCTGGAACAATACCTTCGGTGTTTCATAGCCGAGACTCAGGATGATTGGGTAGATCTACTTCCTTGGGCTGAGTTTGCTCTTAACTCCCTTCGCAATGACTCCACTCAAGAATCGCCCTTCTTCATAAATTGTGGCTTTCACCCTTCCCGCCTACCCTTCTCTCCTATACCCTCAGGAGTACCAGCAGTTGATAAACGCATCTTCCGCTTAAAGGACTTATGGACAAGGACTCAGGAGAACTTAAGTGTGGCTACTGGGAGACAGAAACTTCAGGCAGATCGTCTTCGACGCCCGGTTCCGGAATTCGTCCCAGGAGACAGTGTTTGGCTTTCCTCCAGGAACATTGGTTTAAAGGTTCCTACCATGAAGTTAGCACCTAAGTTTCTCGGTCCCTTTTCTGTGGTCAAGAGGATTAATCCTGTGGCTTATCGTTTGCGTCTTCCACCCTCGTTGAAGATTCCTTCAGTCTTTCATGTTTCCTTACTTAAACCTGCATTCCGGAGTTCTCGCTTTTCTAAGTCCACGGCATCTCCACTTCCTCTTCTGGTCCAAGGTCAAGAGGAGTACGAGGTTCAGTTTATCCTGGATTCTAGGATCTCCAGAGGAGGGTTACAATATTTGGTTCACTGGAAGGGCTTTGGACCTGAGGAACTTTCCTGGATTCCCCACCGGGATCTCCACGCGCCTCGCCTCGTTCAGGCTTTCCATCGCAAGCATCCCTCCAAGCCATGTCATGGACGCCCGGAGGTCGTCCCTGAAGGGGGGGGTACTGTGAGGGTTTGGGAGTCACGCCGCCGCCTTCGGCGTGCTCCTCACTCACCTACAGCTCCGACGGAGATCCCCGCAGCACACTCTCATTCCCTCACCGGAGCGCCGGTCACTGCTTCACGTGGGCGCGCGCGCGCACGCCAGGACTGCACTTCTAATCTCGGGCTGGCGGCTTCACCCGGTCACGCGCACGCAAACCCCGCTATACGGAGGCATGGCCACACGGCGTCGCCCCAACCCCTTAAAGGTACAGCGCATCAAAACATTGCTGCAATCAAATGCACTCAGACTACTGGGCTTTATGGCTCCTCCCATGGGACTCATTCTGGACCTATCCCTGCGGTAGCCTGGCCCTTCCACACACCCCCACCTTGCTGCACTGCTATTGGACCCTCTCTCCTATATATACCTGGCAGAATCACTGACTCGTTGGCTGAGCATAGAACCAGTTGTTCTCACCTTTCTCTGCCTCCCTAGTTCTCTTTGCAGACTTCCTCGTGAACCGAACCGGCTTCCGCTACGTCTTCCTGTACCTCTGGCAACCTGAACTCGGCATACGGCTACACGACTCTCCACACCTCTGGCATTCCGATCCTGGCTTACGGTAAACGACAACGTCCCTCTCTCCAACCCCGGACTTGGCAAACGGCCTTCCTACCAACCGTACCTCTCCTACCCCGATCCGGAACCCCAACCAATCTACTCTCAAGACGTGCCCACGTGGCTGTGGGTGGCGTTCTAACCTTTCCCACCTCAGCACCGCGGTCCCGTCTCGTTTGTGGTGAGCACATCCTTACAAAAGGATAGCACAGCAAAGATGTGTGGCTAAGCAAATCACCGCAAGGGGCAGTTGGCCTGCACCGTAAGCCACAATAAAGACAACCTTGATCAAAGACATCTTCATGTGTGAGTCTGAACTTACTCTACATATGAGGGCACCACAGAGGAGTTCCTCATCAGAACCATCCCCATGCAGACGCAGGGATCCTGATGAGGTGGAGGCGCTGCACTGGATATAGGTAGGACTCATGCACACTACCTCAGCTGCCTGTCTGGGTTGGCAATCCCCACACAACATCATGCGGGAGACTCAGGAGTCCTGTTGCCAACAGGTGCACCACCAGACACGACCATGTAATGGGGACTGGTTAGACCACAGGGGCCAATGTGAGATTGGGTGGGTCAGGCCAGGCCAGAAAATCCGCTATATATATATATATATATATATATATATATATATATATATATATATATATGTATATGTATATATATATATAAAGCAGAAAATAGCCGTGTTAGTCCAGTTGCGATAGTGCAGAATAAATGAGTTATTCAGTATTAGGTGATACCTTTTTTATTGGACTAACAATTTATGTCATGCGGACATGGGTTTTCTCACACCCTATCAAAATTGCTTGTAATTATCCTGCTTGCCTCTATTCTTATCCACACTTTCTCTCCCCCCCAGTATCCCTCCCCACCTTTCTTTGACACTGTCCCCTGGCTTCAAACACTTAACACCCTCCCTTATCTACAGTAAATATCTGTTGTTTTTTTTTTTCCCTCTCTCTACACTGTTTTAGCCAATGAATCCTTTGTTATATCAGTATTGCGGACCTGATGAAGAGAGGATAACTCTTGAAAGCTTGTCCTATGACATAAATTGTTAGTCCAATAAAAAAGGTATCACCTAATACTGAAGAACTCATTTATTCTGATATATATATATATATATATATATATATATATATATATATATATATATATATATATATATATATATATATATATATATATATATATATATATATATATATACATAGTTAAGTTATGGTTGGTAAAAAAAGTAACAAAAACCCTCCACAGCAAAGCAGATAGCAAATGGAAATATTCCTGTATGCTCATTTGCATGTCTTAGGCAGGTCTGCAACCCCGCCTTTCACCATTATCACCCAGCACACAGCACTTCCATTGCAGCAATGGATTCTGGGAAATGACATGCAAATGAGCACACAGAGTCACCTTTTGCTTTGCTGTGGAGGGTTTTTGTCACTTTTTGTAGGATTCTTTCTCTCCTTTCTTTTATATATATATATATATATATATATATATATACAGTGCTCGACAAACCTGGTCGCCAACTCGCCAGCTGCGATCGGATATTGGCTCGTGGCCAGTAACTTTTCCCTTGCTCTGCAAAAAAAAATCATCTGCTCGGAAAAAAAAACCCTCTAGCTGATTGGCTGTGACGCGGAATGGAGTTGCCAGGACAAACCGCCCTTCCTTCTCTGCATGGGTAAGTAATGATGGGGAGGGGGTGTGTGTGTGCGCACACGTCTGCTGCTCCTCTATATATCCTCCTATATAATTGTGTCAGCTACTGTAACTTACAAGACCTACACTGATCCGGTCATGGAGGAGTTTGGACAGATGGTTGAGGTGGGGGGAATTTAATGCACTTTAAATATTTATATATTTATATATACACTGATACATCCAGTCCCCGGCGCTCTCGCTGCCCACGTGGGAGGTAGTAGCGAGGTGTTTCTCCCCCCGCAGGAGGTAGTTGCGGGGTGTTTCTCCCCCCCTCTGGCGCACCCGCTGCCCGTGCGGGTTGGGAGATACTGTAGTAGCGGGGTGTTTCTCCCCCCCGTCCCGTGTGTGTGTGTGGCTATGGGTATGGGAGAGAGAGAGTGTGTGTGTGTATGGGAGAGTGTGTGTGTGTGTATGGGAGAGTGTGTGTGTGTGTATGGGAGAGTGTCTATGTGTGTGTGTGTGTGTGTGTGTGTGTGTGTGTGTGTGTGTGTGTGTGTGTGTGTGTGTGTGTGTGTGTGTGTGTGTGTGTGTGTGTGTGTGTGTGTGTGTGTGTGTGTGTGTGTGTGTGTACATATGGGAGAGAGAATGTGTGTGTGCAGGACACCAGAGGTATCCCCCCAGTCAGTCACCCCCTACCCAGTCAGTCATCCCCCCCCACCCAGTCACCCAGTCAGTCAAAGTCACCCAGTCACCCAGTCAGTCATCCCCCCTCCCCCCCACCCAGTCACCCAGTCACCCAGTCAGTCATCCCCCCACCCAGTCAGTCATCCCCCCTCCCCCAACCCAGTCACCAAGTCAGTCATTCCAACCGCTCACGCAGTCACCCAGTCAGTCAAAAGTCACCCAGTCAGTCAAAAGTCACCCAGTCAGTCATCCCACCCACCCAGTCACCCAGTCACCCAATCACCCAGTCAGTCAAAGTCAGTCAAAGTCACCCACCCAGTCACCCACCCAGTCAGTCATCCCAACCCCCCACCCAGTCACCCAGTCACCCAGTCAGTCAAAGGGTCACCCAGTCAGTCATCCCACCCCCACCCATTCACCCAGTCAGTCAAAGTCACCCACCCAGTCACCCACCCAGTCAGTCATCCAACCCAGTCACCCAGTCAGTCATCCCACCCACCCACCCAATCACCCAGTCAGTCAATGTCACCCAGTCAGTCATAACACCCCACCACCCAGTCAGTCTAAGGGTCATAGCACCCCCCCACCCTGTCACCCAGTCAGTCATCCCAACCCCCCCACCCTGTCAGTCATCCCACCCCCACCCATTCAGACAGTCAGTCAGTCATCCCACCAAGTCACCCAGTCAGACAGTCAGTAATCCCCACCCAGTCAGACACCCCCCCACCCAATCCCCCAGTCAGTCACCCCCTGTCAGTCAGACACCCCCTCTCCCACTCTCTCCCAGTCTGTCTCTCTCCCACTCTCTGTCTCTCTCCCACTCTCTGTCTCTCTTCCACTCTCTGTCTCTCTCCCACTCTCTGTGTCTCTGTTTCTCTCCCAGTCTCTGTCTCTGTGTCTCTGTCTCTCTCCCAGTCTCTGTTTGTGTCTCTCTGTCTGTGTCTCTCTGTCTGTGTCTCTGTCTGTGTGTCTCGCGCTCTCTGTCTCTCTCTCTCTCTGTCTGTCTGTCTCTCTCTCTCTCTCTCTCTGTCTGTGTCTGTATCTCTCTCTCTCTCACTGTCTGTGTCTGTCTCTCTATGTCTCTGTCTGTCTCTGTCTGTCTCTCTTTGTCTGTGTGTCTCTCTCTCTCTCTCTCTGTGTCTGTCTCTCTCTGTGTCAGTGTCTGTCTACCTCTCTCTCTCTGTCTGTCTCTCTCTCTCTGGCTGTGTCTGTCTGTCTATCTCTCTGTCTGTGTGTCTCAATAGCTCTCTCTCTCTCTCTCTCTCTCTCTCTCTCTCTCTCTCTCTCTCTCTCTCTCTCTCTCTCTCTCTCTCTCTGTGTGTGTGTGCTCTCTCTCTCTGTGTCTGTGTCTGTCTCTCTCTCTCTCTGTGTCTGTGTCTGTTTCTCTCTCTGTCTGTGTCCCTCTTTCTCTGTCTCTCTGTGTCTGTCTCTCTCTCTGTCTCTCTCCCACACTCTGGATCTGGATATCTTAATTACCCTATATAAATCTTAACTGCCCTATACTACACCGAAATAACCAAAACTGCTTTCTTCCAGATCTGACTCAAGCTTCACACGGAAGACATCGGAATCCCCCCTAACCCAAAAGACAGGTAGGGAACACCTCCCCTCCATCATACAGTATAACATTGCGGGAATGCGGATACCTGGACATTGAGGGACTGCAGATCAGGTAAGATCCCAGGCGGGATTGCTGCTTTAGATATTGTGAAGCGGGGGGCATCCAAACACTAGTTAATGGGTACAGGAAACTAGTCACACACACACACACACGTAACAAGGACTAATTGTAGTAAAGTATAAATGTAATACAATAAATAAACTTATGTCAAAAATGAATGTTGTTCTTACTAGGAATTTATTTAAAAAAATTAAGTGGGGCTGGGGGCGGATCTAGGGGAGGGGCTAGGGGGCTAGGCTAGGTGGCGAGTAGATTTTTTGGTTCGGCGAGTAGATTTTTGGGTGATTTGTCAAGCACTGTATATATATATATATATATATTTATATATATATATATATAAATATGTATATACTTGTAGCCCATGGACCCCGGGGCAATAGCAGATCGGCCCCCCTCCTCTGTACTAGGATCTGGCTACATGTCTGTATGTGGTGCATACCTGCTGGCAACAGGAGGGCCTGAGTCTCCCGCGATGGTATGGGGGATGACAGGATCAGGTTTCTGGGGTGAATGCCTTCGTTTCATCTAGTGGTGCAGTGCCTACATCTCTGGTAAGCCCCAGGAATGCGGGGTGGAATCCTTCCAGAGAATTCCCACACAGGGAAGAGAGATTCCAGTCTCACACGGTTGATCTTTCTTAAAAGCAGCAGGTCTTTATTCACCCAGCAGCAGTAGCAGCAATAACATCAACAACAGCAGCAGTACGTTCAGTCCAGTACAGGTTGTCAGCTCCTCCAGACTGCTCTCCCTCAGGATGGTCTCTTTCCCTGCCACCACCCTAGGCCAAGGGCACCCAGGGTGGGGCTAGCTCTTCCCTCACCCCCTAAACAAGGAGAGAGTAATTGGTCCACCTCACTACTCTAATTCCATCAGCTCTACTCAGAGGCTGCTGGCTTCTCCTTCTCCAACTGTACACTAACACAGGTTCACTGGACCAGCCAGTGTCACCCTCTAAACTCACACTGACTTAGACTACTCTGACCAGACTCACTCTTGGACTAACATTAAATAGGCAGTGCACTGCACTTTATGATTTCAGCAGGCCCCTCCCCTGTGTCTCTTGCCTTAGACACAGGGTCAGGTGACCTACCTCCACCACTCAGAGTAGTGCTTGAAGTGGGGGAAACCCATGATAACTTCTGGCAGCCTGCCCTTACCAGGACTTATACCAGAAGGAGGAAAGAACTATAGCCAAATTTCTTACCAGGGCTACATATTGTATCATGCCCCTCAGTAGCTTCAGACTTATGGTTTTGGGGGTAATAAAATGTCTCAGAAGATCCTTTACAATGCTTTACAAACTGCTAAGGTAATCAATCACCCCTGTTCTATCAGGCCACAGACCTGGTCATTATTGGCATTTACTGTACTTGAATAGTTTGGTGTTGTACATTCAATGCCAATTTTCTAAGGTAAATGTTTTACTGCTGCAGAAGAATAGTTTTTTTCCAACATTGTTTTTCAGCATATTATCATATTTTTTAAACAGCAATAGCTCTTTCTTTTGCTGTATTTCTAATTTTCTAGTTTTCCTTCAGTATGATCGCACACACTTGTTTCTAGCAACACAATGTCAGGTGAATTTGGCTATGCTATTGCATCAATTGTTTGCGATGCTCACCAGGGCAGTATGTAACTGCATAGTTTCATGGGAAAACAGTCTCTGTGGTCTGGGTGCCTGCTCCAGAGGTTGCTGAGGTCCTCTTTGCACTCTTTCAATGGCTTCAGTTTCCGGTGGCGGTGTGCCAGTGTCCATCAGTGGGGATGGGGATCGCTCTGGTAAAGAAGGGGTCAGTGGCCGAGGTGATGCCTGGAAGAACCTATAAGAAGGTAACAGGCAATTTAGCAAGTATAGACATCAAGATGTGTGATGTTTTCACATATTTACATATAGTGACATTTAAATACATATGCATGTACTATATTTGCTTCATACATTATGTACATGTAGCCAGGTCCCCCTCTTACCTCCAGGCTGCATGAGGGGGACAGCTGCAGGAAGGCTCCGGTGGGGGCTGTTAGCAGGGAGCAGGCCGCCGGCGCTCCGCTGAGGGCGCTGCTATTTTGAATTTATGTCACGCATGTGCAGTAGCGGATTGCGCATGCGCAGAAGATATCTAGAGTTAGGCGTCATCTTTCACTCTGCGCATGTGCGCATGATTAGGAACGGCAGCCATTACACTCAGAAGCTCCTCCGGGGAACTACGATTCCCAGCAGCATCAGGGGCTGCAAAACACATGGGCCAGCCCAGCCAATTGGACTGCCAGGATCTCGGCAAACAGTTAGATACATTTAGCGTGCTCAGAGCGCGAGGTAGCAAGTCGGGAGCAGGGTGCAGAAGAGGGAGGTAGGGTACCAGGTGCCAGTAGCCCTGGGACTAGGCCAGTTTTTCCATGTAGGCCCCAGTCAGTCCCTGACTCACAGTAGGCACATGCAGCTGTATAGTTAAGCCCATAGTTAGGAGCCCTTTCCCTGTGTTGTGCAGTATCAGGGACACAGTGTCTACGCCACGCAGTGACACATAACTATTGGTCTGGGACCAGGACACTGACGTTCAGAGACTATCTATGGTGGGACGATCCTACTGGAGGCCACCCCACGCGGAAGCGGAAGGCGTCATTGGAACAGACTGACTGTTGACTGTTGTTCAGCTACAACCGGGTGCTGGAGCCACGGGCAGGTATAAAAAACAAGTGAACCAACAGTTCACAGGCTAGCGCTACGCCTCATACTTGGGTGGGAGTGATATTGTGGGAAGGACACGAGGGCTCTGGTGCCCCTGCACCCCAAGTACAAGGGAAATACCCTGCGGGGATATAAATATACCCATCTACATAGTGTATGCTTTGCATTGTATTTGTCATGCTGATTAGGTGTCTAGTAAATAACGTAACCTGTGTGCGTAATTACTGAGTACATTGTTCCTGTGAGGGGCTATCCCGCTACGCTGGGATCCCTCTCAGGTGGAGGCGCTGCACCAAGGAGATCGCAATATCACCCCAGGCTCCCAGTGGCGGAGGCTCATGCCCCCTGTGAGCCATAGGTTAAGGCAGTACCAGTAGTCTCTTTAGTTACCGAGGAACCAGGGCTACATACAATAAGTATATGTTATTGATATTAATGGTGTTAAATGACATAATATGAATATATAAGTTATATGTATGATTATTTAATGGTTGTAAATTTATGTTTCGTATAGAAATATACTGTGAAGTTATATCAGTCACAGTGTGTGTTAGATGAATATAATGTTCCAGTTATGTGAGTAGTGAAGAACATTGTTGAAAACATGTTTGCGTTACATATTATAATTTGCTTATCTGGTTCTGTGTCTGCCATTGCTCTGTCTGTGTCTCTGACTCCTTGGATGCCCAGCACAATGTTGGGGTGGATGAGTAGCCTAAAAACAGGTCTCCTAAACACTGTATATGACATTAAAAAGCCTTCACCTGCTCGCCTGCAATGTTTTCCTTCTGCTATTTTGTCTTTCAACCGGCACAGAATATCAACATACCTTTTTTTTTTTTTACAGTGTTGCATTGAGCATGGTACAATTCTAACACAGCTTACTGTAGCAGCTATTTACTTCAATTTTGTCTTTTTCACTGACATGGAGGTTTTGGACGCCATGTTGCCAAGAATAGCATCATAAGAGGCAACAATGTTATCAATGAGGATGACATTTTCCTCCTCTGTAAATGTAAGGTTTCTCATGTGATAACTAACTCACAGCTGCATCTGTAGCATATGCGGTTTTAGGAGGCTGGATATTAGCCTCCTGTGGGCCTTCATGCTGCTTCATAACTGCTCTTCACGTACCCTTCTGCTGTGTCTATCTCTACTCTTCCATCCAGTTCTCCTACCATGCTGTGTTCCCGATCTGAACACTGAACCCTTCCATCTAACTCCTTCCCACCTCCACTCACTCCCTCCCACTCCAACTCTCTCCACTCCTTCCCCCACTCCCCTGTCCACTCCAACTCCCTCCACTCCTCCGCCCACTCCCTCACCACTCATCTTTCACACACACAACAAATATCAAGACACAGATAAAAGAAAAACAACTTACCAAGTACAGGAAAACAAACACAGTTAAGCACAGAAGCACCCACACAGACAAATATGAAAACACAACTCAACCAGATATCAAAACAAACAGCACATAACACAACAAATCTCCAACTCCTTGTAGACCAGTGTGTCCACTCTACCTCCCAACAGCACAGACAGTGTGTTATAAAAGCATGGGTTTATGTGGTTTGCTACATAGGATAGTCTCGCTATGTTTTACTCTATACTTGCACCATCCCATTACTTTGCCACCATTTTAACTTCAATGCAATATTAATTGCAACAAATAGCGCAATCTCCCATGGCACATTGCACGTTTTTTTTTCCTAAAGCAGGAATATTGATGTACTGTATACTTACCTATTTTTGCAGTATTAACCCACAATTGTTTTTTCCGAATGAGATATTAACGCACTTTTAATGGAGCTTCATGTACTGTATGCAGACCAGTGAGCCTTGATACATCTGTAAGTGATGGAAGTATACAGATTTTATGGTAATCTTAAGAAACTTTTAACATCTTTACTTAGTCTAAAATATAAATTGTAATAATTATCCTGCTGTAAAATGCAGTGCTGTGGAACAAGATGTATTATGAAAAACTGAACAAGATGTATTGCTTGATGTGATTACTCTTATCTCCTCTTCTACTTACTAAGAACCAACAGTACACATTGTTTTTCAGATATCCGTCACTGTAAAGGAATGTTACTTACTGTAAAATGAATTGATATTTTGCCAAAATATAATCATGCCTTTCGCCATCTGCGAACTATGCGTCAAATTTAAAATAATAATTTCATCTCTGCATGACCAGGTTAGATTATATATATATATATATATATATATATATATATATATATATATATATATATATATATATATCAAGAAAAAAAGCACAGGTGCGCACCAAGGTAAGGGTATAATAATATAATGTAGTAACAATAATGTGAAAATTTACATATAATAAAAACTTAGTTCATCTCCAGGTCTCAGCGAAATCCTCATCTGCCAGGCTCTACCACGGATCAGGTAATGGGTCAATGTTCCTTTTAGATTACAGTCCCGATCGCGATCCCTCAACGAACAGGCATCCTTGGACAGCTACGGGGGTCTTCTTTTTCCACACATGCGCACTGCATCTCACACCACGCTGATACATGCGGAGGTGAAACATTATATTATTATACCCTTACCTTGGTGCGCACCTGTGCTTTTTTCTTGGTTATCTTGTACTGCCGACGGAGTCTACCGCCGGGGTTTATCTTTGGAGTGGGGGAAAACACTCCAAACCACAGGAGCTGCAAGAGGAAAGGGGAGAAATTACTTTTCTACGTCCAAAGTAAGCAAGAGCTTCTCAAGGGAGAAAGAAAGGTCCTGTGTCTAGGACCGAAACGTCGGTGATTGTGCCAGTTTTTCTTCTAATACACGTTTTTTGATACTACTGAGGGTGCTGTCTCTTCCTTGCTTTGTGGCCCTGGGATTCTGGATCTGCCTGGTAAGGAGTCTATTTATGCATACTTTCTGTATGGGACAAGCACCTATGTTTGTCTTATGTGTGTGCCATCTGCCTGTTTATATATATATAAAAACAACATTACCATTCTCTCGTCCGGTGAAGAAAGACTGCACTCGGTTCAGTAATAATGAAAATCTGTATTGGGCATCTGAATAGAAATGATAAATCACCCAATCCGACGTTTCGGTCCTGGAATAGGACCTTTCTCAAGGACCGAAACGTCGGATTGGGTGATTTATCATTTCTATTCAGATGCCCAATACAGATTTTCATTATTACTGAACCGAGTGCAGTCTTTCTTCACCGGACGAGAGAATGGTAATGTTGTTTTTCTATTATTTGAGACTAGCACCTGTCTATATGAACCAGTACATTGAGTGCAAGCTGTGATGTTTGTTTTTATATATATATATTTGCATATATATATATTTGCATATATATATATATATATATATATATATATATATATTTTATTTATTTTTTTAATTGTTGAATAACTTTATTGTAACATTTTAGGTATGCTCAATAAATCTATAACATTTGAGGATTTTGCAGTACCCTAACTGGTGTCTTTTTTATCTACTCTAAGAATACACCTGTATCTTGTCTCAGGAGTAGAGACGTGCTAAGCAACTGGTTATTTCTCCTCTTTATTGTACGTAATTATAGAGATGTGAGAAACTGCAGAGATTCATTTTGCTGCAGTTTCAAGCAAAAAAAGAAAGTAATAAAAGTTTATCAAACATGCACTGCCTATTGACTATTTTGGGTTAAGTGAACTTGTTTCAAAATGTATGATCGATTTATGCATGCAAAAAGTTTGCCCATCGTACTAAATTCGTATTATTCTGCCATAAAAGCGAATATGTTCCTTTAAAACAATTCATTCTAAAATAAAATAATGAAGGTTTTTCATTGTTTTTGTCTGTTTGGGTTTGGAATGTAAGGTTCTTGCAGGTTCTTATTTCTCACACCTATTTTCGGTCATCTTCAGTATAAACAGATAGGCTGTATTTATAACAGAAAAGACTTATCTTCATTTATAAAAGTAGGATAGATGTATCCTGTTAAATTAGTACTATTAGTCCTAATGTGTCTTTATGACTTCAAGTAATTTGATTAACAATTAATTTGGTGCAAGTTTGTCATTTACTTTTTTTTTTAAATGCCATCACGATTGATACTGTATAGTACTGTATGTTCTGTTTTCTAATAGAGAGTGTTTAATAAATCATTTCTGACGTTTCCCTTCTCACATATCAATCCCGCCGAGCACACTAAACTGTTCATCACTTATATTTGCGACAGAGGACGTTGAAGCGTTATTCTCACCGTCTAGAGCCGTAACTTCAGAATCAGGACGTGCGATCACGAGGATGAACTGGAGAGCGGAGGAGCGGGGGGTCTTCGTTGCTGGAGGCCGGCTGCTACATTTGTATTTTGACCCTGTGTGATCTATCAGCTTTAATGCAAGTGGGAGAATGCAAGTGTGTCTCCACTTCTTGTTTGTTTTTGTGTTCTTTTTAACCCAATTAAAGGTATTTTTCTGTTCTGCCTTTTTCTTTGAATTATATGGAGGGATTCCTTCTAGTTTAACCTTATATGAGATTGGTATCACCCTGTCTGTAATCTGAACCTGTGGGTTTAACCCATCAACGCCCTGTTTGTCTATAGAACATGTGAGTGGGCTTTTTTCCCTCTTTTCCCATTTATATTTTGATTATATCACGTCATATTGCACTATATTTTTCTTCTGTTTAGTGTTTTAAAATCACACTAGCTGTACCCGGCTCTACATACACTGATCTAACAGATCTTAAATGTTATTAATTAAACAACACTCTTTGTTTACACCCCTCCCTGTAATGCCTCGTTGTCTCTTGTCACCTCTTCCCCACCTTATTCTCTCCTGTATCATGCCCTGCTCCTCTTTGCATTCTCTCCTCTCCTCTCTTGGCAGTCTCTGCCTTTCTGTGTCTTCTCCTCTATCCTCTCCTACTCTATCCTCTCCTACTCAGCTTATCTGTTTCCTCCTCTCCTTCCTGTCTCTGTTTCTTCCTTCTACTCACATTGCTGTCCCTCATCCCGTCTCTTTGCACTCCCTCCTGCCCAATGTGCACACTGCTCTATATTAACTCCTCTGTCTCCTCCTCTCCTTGCTATTTCTCTCTCTCTTTCTCCTCCTTTTCTTGCTGTTTTTGTCACTTTTTTACCCATCACGACTTAACTAAGTGTGGTGAAATCTATACCAAGCTTCACTTTGTAAAGCCAGTATAACCAACCTCACACTGATGAGACACATTAAGGTCGAAATAGTTGTCTGTGGGTAGGTTTACTGGCTATGCATCTTAACCCAGGGTGTGCTCAAAGCTATAAATGCAGCAAACATAAGCTTATAGGGGACCATGTCATATGGTTTTGAATAAAAAGGTGGCACTGTTTGCTCATTTGCATATAATTTCCCAGAATTCCTTGCCGCAGTGGAAGCACTGTATGGTGAAAGGGTGAAAGGCAGGGTTGCAGACCAGTCTAAGACATGCAAATGAGCACACAGTGATAGACAGACAGACAGACAGACAGACAGACAGACAGACAGACAGACAGACAGACAGACAGACAGACAGACAGACAGACAGACAGACAGACAGACAGACAGACAGACAGACAGATAGATAGATAGATAGATAGATAGATAGATAGATAGATAGATAGATAGATAGATAGATAGATCTTTCTATCTTGACTTAAAGACTTGCTACTTGTATTTATAGACTTTTTTTGTACTGTGATACACACACCTTGAGTGCATTTTAATTCCAATTTAGTGTTCACATATTGTACAACAATTTCAATACATTTACGGAATCTGCAGAATGCACAAAAATGTACTTGGAGTGCCTTTTGCAACCTCCCACTCTCCTTATATAAAACCTCACTAGTTAACCTGCATTCCCTTTTGGGGAAACCTAAGTGCTCTATGTATCAAATGACAAATGTCAGCACAAAGTCATTCATTTGACGCAACCTGTGCTAAAATATACCTGCAACAGACGACGTGTATGTGTTAATCTTGCTTGCAGCATTTCTGGGGACATGTGTGTCTGTCTGGAACAAGATGGGGATTGATGGAACAAGTGGGAGGAGTTAGGCTGGGGTTATATTTGAATATTGCCCAAGGTCTATATTTTAAAAATTCAGAGGCATGCACAACTTTTCTTCATTTTTTCTCAGTTGCTTTTTTCCGTCACCTAATGGTGGCGTAAGTCTTTTTTAGTGCAGTACATTCCAAATTCTAAAACAGTAGAAATACACTTCATAAATATGTCACGTTACTGACAGAACATTTTTTTTTGCAACTTTGTCAGCGCACATTTACCTCTTGATACAGAGCCCTACGTCTTCTCACAAGCCGACCCATTTAGTCACAAAAACTGCATGCAACTTTTTTAAGATGTATGTGTAACGGATTTTCTGGCCTAGCCTGACCCACCCAATCTCACATTGGCCCCTGTGGTCTAACCAGCCCCCATTACAGTGTAGTGTCTGGTGGTGCACCTGTTGGCAACAGGACTCCTGAGTCTCCCGCATGATGGTGTGTGGGGATTGCCAACCCAGACAGGCAGCTGAGGTAGTGTGCTTGAGTCCTACCTATATCCAGTGCAGCGCCTCCACCTCATCAGGATCCCAGCGTCCGCTTGTGGATGGTCCTGGTGAGGAATTTCTCTGTGGTGCTCTCCTCTGTGTAATCACTCCACACTTAAACACAAGGGTATGGTTTAACAGGATCATCTTTATTGACTTGCGGCGGTCCAGCTGCCCTTCACAGTAGTTGTACTCAGCCGCTCATGTTCACCGCACTTCCCTTTGAAAGGTAGCCTCTCCTTAATTGGGGATCACCTATCTCCTCGCAGGGAGACAGTCCCTGTGCCAGGTCCCTGGTCACAGTGTCAAGCGGTATTCTTCCTTGTCTGCACTCAGACTTGTTCCTTCTACCACCAACCTACTGAACTCTACTCCTCTAACAACTAACTTTTGAACAGTGCTGTGCCTTATGTATCCTCTGGGGGCTGGCACAACTCTGACATCACCAATCATGGATGCAGAGCACGTGACCACTCCCATCCATACATAGGGCACCTCACCAGGGTGTGAGGGCAAACCTCCATAATTACTGCTGGCATGCCCATAACTTAGCAGGCCTTATTGTCAGCAGGAGAGATGACTGCAACCATTTTACAGCATGGTTACATTCTCCCCCTGGTGAATCCCACCATCCCCGGCTGGGACCTAAATTTGAAGTACCTTTCTTCAGGAAGCACTGTAAAATGGATGACACACATAATTAGTATAACATTACAGATTTACAACATATTGCGCCAAGCGAGCCCTTTCCAGCAGCCACTAGCCTGTGCAACAGCCATCCTGTTCCCCCCTAATAATAGGGGCGAGGATCAGGTTTCTTGACTTCCCGACCCCCCATATCCAGGACGGTCACGCTATAGTCGCGAGAAGACCCTCTCTCAGGCCGGTACACTACCTTATGTTTATAGACACTCCTGCCTATGCTCCACACCCGCATAAGGTGATCTATCCTCTCCTCAGCTCTAGCTCCCTTAATGGCACCCCCCTTATTGACCATATATTCCTGTATGGTCTCTCGTAGCCATCTGTCCCTATTCTCCTCAATCTCCTGCATGAGGGGTTCTGGGATGTAGCGATATTCCAGACCATGGGAATATTTGTACTGGGCAGTAATAGCCCTCTCTGCCCGGCTGCACCTTGTCAAGTTAGCATTCCCTGCTCTCCCTGGTAATACCCAAGACAGGGGCTCATCTGGGTCTATGGGGTCTTTCAGTATACTAGGACCCTTGGGCTTGATACTGCCGTGGCAAATTTGGAACCACCGCTCCTGCATCACTTTTTGGTGTTTCTCCGGTGTAAATTGCCCTCTAGCCCACCAGTAGTCCACTACATCTTCCCTTTGCAGGAGGAACCGAGTGCGTCCCTCCACCCCACATAACCCTCGAATAATGGGGCCCACCATCGAGTCTCCCTAACCTTCTCAGACTCGGACTCTAAGGAATCTCCCTCTTCTGTGTCCCCCCAGGAAGACATTCCCGATGACCCTGTAGATCGGGGGTTAGATCACCTCTCATGCTTTGGCTTTACTTCCAACTTAACTATGGCCACTTTAGGTCTCCAGCTGGACTCCGAGGTCTCCCCTGAATATCCTCCCCCCGTCGACCCATCGTCAGACGTGTAATTTGCCAGTCTCTCCCCAGTCAGTTCTTCACCGGTTCCCTGGGACCCTCCCGACATCCCCAAACTGGACCCACGGGAAAAAGTGACAGGGGCCGGGGTTTTAACTATGGTATGGGCCTGGGCGTAAGGACGGGCATATGGTATCCGCGGGGTTCCGACCCGCTCTCTACCTTGGGATTGTCCAGTATCACTGCGAGGACTCTCCGCTGGCTGAGCCTCACCCATTTCGGCTCATCTCGCAGCCTGCCAGCTCTTGGTGGTCACAGGTGATCAGAAACGCGCTGGCCGATCGCCGAGGCGTTGTGGTTCTCTCTCCGGTCGTTCCGCTACCTCCGCCGCAAGTGACGTCATCACCGGAACCAGATACGCCGCCATCTTGCAATGGATCCCCATGCGGGATCTCTTCCTCCACGATAACGTCCGGAAGCTCCGCCGCCTTCTCGTGCACCGCCTGGGCCTGACACCGCCTCTCCTCTACGGATGCCGTCACCGGAGCCTGGTAAGTACAAGGGCTGCTCTTACCGCTCCGCATGGTGGGCGTGGATCGCCCATCACTGCTGGACCCACCGGTGACAGGACTGGAAGGGCTCCGTCTCTCTGCCTTCCGCTTCACTGGCGACACCCGACTTCTCTCACCGATACTCCCGGTAAGTGGCACTCTCCTCCCGTTCTCTCGACAGGATACTGCGACAGGCCGAATCACCACACCGGATGACACTCTGGGTTCCTCATCGGAGGAATCCGCCTCCCGTCTGCTCGGGGTCACCGTTCGTGGCGACCGCCTTTTTGTCTCTCGATAGGTACGCTGACCGACCGCTACTTTCTCCTCGGGCTCGGCCCTAACAACCGGCCCCGATCCCCATTCTCCGGGATCTGCACCTTCTTTCCACAGTGCACCGGGGGACCCGGCGGTCAGCCTAGCCGTATCCCCCGCGGGTTCGATATTCGGAATTGGCACAAACGTGGGCATCGGCCACAGGTACTGGGTGCCACATTGTGGACAGCACGCCGCCGTAACCTGCATTGTAGGCATAGGCCCACTACAGTCTCTGTGCCCGCCACCCGAATCACCAGTACGCCTCCTGGTATTGAGTATGGCTCAGTGGATACCATGGCAGTCACTTCTTGTGGACAGGCCATTGTCTTTGTAGGAGTCACTTGCAGCAATGATTTGTCCTGTAAGCTGGCTCCGCACAACTGACCATCAGTGGTTGAGTTACCGGCCACACCCTTGATCAGCTCCATCTTCCTCTGACACAGCAGGGAACCGCCCCCACTAGTAGCAATTATGGGCGGGCCCCACAGCTCGATAGGATGTCCTTTAATTGAGGCCGCGCCTTTCACAGTCCTGGAGGGCGCGGCCACAGCTTTCGCGCCATTACCCCCCACAGGGTGGGGTTCTTTCCTTGGCGCCAATCCCGGCCAACTGTCTGCAACTTTTGCAATTGCGGAATTTTCTGCAACAAGCCCACGCGGTTTCCCAGGGAAGCGGGAACCGCCATTTTGGTTTGCATGTTCTTTTACTTCAGCTACCGATGTAGCTCTTTGTATAGCGCTCACCGGCTGGCAAGCAAATACTTCTTTTTCACCATTTCCATCGCACACTATCACAATGTCCTCCTCTATGTCTTCGGGGGTCATGTCCCTAGACCCTAGACAGGACAAAAACGGCGCAGCTACAGCTTTAGCACCACTCCACAGCATGCTTGCAAAAGTTCCTTCTGCCGCTTGCTCTGCCACACACATGCCATGTACGCTCTCTTTGTTATCCTCCGTTCGCCATCTTGGACCTTCCGCACCGCGCGGATCCTCCATTCTAGTGATCGTCATTCTTTCACTGTACTTAGAATTATTGTACATGGAGCTCCTCTCTGTGGGGCAGCTGCCACACCAGTACAATAAAGATTACCTTGATGCACCACCTTGTGTACCTAATGTAGGCTGGACTCGTGTATGCACTACCTCAGGCTAGGCTCACTCTATCTGTGTCTGCTGTATCTCCTTCCTCCCAGTCTGTGCTCCCTTCGGTAAGTGGTCTGGAATGGGCTAGAGTACTCTGGCTCTTCCATGCAGTACTTGGGCGTCTACCTACTGTTGGCTAGCCTAGCGCAGACCCTCTCCAGAATTCCTGACCACGTTAACAGGCTATCCCTTTAGGCATCCTACTAACTAGCACTGCCTCAAGGTGACTAGGACAGCTATACCCGGCTCCAAACCCCCAACTCCTTTCAGGCCCCTAGGTCATCCCTGCGAACTGACTATTCTCCATCAGCCCCCTGACTACCCCTAGGTCCGTCCCAACACAGCACAAAGTGGCAGCAGACACTCTCCCTGTTTCCAAGTGACCTAGAAAAAGCCTGTCCTGTTGACAGGTATCTCAGCAGCGCCTCCAAATGTAACGGATTTTCTGGCCTAGCCTGACCCACCCAATCTCACATTGGCCCCTGTGGTCTAACCAGCCCCCATTACAGTGTAGTGTCTGGTGGTGCACCTGTTGGCAACAGGACTCCTGAGTCTCCCGCATGATGTTGTGTGGGGATTGCCAAACCAGACAGGCAGCTGAGGTAGTGTGCTTGAGTCCTACCTATATCCAGTGCAGCGCCTCCACCTCATCAGGATCCCTGCGTCCGCTTGTGGATGATCCTGGTGAGGAACTCCTCCGTGGTGCTCTCCTCTGTGTAATCACTCCACACTTACACACGAGGGTATTGTTTAACAGGATCATCTTTATTGACTTGCGGCGGGCCAGCTGCCCTTCACAGTAGTTGTACTCAGCCGCTCATGTTCACCGCACTTCCCTTTGAAAGGTAGCCTCTCCTTAATTGGGGATCACCTATCTCCTCACAGGGAGACAGTCCCTGTGCCAGGTCCCTGGTCACAGTGTCATAAGCGGTATTCTTCCTTGTCTGCACTCAGACTTGTTCCTTCTACCACCAACCTACTGAACTCTACTCCTCTAACAACTAACTTTTGAACAGTGCTGTGCCTTATGTATCCTCTGGGGGCTGGCACAACTCTGACATCACCAATCATGGATGCAGAGCACGTGACCACTCCCATCCATACATAGGGCACCTCACCAGGGTGTGAGGGCAAACCTCCATAATTACTGCTGGCATGCCCATAACTTACCAGGCCTTATTGTCAGCAGGAGAGATGACTGCAACCATTTTACAGCATTGTTACATATGTATGTTTATCTTTATTTATATAGCGCCATTAAGGAACACAGCGCTTCACAGCAGTAATACATGTGATAATATATAAATAACAAATAATACAAATAACACATAATGGGAAAAAGCATTTCAGCCATAAAAGTGACATTTAGGAAAAGGAGTCACATATAAATAGTTGTAAACCCTCATGAAGGTGGCAGCAAAAGATGGAGTCCCATGATGCTGTAACCTCATTGGGGGGCAAAGTAACTTCAATTCTTCAATAAGAAAATGTACTGTACTCACTTTTGTGTGGATTTAAATGTCCATTGTGAAAATTCTTACCCACTCCTAGAGCTTCTCAGATGAGGTGTGCCATGCCGTAAGTAGACAAGATCCAATAGTATATGCAAAAATTAGCAGCGCACAACCAAGGGAGCAAGGCCAGTTAATAGTAAAACTATATTAATTTATTGATCAATCACAAAAAAGGAAGTCTGAGACCCTCCTACACGTTTTGCGCCTATTGTGCATTTAATCAAGGAGTATGGAGTTGTTATACATGGAGCATTATATATAAACAAAGATTTTTACATTTTCGTACCAAAAAATTCACAATGATGTCACCCCGTCCTGTGTATATGCCCGTGCACGAACTCGCGCACACCCGTGCGCCAACGTCATGGTGTATGCATGATTCTGCGCATGCGCAGACCCAAATATACACATGCCTAGAAGAGGCAAAAGCAGCACACACTGTGTGGGCCTTCAGTCAATGACTAATCCCAACGTTAACCGTGTGTAGATGCACGCTCATACCCACAGACACCATGAATCCTTCCCCCAGCATTAAACAGGAGGAAGCTTAAATATACTGAAATAATATTATGGAGAAAAAAACAAACATAACAACATAGACTGGAAATTAAAAATAACAACTCCAATAAACATGCAAAAACAGACAAGAGACAAAAGGTTCTCAGGTCCTAGAAAGTCCCTAAAAAAAACACACTAATACAATAAGTATTTTAAAGCATGGAAGGTTCTTTCATTATGCTGTATGGATGGACAAACTGTAGTCATTCTCCCTCCCCACAGGTAAAAGAGAAGTTTCAACAGGTTAGTGTTAGGACCTGCAAAGTTTGGTCATGCCTTGACGTTGGCTTGCAGGCTTATAACGCTTTGGCCAAAGGGTTTAACCAAATGACCATTGTTTATTAGAATATTATCATTGAAATATTTAACTATATACTACTTACTATATATTTTGTCAAATTGGATGTAGCATTGGGCTTTCTGTCTTTTGTTGCATAAATTTGGCCACGCCCAGTAGCACTCCTTTTTGACATAAATATATATATATGATGTGGTGGGTTTTTGGGTTAGAGCTTGCTGGGGTTGTGCGTTTAATCAAAACAATGAATCTGAATATATTTATTTAAATGAAAGAAAATATATAATTATAAGGAAAGAAAAAGGTAAAAAAAAAAGAAGGGAGGGGAAAGGTAGGGGATAAGAAAAGGTGGGGGAGGAGGGGAAAGGGGAAGAGGAGTGGGAAGGAAATAAAGAAGTGTTCCTGCAACAGGAACTTGTGCATTATGAAGAAACTGCCTCTAAATCCAGCAAAGAGCTGGCTACTGTAAGTGCAAGCAGGCAATTGACCAGACTCTCCCTCCCTAATTTGGACAGGTTTAAAACTCCTGCTGAAACAGACCAAGAGAGATTTCCCTCAGCACACAACAGTGCTGACATGAGGAGGGGTTCTTGAATATAGAGGAGGACTGTATATTGACAGAAAAACACAAGGGGACCAGAACTCTTTTCCTGGACACAGAGCACTGTGGCGAGAGGGGGTAACCAGTCTATACAATAAAGGTCAAGCCCGTTTTGGTTACCCCTGCTCTGTGTATAAGGGTCCAAGAGAGTTAGCTCTTGGGCCCAGTAACATTGTACCATTCCAATGTACTGTCTGTAATAAGAACATTTTTTGTGTTTTTCCCTTTCCGGGCATGCAATCAAGCAGGGATTGATAGGGAATGATTTTAAAAGGGGGGGGGGGGGCGGTTTGCAGAGGAACATTGACAGAATGTGCCTAGGAGGTTACGGTTCAAAGTTGTCGGTCCCCCTATAAATGTACCCGAGAATCATGCCTGATTCTTGGATACATGTAGGCACATTGTCCCTGCAATACATCCCCTTGAAAATGCAAGCGCGACTCACCACTAGGATACCCTGCTTCAGCATATCCCAGAAAGGAGAATGAGGCACAGGGATAAACATGTATTCCTGTAGCTGAGGGAATCCCTACAGTAGGTTAAGGTGGGTACCACAGCTAGTGCAAAGGTGACCCACCACCAGTATAGAGTTCGTGGGTGCCCCCAACCGTATATAAGGTTCAGGGGGACTCTGAGAGTCCAATCTGAGTCCACGGGAAAGTGTGTGGGGAATAAGGCAGATAGAAATAAAATGACACATTTTTTCCCTTTTCTGTTCACTGTCCCCCAAGTTTCAGAAGTGTATTAAAAGATCATTTAATACAATGTAAAATGCTTTTTACATTCGGAACAGATGTCAAAACAGGCAGCCCGTGCAAACCCATAGGTGCCAGTAGGTCTGTTGGACATCAGAGTTCAAAGCAGCCAGAGGATGCCCAGAGGTGTGAATAGCATTTGGTCAGCAGGGAAAGGTGGCGTACCAGGTCCTGAGATCAATGTCAGTCCTCCGGTATGCAACTTGTTCTGCCAGACCTGGTGGAGCTTGCCCAGCTGGTGGCATTGAGATAGCAAGGGTGGGAGGTGGCAGGCGTGCACATGTCTCTTGGCTATTTTGCGCATCCCACTGACCTGGCTTTTCTAGTCGGCTTGGCTCTGATTGGCTGCTTGGGAAAATTCCCACTCATTGATTGGCTGCTCAGTTTTGTGAATGAAACTGAAAATACTATAAGAACCTGTGAGCCAATCAGATTCAGAGTTCCCTGTAGTATGAGCGTGGGCGGGCTTTTCAAAGTTGCTTCTGTGTGAATAGCAGAGCAACCGGCTTCGATTTTGAGCCTGAAAAGCCTGCCTGCCATAGCCCGAGTACAGCATTTTGGGACCAAGTTCTTAGAAACGAACATAGCCATCGTGGCTGGGATTTTATGCTGATTTGAGTTCCAGGAGATTTGGACTAGCTCGCAGTCAGGAGGGACCAAGTTCTCAGAAGAGAACGTAGCGTGGCGTATGGAATTTTATGCCGATTTGGGTTCCAGGAGATTCCGGGCTAACTCCCGGTCAGGGTAAAACTCTCCCATAGAGTTCCCTGCACCCATTAAAGTCTAGTTTTTGATGGCAGTCCCAAAGTAAGTGTGTCTATTTGTCTGTATTTTGTATTCCATTGTGTGTTAGCGAATTTATGCTGGATATATTACAATTTATTTAGTTACCTTGTTTTGCTCAATGAATGATCCTGGTAAAAAGGTGTAAATAACCTGGTGCCCCATGACAAGGACCAAGGAACCCGCCAGAGGTTGGACCCTCAACCACACCAATACACCTGATCACACTGACCTGAAGGGTCACCTGCTTTAAGGTACAGCTGAGACTTTGGAGTGGTAGGCTGGAAAGGGGATTATCCTCCCAGTCTTGTAAGAGAGGGACTGGGGGAAGTAAGTTAGTCCTTACAAAGGGATAGGTGTTTATTGTTTTTGTATATTTTTGTTTGCTGTGCTGTTTAAAGGGCTCAATAAAGCCATATGATAATTTCACCCTAAACGGTCTCCATTTGCATACCTCTGCACACATTTCTTACAGTCCCACTAAATGGAATTGGGGCAAAACAAAATGTACATGTAAATAATAACAATAAATATAAAAAATGCAATCCAATAAATGATAACGTATATGGACCTAGATAATGAGCATCAACTATATGCAAAACTAATTGAAGATCTTCGTGAATGGAAAAAATTCATAGGTAAAAGAATCATATGCCGAAAATCTTAAGATTAAGTCAATTCATATTTTCAAACATGCCATAATACTAATAAAGATATCATGACAGCTATTTTAAAAAATGGCTTAAATTCCATTCAACATTAATACCGCAGGGATACTGGGTCTTTAACATAAATATCCAATGGGCTTCTCTGCGCTCCAAGAGATTTAATTTGACTCCTCCTCGTTCACTCAGGGTTACTTTACCTAAAAAAGAAAAATTGCCTACACCACCTTGACTATATTCTGTGAAATGCTTCGACACCAAATGGGAAAGATCTTGTTTCTGAATCAGTCTAAGATGTTCCATAATTTTGATTTGTAATGATCTTGTGGTTCTACCCACATAGCGTTTCCCACAACCCCATATCAAAACATAAATCACATATTGTGTGTCACAATTTCTGAAACTTTTTATTTGATATTTCCTATAAGGTGTTAATGAAAGAAAATAAGAATCAGGTTTCATATACTGGCCTACTCTGCAACCTCCACATTTGAGGGATCCCTTTGTGTTGTATACCGAGACTCCTGTTTTAGGGGTGCAGATATAACTTGGTGATAAATAGGAGGCGACAGTTTTTGCTCGTCTGTAGACAGACCTCGGGCCTAGCGCAACATACTTCTGTAAGTTAGGCTCCAAGCGTAATAAATCTTTTTTGTCCAGCATTTTTCATACTTATTGTATTAGTGTGCTTTTTTAGGGACTTTTCAGGACCTGAGAACCTTTTATGTCTTGTCTGTTTTTGCACGTTTATCGGAGTTGCTATTTTAATTGATGAAAACAATTGTGTTGATTTTGCAAAGTTGTTTCCAAGCACCAAAAGTCCAATATTCACCAGGTTTGCAAAATTCATGAACAGAGAAGACATTAATAATTAATAGCCCATGTAGGAAACGTATTTGAGTTATTGTTATAATTAATAATCTGTTAAAAAAAAAAAAGCTTTCATTAGCACTAGTTTTATTTAGTTAAATTGGTCATTAGGAAAACCAACATTGGGATTCAAACCAAGTTTTCCAGCATCAAAGGCAGTAGCAATTGCAATACCACTTATCTACTCCTTCAGAAAACAGTGCTGTTTTTACAAAGCACAAAACTGCCCATATACAGTATAGCCTCCAAACTGCTCATATACATGTATAGCCTCCAAAGTTTCTTTATGTTATGGAGATGTTTTCGGATAAAATTGTAAATCAGTGCCACAGTGTGTGTCATTAATACAGTTTGTTCAACACATAAATCACATCCTTAATGTATTAACTTGGTGCAATTTAATACTGTAGGTTGCACCTTGAACTAGAAGACCACCAATTTAATACAGTTAGTTATTAAAACCCAATTTGTTTGCATTGCGGTTAGTACCAGAAATATGTGCATCAATCCCTAATCTTTAGCACATACCAATAAATATAATGTATGACAGGCAAGCTTAATTGAGCAATGTGTGAAAAACAGGAAGGCATCTATTATATATAACTGTGAATACTTGAGCTTTCCCTAGAAAAGGGGAAATAACAAAAGACAAATTGAGTTTCTGTTTTATCTACTAAAAAAATATAACCTATGACCCAAGCACAAAACAAGCTGTTGTGAAGTAGCCACATGACTTAAAGATATAAGTCAAACAGGAAGAGGAAAACCAAACAACAAGCCCTAAGAACTTCCTGTAAGCCAGTTGACAGTCAGGTTGCAGTATCAGGACTGCAATAAGACTATGCAGTCTTTTAGGTAAAACTGACAGTGACTTATTGTTAGACTAATTAAATGGAAAGTCCCTCTTAAAAATATTTTGTAACCAACTTGCAATTAAATTGACTCTCTGTAGAGATTTAATTTGTGGATCTATTTGCTGGAATGTTCTATGTAGTAAATAGAAAATTCCATATTACAGTACTTGGAAAAAAAGAACAAATAAAAAGTGGTACATGGAGAATGCATATCAAAATCCATATGTAATGAAAATCTCATGTAGACAATTAGTAATCATACTTGATATCTATGGACTACTAAATCACAGTAATGGAAACAAGCGAGTGGCAAATCAGCACACCCATCTATATTCCACCCGGGCGCACATAACTGGGCAGTGTCAATTGAAATCACTACGTTGGCATCACCCTGTGCCACTCCCCACGTGTGCAACCATAGATACCAAAACCATATGTAAACAGGAGGGGGAAATGAATGGGTATAACACCTAAAACAACAACTTAAAGATACAGTAGGGAAACCATAATAGGATGAGCTATCAATGCAGTCCAACACCATGGGGGGTTTCATAGTATTCATTGGGAAAAAATATATGAAAATTATATACACCTGAATCCAAATTATGAAACAGTATGTATTACACAACATATGTATCTGTAAAAAAATAAACTCCAATCCACAACTTTGTAAACACCTCAAAGCTGAAAAGAATCTGCTCTCAATAATGTATTTCAATTTATTGGTTTACTGTACAAGTTAGAGTATAAACACGGCTGATCCCATTTAACCAATACATTCAAGAAGGAAGCGAAGATGTGGGAAATCCTGCTTATTGTGATGACCAATAAACCTAACAAGGTCTTTCTCAGACCCTGTCCATATCATAAAGGAGTCATTTCAGTAACTTAAATTAAGAAACTGAGAAAATTAACTAGCCTTTGCTTGAACTCCCCCCTAAAAAAAATATCATACAAGGGTGCCCTGCTCCTGTGTAATGCCCATGTCAGTACCCAAAATAAGTAAAATTGACCCACAAAGTGAAGAAAATAATTGTATAGAATAAAATCTAACAAAATCAAAAGAAAGTCAGAGGGCGGATTCCCATGATGGTGTTTTAGTAAAGCTCAAGCAATGGCTGTACACAATCCTCTTAAAGAATGCAGGTAGATAAACTATTGATGTTCAAAGTAATGAGATTTATCTGTGCAGGGATGTCAGAAAGTGATCTTTAAAATCTGTACAAAAAAATGTTCTGTATCTTGAACAAAAGATGGTAGATAGCCTGTGAAGAAAATCCTGCAATGAAAGGTATAACTTTGAGAAAGACTGAAACAGGGGATGTCTCAAATGTTCAACAGTGAGAAACTTGAATTCATGTTCAGACAATCAACTCTTTATTAATCCTAACTAAAGAATAGATTTATTTACACCCATATATTTAGTGGTGAGATCCATGACAAGGGTAGGTAGCATGTGGTGTCTGATAGCTGTCTAAGTAAGCACTTTGGTATAATATATTTGTTGTTGTATGACTACCACAGCAACCTCCTTACTGGTAGGTTTGTATGTATGTATGCATGTCTTTATTTATAAAGCGCCATTAACAGTAGTAATACACGTGACAATCATATAAATAACAAATAATACAAATAACAGATCATGGGAATAAGTGCTTCATGCACAAACTAACATTTAGGAAGCGTAGAGTCAGTAAAAACAAAAAACAAAACTGTGCGCTACTACCTAACTACCTATAAAGTTTAAATGTATAAATATATACAGTGCAGTGACTATACCATCAATTTAGTGATAAAAAAATTATAAAAAATTAAACCACAACTCCCACAGTGAGATAATTATACATTAAATAATAAGTGCCACATAACCGTGTTGGGGATAATGGCGTCTGCAGCTGTAAACGCAGGGGTGGCTCAGCACCCCACACACACTAAGAGAATGGAAACAAAAGAAAACAGCGCACAACGCCAAATAGTGAAGCAAATTCAACAATATATTATAGAATTAAAAAGGGGGTAATATATCTGCGTACATGAAAAAAGTTGGTAAAAGGCATGTAGTGTGTATCACACAGTTTACCACTCGGCAGCTGTTAACTGTAGAATCGGGTGCTTGCTTCCCTCTGCTGATGCAGCTCAGTTGATTCTGGGGCAGGACGTCAGTCTTTTCACTCCCAAGGGGATTTCCCTTCATGCAGCCAGGTTCAGCAGCTGGTACTGGGGCTCGGTGAAATCGCTCCTGCTTCCTGGCCGATATGAAGCTGCTCCTGTACCTCGGCAGGTGTATCCTCTGCACAGCGGTTAAAACGCAGCTTGCTGGGGTGCCCTCAGCGTGCCACGATGCCGCTCCGTCGCGGGACGCTGTGTAATGACGTCACTGTCTACACAGCAGTGGTGGATTCAATAGGGAAGTTTGAACAGTCTTACAAAGTCTCTCACAAGTGTCCAAAACAGCACACAGGATGAAATAAAAACAGGACAGGCCAATGCAAAGACAAAGGCCAATGTAAGCAGATATAAGGCAATAGAATGTTACATCCAACTAGTTTCGTAGAATTAACTACTTCTTCAGGGAATCATAGTGTATCTAGACACTTCCTGATACACCATAATAAAGATCCGTCAAGTCTCACTTTTAAGGGGATTCAGGTGATTCCTGTAAATAGAAGAGGAGGGGACAGAGTTAAAACATTGTAAAGAGACATATTGGATACATAAGTTAGATACTATGGGCCTCATGCAGTAAGCCCCGATCCAACATTTTCGGTAAGGGTTGCGGATTGGTGGCTAACAGGCCATTTTTTGGCGATTTGCCCTCGCAGTATTCAGTAAGGGCCGAATCCTTCCGATCCCTGCCGAAGCACTGCGAAAGCAAAGCTGCCGATGACCTGTGGCGATACAGCCTGGCTCCCGATAAGGCTCCCGATAAGCCTTTGGTGCCGATAGATGTTTGCAGCTGAGAGAGACAAGCCGCTCTCTCAGCGCAAACATCGGCAACAAAAAAAGTATTTAAAAACAACTTTTACTCATAGTGTACATGTGCAGGGGGTCTTCGGAGCTGAACCGCGTTGTTTTTAGGTCCGGGGACCCCCTGCCCCCCGAGATACAGGCCCCTTTATGAGGTGCCGGTATCCCTCGGCGTTTAAAGGTCCCGATCACGTGACCGCGACCTGTAAACAAACCAGAGGGATACTGGCACCCCATAAAGGGGCCTGTATCTCGGGGGGCAGGGGGTCCCCGGACCTGAAAACAACGCGGTTCTGCTCCGGAGACCCTCTGCACATGTACAGTATAAATAAAACACACACACATCAATAAAGACTCGTTCCTTACCTTGGCGGCTATGTGCAACGGTAATGAAGCAGCATGAATGTCTTTTTAATTATACTGTACAGTGAGCAGGGGGTCCCCTGAGCTGAACCGCATTGCTTTGTGGAGCAGGGACCCCCTGCTTCCCGAGTTACAGGCCCCGGTATGTGTCATCAGGTGGCAGTGTCGCCGCCATGTTTATAGCGTCCCCGCAATAAACATGGCGTCCACACTGTAACCGATGGCCCAAACCGGGGCCTGTAACTCGGGAGGCAGGGGGTCTCTGAGCCACAAATAAATGCGCTTCAGCTCAGGGGGCCTCCTGCTTCCGCACAATATTATTAAAATACATTAATGCTGCTTCATTACCATAGCGGATAGCCACTAAGGCAATGAAGGGATTAACGCATAGTAGCATGTTTATTGGGGACAAATGCCCCCAATAAACATAGCAGCAATACACAACATACAGTATAGTAATGGGCAGAATGACTATTATCCACAAATGGATAATAGTGCAGTTGTCCATTTAAAATACATACACAACAATAAAGACATTAAATACATATAGCACTCACCCATGTCCCACTGCCACGATGAAGGCCATCCTCATCTTCATCCTGCCCATGCCCCATCCGCTTCTGCAAAACAAACACAAGAAATACAACATCCAAATTAATGTCCCCTAACCCCTTAATCACCATAGCGGTTATTAACCGCTACAGTTATTAAGGGGTTAAGCCACCATCACCCACATACCCTCCCCCACAAAGCCCCCCAACCACCCTCACCCAATACCCACAGGGGAGTCCTACCAAATACCCTTGGGCCTAATACCCCCTCCCCCAGCACATACAGTACAATAATGTGCCAAATAACTATTATCCACATAGGGATAATACATTATTTGGCCATTATTAAACACATTCAATACCGTTAAAATGTAAAGAAAATTGTACTAACCTCATCAATAAGAAGCCTCCGTCGCCAGCATCATCCTTGGGGTCCGTTGCCAACATTATAAATAGCCACAACATTTGAATATCATTAACATAACACTGAACCCCTTAATCACCTTATCGGGTACTAACCTGAAAGGTAATTAAGGGGTGAAGCCATCCTGCAATGCCTACAACAGTTATGCATAACATCCTCAGTGAAATAAATACCCATTGCCTAACCAAATTCCATTTAATCATTCAATCTGTAGGCTCACATGCCTCATAAAACATTGCATTTACAGTGTATACATGTAGCATAACATGTAAACTGCATGTACACGCTGCAAATCAATGTTAACAATACAATAATCCCACTCAAATCGCCATACATCACAAGAAGTATATTATTTAATCCAATAAACTCACCATCAATGAATTACCACACATCACTTACATCCCTAAACAATTAAAATACCATCCATACCAATTACACAATGAACTAAAGCTATCCTAACAGAGAACAACTTCAAAACATAGAAAAAAGTACACCAACAATTACAATATACTAAAGCAAGGCTTTCCATATCCTACTGTACGGCCTGGAAGCCCAAAACTTACATCTGTCTAAAAATAAAATACATTTAGCACACATCAATGCATAGCCACTATTTTATGGTTTCCTGTTCCTGGATCGTGTCGTGGATTGTTTCGTGGATTTCTTCGTGGCTTGGTTCCTGGATTGGTTCCTGCACTTGTTCTTGGATTGGTTCCTGGTTTGGTTCGTGGATTTGTTCCTGGATTGGTTCGTGAGTAAGCTGATCAACGGGAGTCGGTGGGGGCAAGTAATGGTAAGTTAAATAAAGAAATGTACTTAATGTAACTGTTTTTTTTGTTGCTTTTTCATGTTTTTATTTTTTATAATGCATATCATTTCTTCCCACTGTATGTATGTCTGTATGTATGTGTACAGATATATATACAGGGTAAGAAATGATAGTGTTGTTAAAGCTTCTTATTCTGTATTGTTAATCATTGTGGCTATGCATTGATGTGTGCTAAATGTATTTTATTTTTAGACAGATGTAAGTTTTGGGCTTCCAGGCCGTACAGTAGGATATGGAAAGCCTTGCTTTAGTATATTGTAATTGTTGGTGTACTTTTTTCTATGTTTTGAAGTTGTTCTCTGTTAGGATAGCTTTAGTTCATTGTGTAATTGGTATGGATGGTATTTTAATTGTTTAGGGATGTAAGTGATGTGTGGTAATTCATTGATGGTGAGTTTATTGGATTAAATAATATACTTCTTGTGATGTATGGCGATTTGAGTGGGATTATTGTATTGTTAACATTGATTTGCAGCGTGTACATGTAGTTTACATGTTATGCTACATGTATACACTGTAAATGCAATGTTTTATGAGGCATGTGAGCCTACAGATTGAATGATTAAATGGAATTTGGTTAGGCAATGGGTATTTATTTCACTGAGGATGTTATGCATAACTGTTGTAGGCATTGCAGGATGGCTTCACCCCTTAATTACCTTTCAGGTTAGTACCCGATAAGGTGATTAAGGGGTTCAGTGTTATGTTAATGATATTCAAATGTTGTGGCTATTTATAATGTTGGCAACGGACCCCAAGGATGATGCTGGCGACGGAGGCTTCTTATTGATGAGGTTAGTACAATTTTCTTTACATTTTAACGGTATTGAATGTGTTTAATAATGGCCAAATAATGTATTATCCCTATGTGGATAATAGTTATTTGGCACATTATTGTACTGTATGTGCTGGGGGAGGGGGTATTAGGCCCAAGGGTATTTGGTAGAACTCCCCTGTGGGTATTGGGTGAGGGTGGTTGGGGGGCTTTGTGGGGGAGGGTATGTGGGTGATGGTGGCTTAACCCCTTAATAACTGTAGCGGTTAATAACCGCTATGGTGATTAAGGGGTTAGGGGACATTAATTTGGATGTTGTATTTCTTGTGTTTGTTTTGCAGAAGCGGATGGGGCATGGGCAGGATGAAGATGAGGATGGCCTTCATCGTGGCAGTGCGACATGGGTGAGTGCTATATGTATTTAATGTCTTTATTGTTGTGTATGTATTTTAAATGGACAACTGCACTATTATCCATTTGTGGATAATAGTCATTCTGCCCATTACTATACTGTATGTTAGGGGGGTATAGGTGTTGTTGGGTATATATATATATATATATATATAATTATTTATTTATTTATTTATTTCGTTATTGTGGGGCTGGGGTGTGTTTTTTTATTATTGTGGGTAGCGGGGATGGGTGAAGGGGGCATTAGCCCCAACGGTGGTTGTTTAGGGCTTGCGGGTGGGTAGCGGGAGGCCTTAACCCCTTCAGGACCGTAGCGGTATTAACCGCTACGGTCGTGAAGGGGTTAAGTGCCCCCGCATCCCCCCCGCAAGTCCTAAACTCACACCCAGGGCCAAATACCCCCCTCACCCATCCCCGCTACCCACAATAACGCTGGCACGGTGGGTTAGCCGCTAAGGTAATGAAGTGGCTTTTAAATGCCTTTTTCCTGCCTCGGATGCATGCCGGGGGGCTCCGGTGCGGGTATCAGCTCCGGAGACCCCCGGCATCAATCACAGGCAGGAAAAAGGGCTGATTTTTCCTAAGTGTCGCCCTTGCCGATGCTTCTCCTTCAGCAAGTTGCCAACTTTAGTTGGCGGGCTGGATTGGCCATAAAATCTCCAATCTGGCCTGCCGATCAGCACCGAAAAGCTGATCGGGGCTTACTGAATTCAGGCGGGAAAAAAAAGTCCCGATAAGTGGCTCATCGGCAGCCGGGTGGCGAAAAAATTTTTTTCGGAAAAAAAGTTGCCGATAATTCCCACTTATCGGGGCTTACTGAATCAGGAGGGCAAAAAACGGCTATAAAATGCTGAAAAAGCCTTATCGGGGCTTACTGCATGAGGCCCTATGTCCCCTAAAGGGTTAAATGAGGATGTGGATATTTGGGCACTTTATTGAATCTTTAGCTCACCACCCCTCTGTACCTAGGGGATGTATAATTTATCTCTGTATCTCTGTTTTCCTTTCTTTATCCTACGCTTTTTTCTAGTTACATCTTTTTATGCAAGTAATGATGGTGTCTATTTTAAGTCGACTAATATTGTGTTTCTTTTATTCCACCATGTTTTTAATTATTTATGCTAGGTTTTGTCTATATGTAAGTTTATATAAAATAGGTATTGTTTTTTTTTTTTTTTTTTGTTAATAAAGTTGTTGTTTTAAAAGTAAACTACACATCTTCCCTATCACGCAGACCATTACCTATTATAGATGATTGGTCTATCCCTAATTGGTTGACCAATAAGGTATCTATGTGAGGTATTTAAGACCTCTGGGTAATGGCCTAATTATTCCCTGAAGAAGTAGTTAATTCTACGAAACTAGTTGGATGTAACATTCTATTGCCTTATATCTGCTTACATTGGTCTTTGTCTTTGCATTGGCCTGTCCTGTTTTTATTTCATCCTGTGTGCTGTTTTGGACACTTGTGAGAGACTTTGTAAGACTGTTCAAACTTCCCTATTGAATCCACCACTGCTGTGTAGACAGTGACGTCATTACACAGCGTCCCGCGACGGAGCGGCATCGTGGCACGCTGAGGGCACCCCAGCAAGCTGCGTTTTAACCGCTGTGCAGAGGATACAACTGCCGAGGTACAGGAGCAGCTTCATATCGGCCAGGAAGCAGGAGCGATTTCACCGAGCCCCAGTACCAGCTGCTGAACCTGGCTGCATGAAGGGAAATCCCCTTGGGAGTGAAAAGACTGATGTCCTGCCCCAGAATCAACTGAGCTGCATCAGCAGAGGGAAGCAAGCACCCGATTCTACAGTTAACAGCTGCCGAGTGGTAAACAGTGTGATACACACTACATGCCTTTTACCAACTTTTTTCATGTACGCAGATATATTACCCCCTTTTTAATTCTATAATATATTGTTGAATTTGCTTCACTATTTGGCGTTGTGCGCTGTTTTCTTTTGTTTCCATTCTCTTAGGAAGAGTAGACCCTGCTCCGAAGAGCTTACAATCTAATTGGTAGGTAGGAAGAATGTACAGACACAGTAGGAGGGCATTCTTGTAAGTGTGTCTGCAGGGGAGGAAGCTTTGTGTTTCAGGTGTATAGTATTAGCCACGGTGCTACTCATATGCTTCTTTAAGCAAGTGTGTCTTAAGGTGGGTCTTAAAGGTGGATAGAGAGGGTGCTAGTCCGGTATTGAGGGGTAGGGAATTCCAGAAGTGTGGGGCAGTCAGTGAAAAAAGGTTTAAGGCCGGAGTGAGCTTTAGATACAAAGGGGGTAGAGAGAGATATCCTTAAGTGGAACGCTAGAGTCGGGATGGTGCATAATGAGAAATTAGAGCTGAGATGTAAGGAGGGGCAGAAGAGTGTAAAGCTTTAAAAGTGATGAGGAGAATTGAGTGCGAGACGCGGGATTTGATAGGAAGCCAGGAGAGGGATTTCAGCAGGGAAGACAGGACAGTTTTAGTATGAGTATAATCTCGTTTAGAAAGATTACTGTAATATGGGTTAGACAATTTGGACCCATCTTTAGAAAACATTTTTTAAACCCCCTCCAAAAAGTACTCACAGAAGCATTTCTCACTGGGGTATGAAAGAATATTTAGGTTTGAAATGAGGAACTGGCTGCCTGTTACCTTGCCGGTAGCATGTATGGAAAAAAACCATTTGTACGTCAATCTCATTATCAAACTGATTAGGTACAAATGTGGGAACATAGGAGAGATTGTAACTGTTCTGGCACCTCACAGGACTTTTAATGATCTAACTTGATATTATTTACTGTTTTTATTAGAATCCTATAGAATATTACCATAATGTCGGATTAGGCTTTGCAAACACGTTTTTGACAAATTGGAAAAATCATAATTTAATAAATATTACATGTAGTATAAGAGACACATTACAAAGTCTTAATGACTGCCAATTGTTCTTTGCTAAATTATACCAGTTACTGAATGCATGAAATGCATTTAATGCACTGAGAAAATGTTCAAGAGTTTAAATAGAAATAACAATAACTTTATTTCATATACTGTAGTGCTTTTCACCCAATGGTCACTCTCTGCCCAATTAAGCTTGCATGATTTCTGGTGCCCGAGGCAAAGGGAGATCAAGTAACTTGCCCAAGGTCACAAGGAGAAAACAAAATGAATTGAACCAAGTTTCCCTGATTGCTTACAGAGTCAGTGTCTGACTCTTTCTTAGTTCGTGGGCTCACTGAGTCACTCCTTCAAAAATAATTTGAATATCCTTTAACAGTCTTGTTACAGAAAGGGGTTCAATTCAGACAGCTTTTGAAATATTACAGAACCTTTTTTTATTGGCCACATTACCAACAACTCCACCTAATCATGTCTCAAACACATTCCTAAATCACAGCTGTCAGAGACATTCTCTCTTGATGGCCATGGTCCCATACATCCATGCCATGTACAGTATTCTTAAACCTTTTATTTTCAGAAGCTATCCACGGCAGATTTACTTGCCGTAAATGTCATATTTGAGTAATGCCATCACAACCGAAAAAGGGACTTGATTTGCCATATCAGTATTTAAAAACAATAGGGTTGAATATTGAAACACAAAAAAGACAACAGCGCAAACGCACATAGGGAAGTTTGTAAAAATATATAAGTGTATATTATTAGGGTATTATATCTGCGTACATCAGATTAGTTGGTTTACAGCATCTCATGTACAATACATGAGTTACCAGTCGTCGCACTGCCACCACCAGACATCGGGAATTCCCCTTCACAGCCTCCAAGACAGGCTGCCACGATAATGGTATGGAGCCTCCACTCCGGTACTGTATACGGCTCAATGTCCTTTGCCGATCACTGCCGTCGATACCGCTCACTCCTCAGACCTGCCGCCGCCTGCAACTGCTTCCAGCACCTCAGATCACTGAGTTGGTTAGTCACGTGTCCCGTGGGGTTTTTCGACCGGCCGTAAAGGGAGGCTTAGCGTAAAGCGAGATGTTGTCATCACTCCAGCATGCCGAGTGCAGCTGATATATGCAATAAGTCCAATGTGGATGAACCACGCAGATTGTTGGAAAACAGTTCTAGGAATATTAAAAATCTTTATCCAACGCGTTTCGAAGCGTGAGCTTCTTCTTCAGGGATACATTTGTCTATATTAAGAGCATATATATACCCTTGAACCACCGCTGATAGGTCAAACTCTGAGATATATGAACCAATCGGTTCAGCACTATGCAGCACCCCACAGATGTGGGCATAATGAAGTAATTACTTCTTTGTGTGCTTGTGTGGATTAACCTCATCAGCACTGGTCTAGGAATAAAATTACATTTTAAACACAACACATTTTTATTATGCACATAACACAATTAACTTAAAATCACATTAGTAAAATTGCCAATGGTTAGGGACTTTCAATGGCTCTGAAATAAAACAAACAGATGGTTAATAACACATATATATATAGAAAATTATAATTAATATGAATGGGTATCACGGATGTTTTCCAGGTCTTTATATAGGACTGAATACATAGCTCATAGAAGACAAAACATATAAAATGCCTAATAAGACATATTTATTAGTATAGACACCACAGGTCTATACTATCCATTTAGACCTTTTGGACCTAAAGACTTAAGTTTGTGGATCCAGTATGTTTCTTGGACCGATATATCTTTTATTCTGTCTCCTCCACGTCTGTTCTGAGGGATGGTTTTAATCCCTTTAAAAGTTAGGGATGAGGGGTCTTTGTTGTGATGGGTAGAGTAATGACGACTTACACTGTGAGTCTGTAGGGCATGCTTTATATTTCTCACATGTTCTTGAATACGAGTTTTTAGACTACGCTTTGTGCGGCCTACTGCACCGACACACTTTATTCGAGCAAATACCCAGTATGTACCTGGCAGATACCTGGAATGCGCCGCTCCTCACCTCTGACAAGCCCCGTTGCGTTTGCCTTCCCAGCCTGGGTTCATGCCTGGCTGACGGGCGGCTGATCTGTTAAATGATAATGATTAGGATTTAATAGGCTGCCATGCTTCGCGTGTCTACCAGATGGCATAAATTCATGAATTGTAATGCAGTATATATATATATACTGTGCAGTATTGCAGCCAGGGGGAATAAAATGCTTCAATCTCTGCATGGAAAATACCTCAATGCACTCGGGCAGAAAACAGTCACAAACCTCAATACACCCGGGTATACCCGAATTCGTGGGACTAGCCGAGCTCGAATAAAGTGTGTCGCCAGTGTACATATTGCAGGCCGCATGGGCATTCCAATAAGTACACTATGAATCTTGTATTACAATTAATAAATTCTGTAATATTATACACTTTTTGATCTATATTTGATCTAAATTTTTTACGTTCAGAATGAAGGAGTTTGCATATGCAGCATCTCCCACACGGGAAATTCCCTATTATTTTATTGCTCATCCAGGATTGGACAGATTTATCATCCACAAATTTCTCAATGTCACTCGGGACTAATATATCCTTTAGGCTACGTGCCTTCCTGTATATAAATTTGGGAGATGTGCTGATATGTCCACTTAGGATGGGATCTGTTGATATAATACCCCAATGCTTTTTTATAACTCCTTCTATTTGTCTATGCATAGAATTATAATTAGTGACGAATGGAACTACTATTCGGTCTTCATTGACATTTGATGGACTTTTCTTTTTTGATGTTAACATTTTATTCCGATCCATTTTTCTAACTTTTTCTAATTCCAACATAAGTTGTTTATAGTTGTATCCCCTTTCCAAAAATCTTAAAAACAGAAATTGGGCTTGATGTTCAAAGTCGGCTTCATTGCTGCAATTTCGCTTAATTCTCATAAACTGGCCTCCAGGTATGTTACTAATCCATGATTTTTTATGATTACTGGAGGCCAGTAAGAGATTATTCGTATCCACGTTTTTGAAGAAGGTTGTGGTTGTTACCCCTTCTGCTTCAGAAGCTTTTAGATCTAGATCTAGATAGCTGACACTCTCAGTGTGTGTTACATGGGTGAATACCAAATTATGGTCGTTATGGTTGATGTATTTCATGAAGTGATCTACAGATTCTTCATCACCCTCCCACACACAGAGAATGTCATCTATATAGCGACGCCATATCACTATATGTTTTAGGAATTGATTATCATGCCAGATGAATGTTTCTTCCCATTTCCCCATGTACAGGTTAGCGAAACTGGGGGCAAAGCGCGTGCCCATTGCAGTTCCGCAAACCTGCAAGAAGAACTGGGAAAGAAAAAGAAAATAATTATGGCTTAGCACATATTTTATGGCTTGTATAATGAACCATCTGTTTAGATCTGTAATCTTAGAATTTCGTCTCAGGTAACCCTCAACTGCAGCAATACCCTTTACATGGGGAATGCTAGTGTACAGGGCTTGTACGTCACACGTTAGCCATCTGTACGACTTTTTCCATTCAAATTTCGCAAATAAATTTAGTACCGCAGAGGAGTCCTTTAGATATGAAGGTAAATCCCCTACGATACTTTGCAGGAAATAATCCACATATTGGGATAAGTTTGCAGTCAGTGAGGATATACCCGAGACTATGGGTCGACCTGGTGCATTTACTAAAGATTTATGCAGCTTTGGAAGGTGGTAAAACACCGGTATTTTTGGTGACTTGTTATATAGAAACCCGTATTCTTTATCTGTAATTATTGTTAGGGATAATGCTTCATCTAGAAGCTCTTTCAGTGTATTTAGAAATGATGTTGTGGGATCTGAAGTCAATTTCTTATAGAAGACAGGGTCACAGAGGAGTCGGTGTGCTTCCTGCTCATAGGTAGAGCGGTCTTGTAGCACCACACCTCCTCCTTTGTCAGCCTGTCTAATAATAAGTTGGTTATTGTCCTGCAAGAATTTTAATGCAAGATTTTCAGCCTTAGACATATTCTGTTTAATGTTCCCTTCTCTTACACTATTATTGATACTATTTAAATCATTATAAACCATATCGAAAAAGGTATCCACATGGTTACCCTTAGATTGGTAGGGGTAAAAAGTTGATTGCATCTTAAAGGGAGTATGGATACATACCGTTGCTTCATTAGCTGGTTCTATATCTTGGATTGTATCTAAAGTAATATTGGATTCTTTTTTTGATTTAATAAAGTGTCTTTTCAGTGTAATGTTCCTTATAAATTTATGGAGGTCTTTAAAAAGTTGAAATGAATTTGCCCCGCTAGTCTTAGAAAAAGAAAGCCCCTTGCTTAGAACACTTTTTTGATCGTCTGTAAGGATGAACGTTGAGAGATTAAAGATACCTCTGTCTAACGGAATTGGTTGATTCTTTAGAATTCTTTTCTTTTGGACCCTGGATCCTCCTCTCTTCCCTCTTCAGGCAATGGTCTTTTTAACTGTGTCCCAGAGGTCACTTGTTTGTGATTCTCTATTGTTCTCGATTCTTTCTCTGGGGAACCATGCCTTCTCCTTATTAGATCTAAAAAAAGAGATGGAGAAGAGGGAGACGGGGAGGAGGCAGGGCGACTCTCACGTATATGATCTGATATCCTTACAGGAGGTCTATAGGACTCATTTTGTTGTTGATAGTTTGTTTGTCTTTTTCTATTATAATTGTAATTTTCGTCATAATTTCTCCCTTTATAGTTAGGATTCCTGGGATGTCCTCCCCTTTGGGGATACGATCTATCCCTCCTAGGGTAGTCCCTTCTATCTGTATAATGATAGCCACCAGGTTGCCTACCTCTATCATTTTGTTCTCCATTCGTTCTATGACTATTTTGATATTCTGTATTGCCATTAGAGCGACCATTAGAGTCCCCATTGGGTTCGTTCACAGTTTTATTACCCGCCCCCTTTCCTTTACCATCATCTTTGGCCCATGTTCGTTGTTTATTTGTGTCGTAGTCGTTTTTATCTCTAAAAAACTTAAAGTGTTTTGTCTTCACAGTCTCATCATCATGTTGCTCTAAGTTGGCGCACACCTCGTGTTCCAACTCAGAGCAATCAGTGCTGATGATAAGGGGCTCCATAATTTTTATTTGTTCTTCAATTTGGGCTCCCAGTTCTTTTAGTGATTTACTCCTCTCAAATATAATTAGTCGCACTAGATCATTGGAACATTCATCCAAAATGCGCACCCGCTCCTTCATGAAGTGCTCGTTATCCCTACCAAAGGTAGGGTTTTTTAAAATGCGAAGTCCTCTAGGTAGTCTTCCACAATCTAGGTACCTTTGCATGGTACGTCTCTCAAACCATTGCTTACTTTCTGTTATTAGCAGCTTTTCTAAGTTTTTAAACAATTCTTTCAAAGATATTTGATCGTTGGGTGGCTCATTTGTCACTTTGGGCTCCTCTGCAAAGAGGAGATCAAAGGCCTCCTCACGTTTGGCTCTACATGCGAAGACAAAACTGTGAAGACAAAGGCTGTGAAGACAAAACACTTTAAGTTTTTTAGAGATAAAAACGACTACGACACAAATAAATAACGAACATGGGCCAAAGATGATGGTAAAGGAAAGGGGGCGGGTAATAAAACTGTGAACGAACCCAATGGGGACTCTAATGGTCGCCCTAATGGCAATACAGAATATCAAAATAGTCATAGAACGAATGGAGAACAAAATGATAGAGGTAGGCAACCTGGTGGCTATCATTATACAGATAGAAGGGACTACCCTAGGAGGGATAGATCGTATCCCCAAAGGGGAGGACATCCCAGGAATCCTAACTATAAAGGGAGAAATTATGACGAAAATTACAATTATAATAGAAAAAGACAAACAAACTATCAACAACAAAATGAGTCCTATAGACCTCCTGTAAGGATATCAGATCATATACGTGAGAGTCGCCCTGCCTCCTCCCCGTCTCCCTCTTCTCCATCTCTTTTTTTAGATCTAATAAGGAGAAGGCATGGTTCCCCAGAGAAAGAATCGAGAACAATAGAGAATCACAAACAAGTGACCTCTGGGACAAAGTTAAAAAGACCATTGCCTGAAGAGGGAAGAGAGGAGGATCCAGGGTCCAAAAGAAAAGAATTCTAAAGAATCAACCAATTCCGTTAGACAGAGGTATCTTTAATCTCTCAACGTTCATCCTTACAGACGATCAAAAAAGTGTTCTAAGCAAGGGGCTTTCTTTTTCTAAGACTAGCGGGGCAAATTCATTTCAACTTTTTAAAGACCTCCATAAATTTATAAGGAACATTACACTGAAAAGACACTTTATTAAATCAAAAAAAGAATCCAATATTACTTTAGATACAATCCAAGATATAGAACCAGCTAATGAAGCAACGGTATGTATCCATACTCCCTTTAAGATGCAATCAACTTTTTACCCCTACCAATCTAAGGGTAACCATGTGGATACCTTTTTCGATATGGTTTATAATGATTTAAATAGTATCAATAATAGTGTAAGAGAAGGGAACATTAAACAGAATATGTCAAAGGCTGAAAATCTTGCATTAAAATTCTTGCAGGACAATAACCAACTTATTATTAGAAAGGCTGACAAAGGAGGAGGTGTGGTTCTACAAGATCGCTCTACCTATGAGCAGGAAGCACACCGACTCCTCTGTGACCCTGTCTTCTATAAGAAATTGACTTCAGATCCCACAACATCATTTCTAAATACACTGAAAGAGCTTCTAGATGAAGCATTATCCCTAACAATAATTACAGATAAAGAATACGGGTTTCTATATAACAAGTCACCAAAAATACCGGTGTTTTACCACCTTCCAAAGCTGCATAAATCTTTAGTAAACCCACCAGGTCGACCCATATTCTCGGGTATATCCTCACTGACTGCAAACTTATCCCAATATGTGGGTTATTTCCTGCAAAGTATCGTAGGGGATTTACCTTCATATCTAAAGGACTCCTCTGCGGTACTAAATTTATTTGCGAAATTTGAATTGAAAAAATCGTACAGATGGCTAACGTGTGACGTACAAGCCCTGTACACTAGCATTCCCCATGTAAAGGGTATTGCTGCAGTTGAGGGTTACCTGAGACGAGATTCTAAGATTACAGATCTAAACAGATGGTTCATTATACAAGCCATAAAATATAATGTTTGGCTCTTACATGGCTCTACATGCAGTTAGACTCCAAACCATGATAGTAATACATCGATGACGTGCTGTGTGTCTGGAAGGGGCCAATGGATGAGCTTGAGGCATTCAAACAATATCTAAATATCAATGAACTGAACCTGAGATTTACATTTAATCAAAGCAACACCATCATCAACTTCCTCGACCTATCTCTATATATAGAGAACGACACTATTTAAACCAAAACGTACAATAAGGATGTAGATGCCAATACGTATTTATTGGCATCAAGCCATCATCACCCAAATTGGCTCCGGAACATCCCTAAGGGGCAAGCACTAAGGGTCAAGCGAAACTGCTCAAATGAAAAAGTATATCAGCAGCAGGTCAATGACCTTAGGGATAGGTTCCTGGAGAGGGAATACAAAATGAGTGATGTAAACTCTGCCATTTCTGAAGTTAATAAATTAGACAGAAAAAATCTTATATGTAAAGATCCAACCACAACTGTTATAAAGAAAAGTAACCCATTTCCATTTTTTGTAACTCAGTACAGTGGTTTGGCCCCCACTATAACAAAAGTTCTTAGGAAGCATTGGGGCATACTACAAAGGGACCCTGTTCTTAAAGAAATTATCCCAGATAAACCTCAGATAGTCTACAGAAGGGCAAAGAATCTGAAGTCCTGGCTATCACCAAGCTGTCCCTTTGATGGTCTTAGAGACCGCCATGTCACATGGCTAAGTAACCTCAAAGGGTACTATACATGCTCCAAATGTATTGGATGCAAAAATAGTGTTAAGGGGAAATCATTTAAATCAAACAAAACAGGAGTGGTCTATGATATAGAAACATTTATTAACTGCAAAACGGATTATTGTGTTTATTTACTGCAATGCCCATGTGGGCTACAGTACATAGGGCGCACAGGGAGACCTCTTAAGAGGCGATTTGCCGAGCACATATACAACATCAAGAGAGGCCTTGAGACGCACAGCGTTTCTAATCATTTCAAAATTGTGCATAATCAGAGTCCTGAAGGCCTTATATGTATGGGTATCGAACACCTAAAACCGAATTGGCGTGGGGGAGACAGGTTGGGCATGTTGTCCAAAAGAGAAAGCTACTGGATATATGTCCTTAAAACCCTGTCCCCAATGGGTCTAAATATTGATTTTGATCTGCATCCTTTTTAAAAGACCCTTGAATTTGCCTGTTTTATCTTTCTCTAAATCAGTTATTTTTATTGAATTTGTATCATAATCCATGTTATAATATGCTTATGCAATATATTATATGAAAGTGTTTATTTTATTAATTTAATGTTTTATCATGTTTTATTCATTTATATGTTTTGACATTCACTAATAGAGTAGTGGTAAAGACTGGCTGACCCCAACAGCGCAATTTATTAATTAAGCTGTATCCAGTCCTACAGCTACAGAGTTAAGTGAATTGATCACCGCCCATTTGTGGGCAGATACAAGTTTTAGTGCAAGTACTTAAGGCACCAGTGTACTGGACTCCTTCATCCCCTGAGGAAGTGACGTAGCATCACGAAACGCGTAGGGAGGAGGAGCCTAGTACAGTGCACATTGCCAGCCGTCACCTGCGTTGCATCCCGTGGTGTGGGGAGAACTCAGGGCGCTGCGCCACTGACGTCATCGGTCGGCGCGCGACCGCGTGGAACAACACACCGCTGTGAAGATACAAGCTGCGGACGGCATCCTTGAGCGGCATGTTTGCCCTCGCATAATGTGAGTGTAAGACTGCTGCTTTTTAACATTGTTTAATAAATTTTGCGGAGTACACTAGGCTGTCTTTCAATTTTCTCCAACTACGGCTGTTGCGGTGTATGCTGCCTCTGGGAGAACGCAGACCGAGTTGAAGAGAGCCACCTGAAAAACCACGAGGGGTCTGTAGGAGATCAAGGTGGAGGAAGAGAGCCAAAGAACAGATTCTCTCCAACGAAAGAACAAGAAAATATCCTGTAAGTAGGGATATTTCTCTTCAGGTTGGGACAATTGAGTGTATATACTGCGCAATGGTGTTTTTTCTCTATCTGTATTTACAGACGTCCTAAAGGAACTATGCCTAGAGAAAAACCCACCCCACATTGTTGATGACACTCTAAACCATTGGGACTGACAATTCAACCAGGACTGTCTTTTAACATGGTACTGTAAAGATCATCACTACACTTTGCGCCGGGGACATTCTTTGTATTTGTAATTTTTGTGTTGGATTGGAACAATCCATTGTATTTTGCCCCCTGGGCCGCATATTTCATCATATTGCAATCACAATATTGTTATTACACTAATCAGTTCACCATTTGGATTTAGCGCCGGTAGAGAGTTAATTAGTTAGTTTTGTAGTTCAAGCCATAAAATATGTGCTAAGCCATAATTATTTTCTTTTTCTTTCCCAGTTCTTCTTGCAGGTTTGCGGAACTGCAATGGGCACGCGCTTTGCCCCCAGTTTCGCTAACCTGTACATGGGGAAATGGGAAGAAACATTCATCTGGCATGATAATCAATTCCTAAAACATATAGTGATATGGCGTCGCTATATAGATGACATTCTCTGTGTGTGGGAGGGTGATGAAGAATCTGTAGATCACTTCATGAAATACATCAACCATAACGACCATAATTTGGTATTCACCCATGTAACACACACGGAGAGTGTCAGCTATCTAGATCTAGATCTAAAAGCTTCTGAAGCAGAAGGGGTAACAACCACAACCTTCTTCAAAAACGTGGATACGAATAATCTCTTACTGGCCTCCAGTAATCATAAAAAATCATGGATTAGTAACATACCTGGAGGCCAGTTTATGAGAATTAAGCGAAATTGCAGCAATGAAGCCGACTTTGAACATCAAGCCCAATTTCTGTTTTTAAGATTTTTGGAAAGGGGATACAACTATAAACAACTTATGTTGGAATTAGAAAAAGTTAGAAAAATGGATCGGAATAAAATGTTAACATCAAAAAAGAAAAGTCCATCAAATGTCAATGAAGACCGAATAGTAGTTCCATTCGTCACTAATTATAATTCTATGCATAGACAAATAGAAGGAGTTATAAAAAAGCATTGGGGTATTATATCAACAGATCCCATCCTAAGTGGACATATCAGCACATCTCCCAAATTTATATACAGGAAGGCACGTAGCCTAAAGGATATATTAGTCCCGAGTGACATTGAGAAATTTGTGGATGATAAATCTGTCCAATCCTGGATGAGCAATAAAATAATAGGGAATTTCCCGTGTGGGAGATGCTGCATATGCAAACTCCTTCATTCTGAACGTAAAAAATTTAGATCAAATATAGATCAAAAAGTGTATAATATTACAGAATTTATTAATTGTAATACAAGATTCATAGTGTACTTATTGGAATGCCCATGCGGCCTGCAATATGTACACTGGCGACACACTTTATTCGAGCTCGGCTAGTCCCACGAATTCGGGTATACCCGGGTGTATTGAGGTTTGTGACTGTTTTCTGCCCGAGTGCATTGAGGTATTTTCCATGCAGAGATTGAAGCATTTTATTCCCCCTGGCTGCAATACTGCACAGTATATATATATATACTGCATTACAATTCATGAATTTATGCCATCTGGTAGACACGCGAAGCATGGCAGCCTATTAAATCCTAATCATTATCATTTAACAGATCAGCCGCCCGTCAGCCAGGCATGAACCCAGGCTGGGAAGGCAAACGCAACGGGGCTTGTCAGAGGTGAGGAGCGGCGCATTCCAGGTATCTGCCAGGTACATACTGGGTATTTGCTCGAATAAAGTGTGTCGGTGCAGTAGGCCGCACAAAGCGTAGTCTAAAAACTCGTATTCAAGAACATGTGAGAAATATAAAGCATGCCCTACAGACTCACAGTGTAAGTCGTCATTACTCTACCCATCACAACAAAGACCCCTCATCCCTAACTTTTAAAGGGATTAAAACTATCCCTCAGAACAGACGTGGAGGAGACAGAATAAAAGATATATCGGTCCAAGAAACATACTGGATCCACAAACTTAAGTCTTTAGGTCCAAAAGGTCTAAATGGATAGTATAGACCTGTGGTGTCTATACTAATAAATATGTCTTATTAGGCATTTTATATGTTTTGTCTTCTATGAGCTATGTATTCAGTCCTATATAAAGACCTGGAAAACATCCGTGATACCCATTCATATTAATTATAATTTTCTATATATATATGTGTTATTAACCATCTGTTTGTTTTATTTCAGAGCCATTGAAAGTCCCTAACCATTGGCAATTTTACTAATGTGATTTTAAGTTAATTGTGTTATGTGCATAATAAAAATGTGTTGTGTTTAAAATGTAATTTTATTCCTAGACCAGTGCTGATGAGGTTAATCCACACAAGCACACAAAGAAGTAATTACTTCATTATGCCCACATCTGTGGGGTGCTGCATAGTGCTGAACCGATTGGTTCATATATCTCAGAGTTTGACCTATCAGCGGTGGTTCAAGGGTATATATATGCTCTTAATATAGACAAATGTATCCCTGAAGAAGAAGCTCACGCTTCGAAACGCGTTGGATAAAGATTTTTAATATTCCTAGAACTGTTTTCCAACAATCTGCGTGGTTCATCCACATTGGACTTATTGCATATATCAGCTGCACTCGGCATGCTAGAGTGACGACAACATCTCGCTTTACGCTAAGCCTCCCTTTACGGCCGGTCGAAAAACCCCACGGGACACGTGACTAACCAACTCAGTGATCGGAGGTGCTGGAAGCAGTTGCAGGCGGCGGCAGGTCTGAGGAGTGAGCGGTATCGACGGCAGTGATCGGCAAAGGACATCGAGCCGTATACAGTACCGGAGTGGAGGCTCCATACCATTATCGTGGCAGCCTGTCTTGGAGGCTGTGAAGGGGAACTCCCGATGTCTGGTGGTGGCAGTGCGACAACTGGTAACTCATGTATTGTACATGAAATGCTGTAAACCAACTAATCTGATGTACGCAGATATAATACCCTAATAATATACACTTATATATTTTTACAAACTTCACTATGTGCGTTTGCGCTGTTGTCTTTTTTGTGTTTCAGTTGCCATAGGGATTCCACATCCCTATCAATATAGCTGCAGACCACTGTTAATCGATTTAGAGGTTGTACATTTTTTAATTTTACACAAAGGTGGTGAAGGGTATAACAATAGAAATAGTAATTTGCGCACTTTATTTGTTTTGTCTTTCTAGGGTTGAATATTATTAGAGTACTACTGGGCATCTATTACAGATTTGGTAGTCTATTATTCATATCATTTGACTCTGTGCTATCATACCATCCAGGATCCAGATATTTAAAGAACACACAAAAAAATTAGGACATCAGTAGGTGCTCAAAAGGAAACATTATTTTATTTTTCTCTGAAAAAGTAATAATAATGTATAGCACAATATAGAAGCCCCCACAGTAGGTATGTACTGTACAAAAACGATTGTCTTTAAAAAACGCCAAACTAGGATAAAATATGGCGAAATCAGGAACCACCAAAGACTGAACAATCACGGAACCTTCCCTACACTACCCGGATAATGAGTCTCAATACAAGCATGAGGGAATAAATACAACAATTCAGAGGCTATCCACCTATTTGTTGCATATAGAGTTACTGCCGACCTTCCAGAGACACTGGATTATTTCTAAAAATCTTATCACAAACTGAATTATCCACTGTTGGTGGCTCCAGCATGTATGTACCAGCCCCAAGCAAAAATTGAATATCCAAATACAAAACGAAAAAAGTAGTGCACTACCAAAATGGGAGATACAATAGGGGCAAGGCTTCATTACAAAAAACGAACACATTTTATTAAGCCATATAGTTTGGTTGCTGTTTTTACTTTCTCTGAACCAAATATCACCTCTATGCTGACGACACACAAATTTACTTTTCAACCCCCAGCCTTACACCTGCTGTACAGACCAAAGTTTATGAATGTCTCTCTGCGATATCGTTCTGGATGGCCCTCCACCGACTTAAACTTAACATGGCAAAAACAGAACTCCTCATTCTTCCTCCCAAACCTGGCCCCACTACCGCCTTCCACATTAATGTTGGAAATTTATTCACACACCCAGAAGCACAAGCATGATGCATAGGGGTCACACCAGACTCCTCTCTCACTTTCTCCTCTCACATTTAAAACGTATCTAAAACCTTTTGCTTTTTCCTCCGCAATATCACAAAGATACACCCTTTCCTCTGTTGCTCGGCTGCAAAAACTCTGACTCGGGCCTTCATTCTCTACCATCTCGATTACTGTAACCTCTTGCTGTCCGGCCTTCCTGCCTCTCACCTATCTCCCTAACAATCTATCCCAAACGCTGCTGCCAGAATCACTCTACTCTTTCCTAAATCTGTGTCACCTGAAATTCCTCTCCTGGCTTTCTATCAAATCCCGTATCACACACCCAATTCTCCTCCTCACTTTTAAAGCTTTACACTCTTCTGCTTCACCTTACATCTCAGCCCTAATTTATCACTATGCACCATCCCAACGCTTGTGTTCCACTCAAGGATGTTTTCTCTCTACCCCCTTGGTATCTAAAGCCCTCTCCCAGCCTTAAACCTTTCTCACTGACTGCTTCACACCTCTGGAATGCCCTTCCCCTCAATACCTGACTAGCACCCTTTCAGACCCACCTTAAAACACACCTGCTTAACAAAGCATATGAGTAGCTCCGTGGCTAACACTATACACTTGATACATAAAGCTTGACCCCTTGCAGACGCACTTACCAGAACGCCCTCCTACTGCATCTGTATGTTCCTCCTACCAATTACATTGTAAGCTCTTCGGGACTCCTTTTGCTAAATGTTACTTTTATGTCTGAAGCCCTTATTTCCATGATCTGTTATTTATATTATTTGTTATACATACGATTGTCACGTGTATTACTACTGTGAAGCGCTATGTACATTAATGGCGCTATGTACATTAATGGTGCTATATAAATAAAGAGATACATACATACATTTAGATTTTCAACGTTCCAGTGCAAATAGAAGAGTACTGAAATGCCTTAGATATACTGTATCTATCTGGATTAGACTAGGCCAGGGGCGTCCAATTCCAGTCCACAAGGGCCACCAACAAGTCAAGTTTAAAGGCTAACCCCTGCTTCAGCACAGGTTGGTCAATCAGTGACTCAGGGCTCTATGCAGTAAGCGCCGAAAAAGTGCAATCGCCAAGGGTTGCCGATAGGCCTTATTTTGGCGATTTGCTCTCGCAGTATTCAGTAAGGGCCGAATCCATGCCGATCCCTGCCGAATCACTGCGAAAGCAAAACTGCTGATGAGCTTGTGCCAAAACAGCCTGGCTCCCGATAACCTGCCGATTGGCCTTTTCTGCCGATAGGTGTTTGCAGCAGAAAGAGACCAGCCGCTCTCTCAGCGCAAACATCGTCAAATTATAAATTATTTATAAACAACTTTTACTCATAGTGTACATGTGCAGGGGGTCTCCGGAGCTGAACCGCATTAGTTTCAGGTCTGGGGACCCCCTGCTTCCCGAGATACAGGCCCCTTTATGAGGTGCCGGTATCCCTCTGCATTTAAAGGTCCCGATCACGTGACCGCGGAATGTAAACAAAGCAGAGGGATACCGGCATCCCATAAAGGGGCCTGTATCTCGGGAAGCAAGGGGTCCCCGGAGCTAAAACCAAAGAGGTTCAGCTCCGGAGACCCTCTGCACATCTACACTATGAGTAAAACACACATATCAATAAACACTCGTTCCTTACCTTTGCGGCTATGTGCTATGGTAACGAAGCAGCATGAATGTATTTTTAATAATAGTGTACTGTGAGCAGGGGGTCCCCTGAGCTGAACCGCGTTGCTTTGTGGACCAGGGACCCCTGCTTCCCGAGTTACAGGCCCCGGTATGTGTTATCTGGTGGCAGTGTCGCCGCCATCTTTATAGCGTCCCATTCGCAACGTGTCCGCTATAAATATGGCGGCGACACTGTAACCGATGCCCCAAATCGGGGCCTGTAACTCAGGAAGCAAGGGGTCTCTGAGCCACAACTCAATGCGTTCAGCTCAGGGGACCCCCTGCTTCCGCACAATATTATTAAAATACAGAAATGCTGCTTCATAACCATAGCGTATAGCCGCTAAGGCAATGAAGGGGTTAAGGCAGAATAGTATGTTTATTGGGGACATTTGCCCCCAATAAACATTGCAATAAACAACATACACCCCCTGTGTATTTAAAATACATAAACAACAATCAATACATTAAATACATATAGCACTCACCCATTTCCGGCTGCCACGATGAAGGCCATCCTCATCTTCATCCTGCCCATGCCCCCTCCGCTGCTGCAAAACAGACACAAAAATGAAAACATCCAATGTAATCTCCCCTAACCTCTTAATCACCATAGCGGTTATTAACCGCTACAGTCATTAAGGGGTTAATCCACCCTCACCCATGACTCTGGACGCCTACATACCCTCCCACACTAACCCCCCACCCCGTGAGGCCTAACCACCCTCACCCACTACCCACAAGGGAGGCCTACCAACAAACCCTTGGGGCCAATACACACTCCCCCGACCCCTAGTACCCACAATAAAAACCATACACAGCCCCACATTAAACATCATTCTATTTATTAAAAACATAACCCACCCCTTGTGCCCCCCCATAAATACATGATTTATCCTTTTACATACAGGGTTCATACCCCAGCCCCACGTGAGTCCCTGACGGGCTGGCGGGGCACCTGACAGACCTACAGAGTACCAGCAGCTTGTTTCAAACAGGTTCTGGAGGCCTGTTGGGAGGTCCTGCCAAGCGCCATGGCCCCCAGGTGGTCTCCTTGTGGCACCGTGGGCCACAATTGGGTACCCACGTTAGGCCCGCGGATGTCTGGGAGCCCCGGGTCAGACCCACAGGTGTCTGCGGGGCTTCGGGTAGTTCCCACGGGGGTCTGGGGAACTCATGAGTGCTCACTATGGGTCTGCGGTGCCCCAACGGATGTGGGACCACCGCTTCATCCCTGCACCTATGGGTCCGCGGTGCCCCCACGGATGTGGGACCACCGCTTCATCCCCGCAGGTGTCACCCGTGGAACCACCAGCCTGATACCCATGAGATACCCGAGGACACGCAAGTGGTCTCCAGAGGTCTCACGCAGAACCAAGAAACCAACCCTGAATGTAAAAAAATAATCCTGGCCTATACATTCAATACATACATCCCCCCCCCCCAAACACATACAGTACAATAAAGTGCTAAATAACTATTATCCAGATAGGGATAATAGATTATTTGCCCATTATTAAACACATTAACTAGCATATTCAAATAAATAAAGTACTACTGACCTCATCAATAAGAAGACCCCGTCGCCAGCAACATCCTTGTCTTTCGTTGCCCACAAAATACATAGCCAATACAAAGCCAATACATTGCAATTACATTCAGATATCAATTAACCCCTTAAACACCTTATCGGATAATAACCGCAAAGGTAATTAAGGGGTTAAGCCACACTGGCCCGATACCCACCCTTCACCCATTCATTTGTACCCACCCTTCACCCATTCATCATGCAAATATATATATATATATATATATAGAGACAGAGAGAGAGAGAGAGAGAGAGAGAGAGAGAGAGAGAGAGAGAGAGAGAGAGAGAGAGAGAGAGAGAGATACACACACACATGATGAACCAATATACAAATAAATGTAGAAGGGTTATCAAAAACATGCTGTACTACAAATAACACTTCTCCATACAGACACACTACAATAAAATCAATTTCCTTTAATAATCCAATCTGATATTCCAATCAAAATCCACAAATGCCAATCAAAAACCTCAAATGACAATCAAAACATTGCATTTACATTGTATATGTAATGGTATTCCCTCTATCCCAATCACAGATACAATGTGTGTGGGTGGAAACCTATGTGTTACCAGGTGGGGTGCATATACCTGTAGGTTCACAAGAGGCCTGAGCCTCCGCTTGGTGGGAACCTGGGGTGAGTCCGTCAGCTCGATCTGATTTACAGCGCCTCCACCTGTGCAGGGTTCTAGAAATGTAGAAGGTTGCCTACACAGGACCCACATATACAATAAGTACATACACGAGGATGTATATAACCAGTTTATATATATGCAGGCAATAACAGACACTTACACTGGCGACACACTTTATTCGAGCTTGGCTAGTCCCACGAATTCGGGTATACCCGGGTGTATTGAGGTTTGTGACTGTTTTCTGCCCGAGTACATTGAGTTATTTTCCAAGCAGGGATTGAAGCATTTTATTCCCGCTGGCTGCAATACTGCACAGTATATATATATAAACTGCATTACAATTCATGAATTTATGCCATCTGGTAGACACGCAAATCATTGCAGCCTATTAAATCCTAATCATTATCATTTAACAGATCAGCCGCCCATCAGCCAGGCATGAACCCAGGCTGGGAAGGCAAATGCAACGGGGCTTGTCAGAGGTGAGGAGCGGCGCATTCCAGGTATCTGCCAGGTACATACCGGGTATTTGCTCGAATAAAGTGTGTCGGTGCAGTATAACATTCCCCATAGGGAGTAACTCCACAGTAACTCAGTCCTCACAGTGTCTCTCACTCCACTAGGAGTGTACTAACCCCCACCATGTATCCCCACACCGTGTCCAGGGCCTAACCCCTTTGTCCCGTGGTCAGCGCTGCCACTATGTGTAAGGATAATGAGTATGGTATACGTTGGTGCACTTATGGGGGTACCTGCCGAGCGCTCCTGCACTCGGGCCTGCAAGCAACTTCGCAAAGGATCTGTCGCTTGGTGATTCCGTCTGATCCTGTGTTTCCTCGCACAGGGTTCGCCAGGGGCGATCCCACCCTGGAGATAGTCTCTGTCTCTGGGGTACAGACTTGAGCCCATGTCTCTTTTCAGGAAGCGCAGCGTCCGCTGTGTCCCTATCTATCACTGGTACTACTGTGACAGGGTCCCTAACCTAGGGCCTGTCCCTGTAGCACCACAAGCTGGGGTGAGTGAGAACCTATCTGGGGCCTAGGGGGTTATCTGGCCTAATGCAGTGGGTCACAGACCCCTGCACTCACCTCATTCCCCTAGCTCTCCTGGTTTAGCACTGACTAGCGTGGGCTCAGCGCGCGAAATGTATCAAGTAAGCCTCTCTGCAGGGAGATCCTAAGCCCTATTGGCTCCCGGGCATTACGTGGGGTGCACAGAGGCTCATGGGACTCGTAGTCCCTGCTTAGAGCCTTCCCTGGTAGGCTAGGGTTTCGCAGGCTCTCCTCGTGCTTTCCTTGCGCATGCGCAACTCGTATGGCCGCCCGAGCACTCACTGCGCATGCGCGAACTCATTCGCAATGGCGGCACCCTGCACGGGAGCCGCCGGGAAACACCAGAGCGCCGAAGCACTCCCTGCATGGCCCGCACCCTCCAGAAGTGACGGCGGGTCTGCCGAGTGACCCCCAGCAGCTGAGGTAACGAGGAGAGGGGTCGCGGGACAGAGGGGACCTGGCTACATATATATGATGCATATAATCTATGCACCATATACATTCTGCAAATGAATGTTAACAATAACATATTCAAAACAAAATACCAATACATCCAAAGAAGTATACTATTTAAACCAATCCGGTAAACATAAATCAATTAGCATTCATTAATTACATCCTTAAACAATTTACATTCCATCCCTAAAAATTAAACAATGAACTAATTCAAGCATTGAACAGAACAATTTATCCTGTGAACAAATATAAGTACCAACAAGAATACAATATACAAAAGCAAGCCTCACCCTGACCTAAAGTACACCATACAATAGCAACAATTACATCTATCTAATTTTACATTATACACACATTTATGCATAGCAGCATAGCCAAATTAATTTAAAACACAGCAAATCAAGCTTTCAAAACAACATAATTTCATACACTGTATGTATATATCGATCTAGACATACATACATACATACATACATACATACATACATGCATACATACAGTGGCAAGAAAAAATATACCAAAAATAAAGAAATACACATGTTAAAAAAGCTTTTAAAAAAATTAACAAGTTAAGTAAAATAAATTTCTTTAGTTCACTTACCATTACTTGACCCACTCACCGACTCCCGTTGAACAGCTTACTCTCGAACCAATTCACGCACAGGAACCCATAAAATAAAAAAACATAAAATAATAAACATTAAAATAAAAATCCAAAACAATCCACGGGTCTTCTATTTGTAATCCATCTTCATCTGTATTCTTCTTTCTTCTATCTGCGGCTCTCTTCCGGGGTCTTCTTGTCTTCTACGGCCACGCCTGGCCTTCTTCTTCTGTAGGAGGTCCTTCCTCCTCGGCGTCTTGCTTCAAAATAAGACGACATAGGCTTTTAAAGGCCTATGACGTCACCATTTCATCATGGCCGTGAAAACCATGTGTTTTGGCCAAGAAAAAAACAAAATGATGACGTCACTTAAAGGCAATGAAAGATCCTAAGCCCTATTGGCTCCCTGGCATCACGTGGGGTGCACAGAGGCTCATGGGACACGTAGTCCCTGCTTAGAGCCTTCCCTGGTAGGCTAGGGTTTGCGGGCTCTCCTCGCGCTTTCCTCGCGCTTTCCTCGCGCATGAGCAACTCGTCCGGCCGCCTGAGCACTCACTGCGCATGCGCGAAATCATTCGCAATGGCGGCGCCCTGCACGGGAGCCACCGGGGAACCTCCAGAGCGCCGAAGCACTCCCTACATGGCCCCCACCCTCCAGAAGTGCCGGCGGGTCTGCCGTGTGACCCCCAGCAGCGGAGGTAACGAGGAGAGGGGTCGCGGGACAGAGGGGACATGGCTACATCCTCCCCCTGGTAAAAACCCCAAAGCCCTCGCTTGGGATACAACTGAATATAACTATGTACAGAAGTTATATAATGAAAATATGCATGGCACCATTATATAATAAAAATTGCAACAATAAATGCGATCTTAACTTATCATCTCTAGATCAGATTGCACATTTCAGTGAACATCACAATGACGGACTGCATTCTGCTGCGAGCCCACTGCTGATCCTCATAATGGGGTGCCCCAATTTGATCATAGGTTACCCGGTTGGGAGGGTACCTTATTCTTTGGCTTCTGCGGAGCTGTTCTTCTGCAACTCCCTCTGGGGAGTAATAAGTGTAGTCCTGAGGCTCAGTCTCTTCCCTTGAGGGGAGAAATGTCTCTGAACAGTCTCTGTTTGGCACAAAACACGGGCTCTGTGGATCCAAAGGCTGGTCTTTTGGTGTCACCGTAGTAGGCGTTGGCCTACGGGGCCCTTTACCCGTAGCTCCTCCGGGAGATGCCCCTCCATTGGGAGAATCCCTTTGAGAGGATCCTTCCATGGGATCTTCCAGAGTCTCAAAGATTAGTAGGGTCAGGTACAGTCTCTTGGCCAATCTCTGAGGAATCGGAGTCACCGTTGAGCGGTGTGGCCAGTATCTCTGCTTCCTCATTTCCCACTTGTGGAATGGGGAGAAGATGATTACGGTGCCATACCTTTACCCGGCCGTCAGTGTCTTTGATGCGATAGACCGGGAGGCCAGGCATTTGAGATTCTATTTCATATACCCCGTCTCTCCATCGGTCAGCCAATTTATGCTTGCCCGGGACTCCCAGATTGCAAAGCAACACAGCGTCTCCAGGACGAAGTTCCTGATATTTGACCTTATGGTCGTATCGCCTTTTATTGTCAGCATTCAGCTTAGATGTGGATTTCTCAGCCTGTTGGTACGCCTGTTGTAAGCTGTCTTTGAGTCGTTGCACATATTTGAAATGGGTAGCGTTGTGTATCCCATCCGTCGATACTCTAAGACGTACATCCACGGGCAGTCTCGCCTCTCGCGAGGAAGTATGGGGAGAATCCAGTTGACTCGTGTCGGGTACAATTTTATGCATGCACCAGGGCCTCCACGTGTCGACTCCATTCAGTCTTCTGAGCACTCTGTAGAGTACCGAGCATGTCCAGTAAGGTTCGATTAAATCGTTCGGGCAATGCATCTCCTTCAGGGTGGTACGGGGTTGTTCGTGATTTGGCAATGTCCAGCATTTTGAGCAGTTCTCGGATAAAAGTGCTCTCAAAATCCCGACCTTGGTCTGAGTGAAGGCGGTTTGGAAGACCGTAGTGCACAAAGTACTTCTCCCATAATATTTTTGCCACCGTGATGGCTTTCTGATCTTTAGTGGGGAAGGCCTGGGCATACCGGGTGTAATGGTCCGTGATGACCAGCACGTTGGATATTCCTCGACTATCAGGCTCAATGCACAGAAAATCCATACACACAAGGTCCATGGGGCCAGAACTTTTCAGATGGCCCATAGGTGCTGCTCTAGTAGGCAGGGTCTTGCGTTGGACACAACGAGTACAACGGCGACAGTGTTGTTCTACGGCCTCTCGCATCTTGGGCCAGAAAAGCGGTCTCTGACCAACCCAAAGGTCTTCTCTACATCGAGATGTCCATGCTCATCATGTAGGGACTTCAACACATGTATCGCAAGTTCTTAGGGAGGACTAGTTGTCGTCTATCAGGGTGGTTGTGGTATTGCACCACCCGATAGAGTAAGCAGTTGTCTATTTCAAATTTGTCCGCTTCCCGCATGAGCAACGCGACCAAGTCCTTGGGAGCACGCTTCAAGAGAGCTGGATTCCTCTTTTCAACTGCTTGCCTAATAATAATAACTATAGGATCCTGTATTTGGTAGTCCACTAGATCTTTCCACCGCAGCACTTTGTCATGAGTTATATTCATTCCTTTCAGGTCGCAGTAGGCTGCGGGATGGCCTGCGACTGGCATCCCAAGGAATCTGCAACCCGTAATTCGGAGAAGGCCACAAGGTAGTTGATGATGGCGGCAGTGCTACACATAGCTCGCACCCCTGGCCCTGGGAGTTCTTCCCATTTCTCATCATCTGGAGTAGCACTTAGCCCTGGTCTTCGGGATAGGGCGTCAGCTCCTACATTCAAAGGCCCCGGCTTATACTTCAGGGAGAATTGGTAATTGTTTAGAGCTACCAACCATCGGTGCCCTGCTGCATCCAATTTGGCCGTGGTATTGATGTACGTGAGGGGATTGTTATCTGTCCTTACCTCAAACATAACACCGTACAGGTAGTCGTGGAGTTTTTCCGTGATGGCCCATTTGAGAGCCAGGAATTCTAACTTGTGGACAGGGTATTTCTGTTCACTGGGTGTCAGACTGCGACTGATGTAAGCCACAGGGCGAAGGCCCTCGGGGTCCTTCTGGTGCAAGTTGGCGCCCAAGCCATTTAGACTGGCATCCACATGCACAACGTATGGTTGTTCTGGGTCAGCATACGCAAGCACCGGCGCTTCGGTCAGACTTTTCTTCAACTTCAGGAAGGCCCGTTCACACTCAGGCGTCCATTTATCACCAAACGGTTGACGGGCCGACGTGGCCTTCCTTCCTGTATCTTCGGGGTATATCTTCAACAGATTGTTCAGGGGTTTAGCTCGACTAGAGTACCCTTCCACGAAGCGACGGTAATACCTGCAGAAACCCAAGAAGGATCGCAGCTCCGCTACATTCTCGGGACGAGGCCAGTTCACGAGCGCTTCGACTTTGGCTGGGTCGGTGGTGATTCCTTGAGCTGACACAATGTGTCCCACGTAAGTCACTGAGGTGTGACAGAAGCGACACTTGTCGAGGGACAATTTCAACCCTTCTTTCCCAAGACGGTCTATCACCAGACAATGGAGTCGTCCAGGTAGACTAGACACTCCCGAGGGTTTATGTCTCTGATAGTCTTCTCCATTAGTCGTTGGAAGGTAGCAGGAGCCCCACATATACCTTGGGGCATACGAGTAAATTGGTAGAACCCCAAGGGACAGACGAAGGCTCATTTCTCCTGATCCTCTGCGTTCATGGGTACCTGATAGTACCCGAACCGTAGATCGAGCACGCTGAACCATTGGCTTCTGTTCAGAGCATTCAGAATCTCTTCAATGCAAGGAAGGTTGTACTGGTCCGGGATCGTACGGTTGTTCAGAGTCCGATAGTCAACACACAGCCTTACGGACCCATTCTTCTTCCTCACCACCACTATGGGAGAGGCGTAAGGGCTCCGAGATTCCGTCAATATCCCAGCGGTCCCCATTTCTTGCAAGACGTTCCTTACATCGTCCACATCCCTAGAGGCGATGCGACGAGAACGTTCACGGAACGGAGTGGCGTCATTCAGTCTAATGGTATGTTGAGCGCTGCGACTGCACCCCACATCATCTCACTCGTTGAGAACACCATCCTTCATTTATTCAACTGGGCTGTCAGCTGCTCTTTCCACTCAGTTTTCAACGTCGACTCACCGAAGATGAAGTCCAAATCGACTAACCGCTCATTTGCCGCCGCCGCATTCACCTGGGGAGTGGTTTCCACAGGGCTGACCGGATATATGCAACCCAGACTCTGTCCGGCATCAAGTTCCATCAGGAATGGAGAGATGTTCTGCACATACACGTAAGTTCGTGGAGCAATTTTAGTCATCCACTCCCTCACTTCGGGTAGTACCCTATACCCTCTCTGAACTTCTTCCTCGGGGGTACTCTCCAGAGAGAAGAGCTGATCGTCCTCCTCTCGTTCGGGGTAACAGCACCAGACGGCCATTCTTTGCACTCCCCCTTGTAATATGGTCGTCAGTCCGCATTGACGATTGTAGAGATCCCCGTGATGTTCCAAGGCATATACCCGTTTGCACTCTTCTCGTAAGACGGCATCTAGAAGCGAATTTGCCAGCGGCAACTCGTTGGTCTCTTTCAAGTAGGCTCTGATTACAGCTTGTACTATATCAGTATTGGTTCCCAAGATGATTGGATACTTGCACTGGTCTTGTGGCTCCGGGCATACCATTGCAGCCACATGCATGGGGTGTTTCTTGCCGGTGTTCAGTTGGAGTATTTCCAGTTGAACCCTTACAATCCCATCGATGGGGTAGTCTTCATTACTTAACCCCCTAACCTTCATATGTTCGGCCGACCTCAGGGGGCAGTGTTTAAGGTGCTGGTCATAGAACTTGCTGTATATTATGGTCATTTGTGACCCTATGTCCAGTAGGGCCGATGCGTAGATCCCTTCCAGTACAACAGGCACGATGGCCGTGGGGCCTACTTGACTGTAAGCTTCCCGTGGTGAGGCATAATCACTGGGGCCGGAGTCAGAAGGGGCATCTTCGGTTCCAGAAGAAGGGGGTTCTGGGTCAGATTCCACCATGTGTACGCAGCAGACCATTGACCGGGCCGATTTCCCTCTATCGGGAGGGTTTTCCTCTGGATGGCACTCCATTTCTGGACAGTTACTGGCGAAGTGGCCCTTCTTACCACAGTTATAGCACACAACCTCGCGCTGTTCCGGACGAACCTTAGACGGGGAAGGTGGTCTGTCGGTGGGTCTTGGCTTGTACCCCTTGGATGGGGCAGCAGACTCTTCCTTCTTCTCCATAGAGCCCTTTCCCTTTGAGACTTAGGGGCTCTTAGGTTTTGTGGTAGAGTGTAGCATAGCATGTGCTTCCTGCATTTTCACTTGGCGCAGCAACTCGGTGAACGTAGAGGGACCCCCATCCATTATTTTGCTGCGGAGCATATTGGCTATGGAGTGAGTGGGGCATTATCCCCTTAGGTACTGCTAATGAAGCGCGTCATCCATCCCAGAGGCAGGAATCAGCTTACGATTGAATAGGATTCCCAAGACCAGCTGCAGGCGGTGTAAAAAGGCCGACAAGTCCTCTTCCTCCTTCTGATAAAGATTGAAGTACTTCCGAGAAAGCTTTGAGTTTCCGGTAGCTTTGGGACTGTGCGGCCATGGTGATGGCTTCTACGAATTGAGGGAGTGTAACCCCCATTACGGAACCTTCATTAATTACCATACTGTCTCTGATAGGCCGGGAGTTCATCTCACGGAGGCTGGGTGCGGGGGCTACTAGAGTGTTCGCGGAGGCTTGTGGGAGAACGGATGTGACGTCATTGAAAGCCTGTCACATGGTACTAGAGTCAATCAGAGTAGGGATAGACATCCCACGCTCTGATTGGCTACCGTACCATGTGAGGATGGCCATGTTTCTTTTAATGACGTCATCTTAAAGGCAATTGAAGCAAAGCCATTCTGATTGGCTGTGCTTTCATTGCCTTTAAGTGACGTCATCATTTTGTTTTTCTCTCGACCAAAACACATGGTTTTAACGGCCCAATTAGGGCAGTGGGAACCATGACGAAAATATGACGTCATAGGCCTTTAAAAGCCTATGTCATCTCATTTTGAAGCAAGACGCCGAGGAGGAAGGACCTCCTACAGAAGAAGAAGGCCAGGGCGTGGCCGTAGAAGACAAGAAGACCCTGGAAGAGAGCCGCAGATAGAAGAAAGAAGAATACAGATGAAGATGGATTACAAATAGAAGACCCGTGGATTGTTTTGGATTTTTATTTTAATGTTTATTATTTTATGTTTTTTTATTTTATGGGTTCCTGTGCGTGGATTGGTTCGAGAGTAAGCTGTTCAACGGGAGTCGGTGAGTGGGTCAAGTAATGGTAAGTGAACTAAAGAAATGTATTTTATTTAACTTGTTAATTTTTTTAAAAGCTTTTTTAACATGTGTATTTCTTTATTTTTGGTATTTCATTTCTTGCCACTGTATGTATGTATGTATGTATGTATGTATGTATGTATGTATCTATGTATGTCTAGATCGATATATACATACAGGGTAAGAAATGATGTTGTTTTAAAAGCTTGATTGCTGTGTTTTAAATTAATTTGGCTATGCTGCTATGCATAAATGTGTATATAATGTATTTTAAAACTAGATAGATGTAATTGTTGCTATTGTATGGTGTACTTTAGGTCAGGGTGAGGCTTGCTTTTGTATATTGTATTCTTTTTGGTACTTATATTTGTTCACAGGATAAATTGTTCTGTTCAACGCTTGAATTAGTTAATTGTTTAATTGTTAGGGATGGAATGTAAATTGTTTAGGGATGTATTAATGAATGCTAATTTATTTATGTTTACTGGATTGGTTTAAATAGTATACTTGTTTGGAGGTATTGGTATTTTGTTTTGAATATGTTATTGTTAACAATCATTTGCAGAATGTATATGGTGCATAGATTGTATGCATCATATATACAATGTAAATGCAATGTTTTTATTGTCATTTGAGGTTTTTGATTGGCATTTGAAGATTTTGATTGGAATATCAGATTGGATTATTAAAGGACATTGATTTTATTGTAGTGTCTGTATGTAGAAGTGTTATTTGTAGTACAGCATGTTTTTGATAACCCTTCTACATTTATTTGTATATTGGTTCATCATGTGTATATATATATAGTTGAATGATGAAGCCACTGTACAAATGAATGGGTGAAGGGTGGGTATCGGGCCAGTGTGGCTTAACCCCTTAATTACCTTTGTGGTTATTATCCGATAAGGTGTTTAAGGGATTAATTGATATCTGAATGTAATTGCAATGTATTGGCTTTGTATTGGCTATGTATTTTGTGGCCAACAAAAGACAAGGATGTTGCTGGCGACGGGGGATTCTTATTGATGAGGTCAGTAGTACTTTATTTATTTGAATATGCTAGTTAATGTGTTTAATAATGGGCAAATAATCTATTATCCCTATCTGGATAATAGTTATTTAGCACATTATTGTACTGTAGGTGTTTGGGGGGGGTGGATGTATGTATTGAATGTCTAGGCCAGGTTTATTTTTTTTAAATTCAGGGTTGGTTTCTTGGTTCTGCATGAGACCTCTGGAGACCACCTGCGGTCTCCTCGGGTATCTCACGGGTATCAGGCTGGTGGTTCCACGGGTGACACCTGCGGGGATGAAGCGGTGGCCTCACATCTGTGGGGGCACCGTGGACCTGTAGTGGGCACTTGTGAGTTCCCCAGACCCCCATGGGAACCACCCGAGGCCCCGCAGACACCTGTGGGTCTGACCTGGGTCTCCCAGACATCCGTGGGCCTACCGTGGGGACCCAATTGTGGCCCACGGTGACCCAAGGAGACAACCTGGGGGCCATGGCGGTTGGCGTGACCCACCAACAGGCCTCCAGAACCTGTTTGAAACAAGCTGCTGGTACCCTGTAGGTCTGTTAGGTGCCCCGCCAGCCCGCCAGGGACTCGCGTGGGGCTGGTGTATGAACCCTGTATCTAAAAGGATAAATCATGTATTTATGGGGGGGCACAGGGGGTGGGTTATGTATTTAATAAATAGAATGATGCGTATTGTGGGGCTGTGTATTGTTTTTATTGTGGGTACTGGGGGTGGGGGGTGTATTGGACCCAAGGGTATGTGGGTAGGCCTCCCTTGTGGGTAGTGGGTGAGGGTGGTTAGGCCTCACGGGGTGGGGGTTTAGTGTGGGAGGATATGTAGGCATCCCAGGTGGTGGGGGAGGGTGGGTTAACCCCTTAATGACTGTAGAGGTTAATAACCGCTATGGTGATTAAGGGGTTAGGGGACATTACATTGGATGTTTTCATTCTTGTGTCTGTTTTGCAGCAGCGAAGGGGGCATGGGCAGAATGAAGATGAGGATGGCCTTGATCGTGGCAGCCGGACATGGGTGAGTACTATATGTATTTAATGTCTTGATTGGCGTTTATGTATTTAAAATGGGCACATTCACTATTATCCATTTGTAGATAATAGTAATTGTGGCCATTACTATACTGTATGTGTTAAGGGGGGGGGGGGTTATTTCTTTATAAGTATGTATGTGTTTTGACATTAATTTGGGGGGGGCACATAATTGGTACTGCAAGCCTGCGGGTAACACCCGAGGGCCCAGCCGGCCTATAGTATCATTGATGTGCATATATGTGTATGTTAGGGATTATAGGTGTTGTTGGGGTTCTATCTATCTATCTATCTATCTATCTATCTATCTATCTATCTATCTATCTATCTATCTATCTATCTATCTATCTATCTATATAGGTGAAGGGGGTATTAGCCACAACGGTGGTTGTTTAGGGCTTGCGGGTGGGTAGCGGGAGGCCTTAACCCCTTCATGACCATAGTGGTATTAACTGCTATGGTCGTGAAGGGGTTAAGTGCACCCGCAACCCCCCCGCAAGCCCAAAACAAACAACAAGGGCCAAATACCCCCTTCACCCACCCCGTTACCCACAATAAAGCTGGCACGGTGGGTTAACCCCTTCATTGCCTTAGCGGTTAGCCGCTAAGGTAATGAAGTGGGCTGTACATGCATTTTTCCTGCCTCGGATGCATGCCGGGGGGCTCTGATGCTGGTATCAGCTCCGGAGACCCCCGGCATCATTCCCAGCCAGAAAAAAGGCCTGATCTTTTCTAAGTGTCGCCCTTGCCGATGCTTCTCCTCAACCAACTTGCCAACTTTAGTTGGCGGGCTGGATTGCCGAAAAACTCTTCATTCTGGAGTGCCGATCAGCAGCGAAAAGCTGATCGGGGCTACCTGAATTCAGCCGAGTTCAAAAAGTGCCGATAAATGGCTTATCGGCAGCCGGCTGCCGATAAGTTTTTATCGGCAACAAAAATTGCCGATTTTTCCCACTTATCGGCGCTTACTGAATCGGGAGGGCAAATTTGGCGAAAAAATGGCGATAAACGGCTTATCGGCGCTTACTGCATGAGGCCCTCAGTCATTGACTGAAGCAGGAATAGCCTTAAAACCTAAGCTGTTGGTGGGCCTTGAGAACTGGAGTTTGGCCGCCCCTGAACTACTGTAGCCAGTGGGAACTACTTATAACGCTGATGGTAATCTTTTATTATTTTTATTTGAATTAATGTTTTATTGTTCACAGTTTTGTGATTTTGAGATTTACCTCTGGTTCTCTGTTTCCTCTTTCTTAGTTTGTGGGCTCATGCTGAGCAACCATTGGATTTCAATGCCACAACCTCCCTTCTTCCCCCGCTCACCTAGTACAGGTAACATTTTAACTCTCCAGCTTCTTCCTTGTTATAAGGATAAGGAATCTCTTTGGAGTAATGACATCTCCATCTTCATACCAGCACTTATTAATGATATTTTTTATTGCAGTTTATATTTTTATCTTACTTTTTTGTGGATTATGTTGGAATAAAGGATAATAAAGTAAATGGAAGAATGGACATACGAATGTGTTGTAAAACTGCACTAAGATTAATATTCTAATCAGGATATATGACTGCATTGTTTTTAACATGTTGCCGTTTTTATAAAAATACAAGACACTTTATTATAACAAATGATGAATATAGAGCCACCAATGTGTATTTTAATTTCAACCGGCAAAATATAGGCAACACCTTTGATTGATAAGGACAATTACGGATTGTGCTGTAGTGATAAGTCATTCCTGCACTGGAAGGAAATCCATCAAACATGATATATACTATAACATATTATTTTTTTTTGCCTTGTTAGTCTATTTAAGTCACTGCTCGATTCGACACAATATATACAGCTCTAGTCATTTGGTTTTGCTAAATGTAAATGAGGTACAGTAGAAAAGAAGTAAAGGTGCTTTTAAAAGGGTATCAAATGTGTCAAATGAGTCTGATTTAAATTAAGTTCTTCCAATGCTTATGTTATGTGTATACAATACATCATTGTTTACTTGAGAGCAATCTTTCATAAAATAGATGCTTTCCTTTTACCCTGTGGTTGAGGAATTATTATATTCTGTAGCCTTCTCTCTATGCATAAAACCCTTCCTTCCACAGATTTCCCAATCTGCTAAACACATAATACCTCCCAAACTCTGTGGAGTTTCCATTTGACAACCTTTACAAATAACTAGATCCCTGCCACGACAGAAAACTGGAATAATTGCAGGTCTTGATTGAAAACAGACTAAAAAAAAAATCTTCAATGGACTCAGTTTATATAATATTATGTGTGATGAGGTAGAGAAAGAAAAGGCCTTTTACTTTCTTTAGGTTCAGGTCTCTGCAAATTCTTTTATGTAATAGCTGCCTTTGTTTGATGTGGCTTTGCCATTACTGAACATTTTAATATACAAACCTCCATATTGCTTTACACAAATCTTCTGTTTTGATTGTGACTGCTTATATTCTATAGCACTTGAAAAGCTGTATTTCACTTCCTGGCACTGCCGGACAGGTTGCAAATCATAACGATAGTAATTAGCAGGCAGTTTCTGGATTTTAGCATGCCAGGCAGGGGGTCATGCATGTATGAAGGAAAATGGGAAAGCATATGAGTAAATTGAAATGATTCTGTTTTGTACAAGGCTGGTATATACTGCTAATTTACTGTTGGGAAAGGTGCCAAAACATTGTTCCTTTTTTTAGGCTGTTGCAAGGAACACTTTGTTTCCCTGTGCTGTGGTGAGTTAAAAAATAAAAAACCGTTTTGGAGACACTAAACTCATTAATCTCCTTCAAAAACAGTTTCCAGAATCAACCAAATATAAAAATAGAACTAGAGAAATAGTTCTTTATTTCTTATTTATGTGTGTGCAGACATATCAAGCTAACAAATTGGGGTTCTGTAACATTAATGCTAAGTGGTTATACTCACTAAATGAGGGTACTATAAAAACCTTAATGTTTTACTTTTATCGTAATCAGAGTTTTTATCAATTGAGATAAAATCAATGAAACACACTCAAATTAGCAATTAATGAGGGCCTAAGATGTTTTATAGTTATTCGCTGTGTAGTTCTGTTTAGATCCTGGTTTTTATTATCACTTACAGGGTATTTATATGAGAGATGGTGAAAAACGGGTGTGTGAAATCAAAACCTGCCACAGCCTTACATACTGTACCAAAACCCTTCAATTATTTAGAACCAAAACTAGAACACACGGCTTAGGGCCTCATGCAGTAAGCAGGCGAAAAATGCATTAGCCAGTTTAGCAATTAGCCATGTTTTTGGCGTGTTAAACTGGCTGTATGCTGTAAGGGGCGAATCCCTGGCGAATGAATGCGCCACCACCATTTGATGAAATGGCGTGTAACCGGTGGCGGGACAGCTGCCTGGCGAGAAACTGCCGAGAAGCCATCCCCTGCCGAGTTGTGTTTGCAGCAGAGAGTGATCCGCTGCTCTCTCAGCGCAAACATCAGCACAATAAAAATTATTTTTAAAACCATTTTTATTCATAGTGTACATGTGCAGGGGGTCTCCGGAGCTGAACCGCATTGGTTTCAGGTCCGGGGACCCCCTGCTTCCCGAGATACAGGCCCCTTTATGAGGTGCCCGTATCCCTCTGCATTTAAAGGTCCCGATCACGTGACCGCGGAATGTAAAGAAAGCAGAGGGATACCGGCACCCTATATAGGGGCCAGTATCTCGGGAAGCAGGGGGTCCGGAGACCCTCTGCACATCTACACTTACATTTTATGCTACATGTATACACTGTAAATGCAATGTTTTAAGTGGCATTTGAGGCTCTAGATTGAATGATTACATGAGATTTGTTTAGGAAATTGCTTTTTAATTCATTGAGGATGTTATGCATAAGTGGTGTTGCCATTGCAGGATGGCTTCACCCCTTAATTACCTTTGAGGTTAGTACCCGATAAGGTGATTAAGGGGTTCATTGGTATGTGAATGGGATTGATATGTATTGGCTATTTATTATTTTGGCAAAGGACCCCAAGGATGATGCTGGCGACGGGGCCTTCTTATTGATGAGGTTAGTAGAATTTTCTTTATTTAACTACGGTATTAAATGTGTTTAATAATGGCCAAATAATGTATTATCCCTATGTGAATAATAGTTATTTGGTACATTATTGTACTGTATGTGCTGGGGGGACGGGGGTTTTGGCCCCAAGGGTATTTGGTAGGACTCCCCTGTGGGTAGTGAGTGAGGGTGGTTAGGCCTCAGGGGGTGGGGGGGTTAGTGGGGGAGGGTATGTGGGTGATGGTGGGTTAACCCCTTAATAACCGCTATGGTGATTAAGGGGTTAGGGGACATTACATTGGATGTTTTTATTCTTGTGTCTGTTTTGCAGAAGCAGATGGGGCATGGCCAGGATGAAGATGAGGATGGCCTTCATCGTGGCAGCCGCACATGGGTGAGTGCTATATGTATTTAATGTCTTTATTGTTCTGTATGTATTTTAAATGGACAACTGCATTATTATCCATTTGTGGATAATAGTCATTGTGCCCATGACTGTTTTGTATGTTAGGGGGGTATAGGTGTTGTTGGGGTCATATATATATATATATATATTTTTTTATATATATATATATATATATATATATATATATATATTTAGTTAGTGTGGGGCTGTTGTGTGTATTTTTTTTTTATTGTGGGAAGCGGGGGTGGGTGAAGGGGGTATTAGCCCCAACGGTGGTTTGTTTAGTGCTTGCGGGTGGGTAGCGGGAGGCCTTAACCCCTTCGTAAACTCCAGAGCTCTGGAATTGGGAAGCATGCTTTAAACTGGTTTCAGTCCTACCTATCAGGTAGATCCCAACATGTGTCCATCTCAGGCTCTAACTCTAACCCCTTGGATATCACCTGTGGCGTCCCGCAAGGCTCTGTTCTGGGGACCCCACTTATCTCAGTGTTCATCAATGATCTCCCCACAGCTTGTAAAGGAAGCTTCAATACACATGTATGCAGATGACACAATCCTATATGCACACAGCCATAGCCTCTCTGACCTTCAACACATACTTCAGTCTGACTTTTTGAGTCTCGAAAACTGGATTTCCCAAAACAAACTGTTTTTTAAACACTGACAAGACTGTAACAATGGTATTTGGGACCAAGACTAAATTTTTAAAGCTTCCAGTGACTGAGCTCCACATTAGAACCAACACTAACTCCACCCTAACTCTTGTTACTAGTTTTAAATACCTGGGCATATGGCTTGACTCCCACTTAACACTCGGGATGCACATTGATACCCTGACACCAAGACCTATGCCAAACTAGGGGTACTTTACAGGAACAAATCCTCCCTAAGTCTCCTGGTCAGAAAACGTATTGCACAGCAGATGCTAATGCCAATTATTGACTATGGAGACATAGTTTATGGCTCGGCAACTCAATCCCACCTTGGCAAACTTGACACCCTCCACAATTCAATTTGTCGTTTTGTTCTCCAATGCAACTATAACACACATCACCGTGATATGCTCAAGAGCAAGATTGGTCATCACTCGAGTCTAGGCGCAAAGTTCACCTTTCCTGTCTTGCCTTCAAATTCTTTATGGGCAAGCTACCCAGCTATCTGAACAAGCTCCTCACCCCTACCACATGCAGCACCTATCACCTGAGATCAGATTCCAAAAGACTGTTCACGGTCCCAAGGCTCAACAAAGTATCCGGCCGCTCCTTCTTCTCTTACCGTGCACCCCAAAACTGGAACAACCTACCAGAGTCTTTTACATCTACCACCAGTTTAAGTTCTTTCAAATCTAAGGCTGTCACACATTTTAATCTGGTCTGTAACTGTTTCATACGCCCATAATGTATATTATCTTTAACTGTGCATACAATGTCTTGTATATAATGTATGCCCTGCTCATTTATGTAACTATATTTGTAAACATGTATTTGTCATCATAACTCTGTGCCCAGGACATACTTGAAAACGAGAGGTAACTCTCAATGTATTACTTCCTGGTAAAATATTTTATAAATAAATAAATAAATTTGGCGCGCCCAGTCGCGTATCTCCTGTCGGGTAGGAAGGGCCATGGCAGCAATAATTTAGTCTCGAGGGGGCACCCCAGGTCTAAGATCTCAGCAGCGCCTCCAAATGTAGCCCTGCTTCCTATCGAATGCAGGCCGCTACCCTGTGCTGTATCACCTGTAGGCTCGCAGGGCCTAAGTCTCTGCCACGGAGAGCCTGGGGTGCTCGTGCAATAATTATAATGGTGCAGCGCCTCCACCTACGACAGCTCCCGCCGGAGGGGGAGTGGATCTTCGCAGGACGTATACACGATAAATACCAACACACAGCATGATACCTTAACCAAATGACTTTACTTTCATGCAACACCTTACACATGTATATATATATCTCAGCGGCCCTCCCTAGTGGAGACACTCTACTTAGTGCCACGGCAGATGCCTACTCTCCCGGGTCCCTCCACCGGGTGATCCCAACCCGTGTCCAATCCCTTGGGATAAGTCCTCCCACCCTCAAGTGAGTCAGATAGATATGTATGGGTGAGTGTGACTGCGCAGCCACTGTGTCCCGAATGAAATGATGGTACCATTGGTGCACTTGTAGAAATACCTGCCTGGTACTCCGGTACCCGGTACTGCTACAATCTTCATAAAGGCTCTGCTGGATATAGAAGTCGTCCTTCCACCCACGTGGCGGTCCAGGGAGATCCCACCCGGACACGCGGCGGCTGGCTAGTGGGGTATGAGCCCAGACCTCCCACCAATTAGATCAGTCCTACTATCGATCTTGTGGCACTAACGGGAATCAGGAACCTCACTATGGCAATCCCTAGCGCCGCTTGTCTCTACTGGGACTCAGAGCCTGACTGGGCCTGTGGGCAGGCGGCCTACACATGGGCGGTTGTCCTCCCCTACTCCGAAGCTCCGTCTCCTCTCCTCTCCTACCAGCTCTGAGCCAACGTGCGTGCAACTCCTTCCTTTTCCTCTCCCAAGCTCCCAGCCCCTTGGCTCAACTCTATCACAGGGTCTCCGCGGGGCTGCTGGGACTCGTGTCTCGCTACCTCCCTCCAATTAGCACTCTCCTCCTTAGCGGGCTTTGGCAAACACACGTCTGCGCATGCGCAACCTCTATCTAGGTTAGGTCTATACAGGTGCCAACCAGAACATGGCGTCTTGCATAACGCGGAACCTCCGTATCGGAGAACTCTCTCTGCAGCGCACCCTCCCCCAACACAAGAGTGAGAAAAGGGATCCCGGCTACATGTAATATACTAAATATTGTAATGTAACCAGCATAAAAGCAAATACAACAAAAATCAAAATATTAAAGCCACTAATACAAAAGAAGAATAAAGTGCATTAAGTGTATACAACCTAAATAGCTAATATGCATAATGCAAGAAAAACCACAGAGGGGGGTGGGTGCTAAGCAGGCGCTCCGGAGCAAAGCTGCTGTCAGGATGTGCTGCTGCTGCATCTGGACGGCACTCTCCGATGCCGCACCAGCCAATGGGAAAGCTCGCCAAACAGCCTCACATGACATATTTTGAAATTATATTATCTTTGTTTCCAAATTGAATTTATAAGAGGGTCCCCCCATGGGCCCCATTACATCTTGGAGTGTGCGGAGACAACAGAGTCACCGGTGGCTCTCCTTGCAGGGCACCGCCATGTATAGAGTGGTCGCGCATGTGCAAAGTAGGCGGCCATCCCAGGGAAGGTACTGATGCAGAGGCCATTATTCGAACATTTCACGGAGCCGTTTTCGTGAACTCTGCTATATTCCACGCTGCATTCACTCGTTATTCTCCCGTGAACACTGCCATAAATGCCGCCAATCACACCAGTGACACCTTTGTTTACCGCTGTTGATTTCTTTGAATTACCTGGATTCTGATTTCTTTGGGTGCATTCTTCGCATTTCTGCCAGGTGGCAGAAATGAATGAATTGTAATGTGTACAGTACTGTACTAATGTGTCAATTTGAAGGTGTTTAAAAACCAGATAAAAAACAAGTCTACAGTACCACAGTGGTCCATTGTGAATCGACAAAGGTCCTTGAAGACTCTGAATATGTTATCAAATTTAGGTGTTTCATAATAAAAAGTCTAAAACACAATGCTGTGGGCTTTTTTCTACATTCTTATCCTGCACAATAGCTGACTAGACTGGACACCATGTGTATACCGTACACATATAAAAAAACATTACTGTAGTTATGGATTTTTAATATGTTCAGCAATTAATGCTGAAACAGATAAGATGGCGACTTTATAAGAAATATATGAATATTTAATTTTGCACTATGATTTTTACAAATTTTCACCTGACATTCATGGGTGGAAGCGTTCGGTAAGGCAAACCTTAAGTAATGATCAGTGCTTTTTTTCACATTGCCCCTCCTCCCGGAGAAAGAAGAGAGTATTGGTGTGTGATCCCAGATTTTTACAGTATGTTTGATCATGGCAACTGCAAAATGAGAAAGGTCGGGTTTAATCCATATAAGATTCATCTATCCCAATCCAGCAATGTGTCAGTGCTGGCACCAGCACCGGCACCAACACAGGCTTACAATAACGGTCTGACCATCAGTGAAAACCTTGCTACCTGCCCCCGCCAGATTACACGCAAAATTTCCATCATGATTTCCAACCAGATTACACGTACCAGCATGCTTACCAACATGATTACCAGCTTCAGCAGCTGTCAACTACAGGTGTAGCAGGCCAGCTGTCACCTGTCAACTACAGGTATAATGCAGACTACAGGAGTGACAGTGGCTCATCCCCACCAGTTTGGCAAAGTTTATAATGAAGGTAAATATAATGTACTACAGTATACTGTATTACACTATACAGTACAGTATTAAGTTTAAAGCTGCAGTTCAAGCTCCCGTTTAAAAAAAAAAAACGTTTAAAAAAAAAAAAACCAGTATGTTCATCAATACAATATGCACACAGACAAGTGATTAGCTACAGTAAGCTGCAGATCGGTCCGTTCTCCTGTAATCAATCGCTTTGCTCAGGGTTATTTAATTCAATTCTTGCCAGCATTATTGAAAATGTAGTCCTGCAATATGATTGACTGAGCAGTTACTATAGTAGATACAATTGGTGGACTGCTAAGAGAGGGCAGAGAGCAAGAGCCAGAGCCATCAGAAGGGGAAGGGGGCTATCACTTTGGAAATGCTTCCTACAGTACATTAGAAACATTAAAAAATGTCTTTCAAACATTTTGTTTTTTTTTTAAATGTTACAAGTTTGTTCTCATAGTACAGAACTGATTTAATAAAAAAAACACACATGTAGGATATTGCTTGAACTGTTGCTTTAATTCCCAATGACACTATAGTAGTGTACAGTATGCTTGCCATACATTATCAATGCTTGTACTCATGCACACTACAGCGCGTCTTGACACATGCACAATACCAGATATAATAGCATCATTTTATTTCCAAGAAAAGAAACTTTGACATCAAGTGGCAAAAGATAAGGAGGAAGTTCGATGGAACTCTAATATCGCTTTTTTCAAACGTTGCTTGCGCATTGTGAATCTGATTTAAAAATCCAACGAGGAAAAAATGTCAAGTGACAATGTAATTTTTATTGAGAAGGAGAGAATAGTTGTGAGATTTATACAAAACCTTATATAGTATGATGCTATGTTTTCATATTCAATACATTTTTACATTATCATCACTACTGCTTTATTTTATCAATAACGTTGCATTTTGCAGTATAATTACAGTAGACTTGTATGTGTTATTAATTCTGCTAAGAAACCACAAAAATAAAAATGTATATCTTGTATTCTATATTTATTATTTATTATTCAATACTTTCAAGTTTTGCTAGGCTTGCTCTACTTTTCATACAGTACTCTTTCTGTGAGTGGTTGGTCTCTGTTAGTGTTAACGCTTTATTACATTTTAAAACAGTTCCAAGGATTCAAGGACGCACACACATTAGACAAAGATGGACTAATTTAGTTGCAAAAAGCATTCGAGTCGTTATAACTGCTATGGGCCATGGAAGCTTCCTTAAAAAACAAAGCCACATTAACTTTGAGCCTTGGGTTCTTGGCTGAATAATTACTTTGCCTGGTTTGACACGCATGTACATCACTGCATTAGAGTACTGTAGTTGTACCTTCCCCCCTTCTTGGGGATTTGGCGACAATGACTTTGCATTCAATGTGAATTTGAAGTCTGAAGAAAAAGGCATCCTTTTATTCTCTTTTTTTCTCGACTGGGTTTATTGAATGAGTGATTTTAAGAAACCATTATGCAAAGCATGTTTTTTATACTTTATCAATTTTTGCCATTCTTAAAAACACTTGCTTTTTAATTCTACTGTACTATATACTGTACTGTATGAGGTGGCATACTATAATTTTCATTTGGGGGTGGGAGTGTTCAAATGATTCTGATGAACAACTGATTCTGTACAGTTTATCAATGACATTTTTATATACTGAAATGGCCAAAGAACTTTACTGTAGGTATAGTACTACTGTAAGTGTATAGACAGTTAAACCATGAACACACAAAAAAGTATATTTAAGGAATGAATAATTTCATTTGTACAGGATAATAAAGGAAAAAGGAATGACAAAGATACAACGTCGCCTCTTCTTCAAAATTTACAATCTTGTCTTTATCTTCTTTGTAATGGCTGCGTTGCATTCTGTAGTTCTTTTGTCATTGAGAGATGAGGTGATTAGGGCAAATTATTGACTGTTATTACAGTATGCACACAGTATAATAAGTTTGCAACTCCCCCCCCCCGTACTGCATCTCTGAAAGAAAGAAAAATTTCACCAGGATTAGTGCATTAAAGGCCTTGAGTATTTCACAAAATTGGACTACAGTATAACTATTGTCTAACTATATATAACTGTATAACTACAGTATATATTGTACAGTATATACTGTAACTATATACTCTATACAGTATAACTATAACTATTATAAGTTATGGATTGGGTGCTGGAGCAGGTGTGCTGGGGGATTCCAGATGAGCATCATTGTGGATGGGTGCTGGAGCAGGGGAGCTGGGGCTTTCCGGACGAGCATCGTCGTGGATGGGTGCTGGTGCAGGTGAGCTGGGGCTTTCCAGACCAGTATCGGTGGACAAAGGGTCAGAGCCCTTTGTGGAGTCCCTAAGTGGAGTCCCACAGTCACAACAGAGTAAGTATTTTTGTTTTCATTACTGTATGTAATTACTGTATTACTTATAAAATGCATTTGTGTGTTTACAGTACTTGTTTCCTTGCAATTATTTTAGAGCACAAAACTTGTACTGTATTACTCTAAAAAAGTCTTGCATATCCAAATGCATTTGTGTGTTTACAGTACTTGTTTCCTTGCAATTATTTTAGAGAAAAAAATACTGTATACAGTACTGTACACTATTTCATGTATGGGTGTTGACTTAATTTTGAGCATACGTAACAAATTGTTCTGTTTTCCTTTACACTGTAGGACGACAAAGTTTCTGGTGGACCAAATCAGTGAAGATAATGATGAGCGTTATGCAGCAAGAGTCAAGACTGCTCTAGAGAAAACTCACAATATCTCAGCATCTGAGACCAGCATCATGGTGATGAGACGTGACATGGGATGGAAATATGGACGTGTAAGGTAAGTGTCTTACTGTAACAAAGTACAGTATTGTATATTGCATATAGTGCTAAATAAACTACAGTATACAGTAGTAATACCCCCCAAATGCTTTATGGTACAGTATACAGTAGTAATAAAGTTCAATATATTGCAATAGCACTGTTTGCAGATTGCTGTGCTATAGTTAGTACTATACAGTAGGAAAAAGTGTGGTTTTTCTGTACCTGTAAAATTATTCCTTGTCATTACAGAGCATATCCTATGATAAGGGACACCAACAAGATCAAAAGAGTGGACCCAGCACTGGCATGGATCAAAAGTGGCAAGACTTTTCAGGATTTCATCTTTACTGACGAGACAACTGTAGCTATTGAGAGATTTGCCACTTTTGCATTCCACAAAAAAAGACATCTATCTCTGAAGCTGCGTCCCAAGCACCCAGTGGGTTGCATCATCATCTTTGACGGTAAAATAATGCACATGCTGTAGCCTTATTTGTTACCCTAATGTTACATTTTTCTTTTCCTGTTGCAGGAATCATGGATAAAGTATTTTTCCAAGAGAAAATTGTCACCCGTATTGTTGAATACATTAGGCATGATTTCACATCTGGTCACCGTTTCTTCCAGTACAATGACCCTAAACATACCGCATCTTCTAAATATATACTTGCGAGCGGTATCAACTGGGTTAAGACGTCACCGGAGTAAGTACTGTACTCCAGTGTACAAAAACTTTTTCTAATTGTTTTAAACTGTTTTTATTTGTTCAACGAATTCACCATTTTCCCCCTCCTATTCTAGATCACCAGATTTGAACCACTTAGAATTGGTGTGGCATGCGCTGAAGGATCATTTCATAAAAGTTTTGAAACCGTCCAAAAAGCATGAATTAAGAAAAGGAATAATGAGTTTCTGGAACGACATACTCACAGTACAAAGATGCAATAACTATACTGACAATATTGCTAGCGTGTTGCCCGTTCTTTTAAAGCGTAATGGGAGTGCCACCGGAATGTAGTAAGGTACTGTACTGTACTGTGCTGTAGTAAGGTAAGTACAGGTACAGCAAGTATGGTATAGGTAAGTATGGCACTTAAAATAACCATTTTAACTATTTTATGTCAGCCCTTACTCTCCACTTTCTACTGTACAGTATATAGAGTATTATATACAGTACAGTACAGTATGTACACTGTAGTGTACATTTGTATTAGACATGTGTGTACTATCTAAGCTAGTATAGTTATAGTTATACAGTATATAGTTATATACTGTACAGTTCAGTATAGACGGTAGTAATACAGTTATACTGTATATAGTTAGACAGTAGTTAGAGTATAGTACAATATTGTTAAATACTCATGGCCTTTAATGCACTAATCCTGGTGGAATTTTTTTTCCTTTCAGAGATGCAGCCCTACAGGAGGAAGGGGGTTGGGAATGTGCAAACTTATTGTACTCTGTGCATACTGTAATAACATTCAGTAACTTGCCCTAATCCCCCCTCTATCAATGACAAAAGAACTACTGAATGCAATGCATCCATTACGAAGAAGATAAAGACAAGATTGTACATTTTGAAGAAGAGGCGACATTGTATCTTTGTATTATTCCTTTTTCCTTTATTATCCTGTACAAATAAAATTGCTCGTTCTTTAAATATACTTTTCGGGGTTTTCATGGTATAACTGTCTATACACTTACAGTAGTGCTATACCTACAGTAAAGTTATTTGGCTATTTCAACATATAAAATGATATTGATAAACTGTACAGAATCAGTTGTTCATCAGAATCATTTGAACCCCCCTAAATAAAAATTATAGTATGCCACCTCATACAGTACAGTATACAGTACATTAGAATTAAAAAGCGAGTGATTTTAAGAATGGCACAAATTGATAAAGTATAAAAACATGCTTCACATAATGGCTTCTTAAAATCACTCATTCAATAAACCCATGTCTCGGAAGAAGAAAAAAAAGGGAATCCTCTTTTTTTTTTTTTTTCAGACTTTAAATTCACATTGAATGAGAAGTCATTCTCGCCAAATCCCCATGAAAGACTTATCACACGTGCACATGCGTGTGAAACCGGCCTCAAGACTCTGCAGTGTTCATCAAAGCCTGAAACATAATGAATGGCTCTGGTGGAGGTGTCGATAAGCAGTTGAATTCGCTATTGTTTGCTAGGCTTTGTGAGGGGGGAGGGAAGGTGCAACTATTGTAGCTTTGCCAGTCCGGATGTGCAGGATTATACCTGTAGTTCAAAGAAATCATATGAACAGTTCATCAGAATCAGTTGTTCATCAGAATCATTTGTACCCCCCCCCCAACCCCAAATAAAATTTATAGTATGCCACCTCATACAGTACGGTATATAGTACAGTTGAATTAAAAAGCAAATGATTTTAAGAATGGGAAAAATTGATAAAGTATAAAAAACATGCTTCACATAATTGTTTCTTAAAATCACTCATTCAATAAGCCCATATGTGTTTCAACAAGGTTCCAATTAGACATACACGCATGCACTAAAATGTGATGACACGCATTTGCGTTTCAACAAGGTTCCAATTACACTGGCGACACACTTTATTCGAGCTCGGCTAGTCCCACGAATTCGGGTATACCCGGGTGTATTGAGGTTTGTGACTGTTATCTGCCCGAGTGCATTGGGTTATTTTCCAGGCAGGGATTGAAGCATTTTATTCCCGCTGGCTGCAATACTGCACAGTATATATATATATATATACTGCATTACAATTCATGAATTTATGCCATCTGGTAGACACGCGAAGCATTGCAGCCTATTAAATCCTAATCATTATCATTTAACAGATCAGCCGCCCGTCAGCCAGGCATGAACCCAGGCTGGGAAGGCAAACGCAACGGGGCTTGTCAGAGGTGAGGAGTGGCGCATTCCAGGTGTCTGCCAGGACATACTGGGTATTTGCTCGAATAAAGTGTGTCGGTGCAGTAGAAATACACGCATGCGCGGAAAAATATTTTACATTCATAAGAAGAAGCGACATATTTTTGTATTATTCCTTTTTCGTTTATTATCCTGTACAAATGCAACATTTAATTTGTTAAAAATACTTTTTGTTGTGTGTGCTCATATTTGTAATCTTCTCCATTTAGAGGATTTGTGTATGGCTAAGGTGCCTCAGAAAGGACTTCTTTCCCATGTACACTTTACAGTATGAACTCGTAACGTTAATCTTCAAATTACAATTACACACACTTGAAGTACTGTACGGCAATAAAAGACAGTTTGAATTGCTATTAAATTTTTAAGAAAACAACTCGCGATAACCCTCTTGAGTTTCTTGACGGTATTGCAGACATCGCTAAAATGACATTTTATGCACTCGATAAGAACACTAATCAACACGCGTCTTAACGCGGTAAAGTTTTAGGAAATCATGCACCATGACATGGGTATGCCCAGGTATACAACACGTGAAATGTTTGAATAACGACCACTGCATCTGTACCTCTGGCGCTACAGCCCCCAGCATGCCCAGGGGCAGAGACATTGTGAATCAGAACAGCCAATGGGGCTACACCCTTCCCCCTGCACACAGATAGATACGATTCTCGCACTTGGAGCATGACAGTTGGAGCTGGGATGAGGAAGGGGTAGGATGTGCATGTGCAGAAAGTCCATGACACCTGAACTAGGCCAGAGACCCCTTAGGCCCCAGCTAGGCCCCAACTCCCACATAGATTGTGGCTGCGCTAGGGCCTTGCCCTTAGATAGGGACATTGCTCGCTTAGCATCTCAGTTAGGGATACAGTCAGGACATGGCTGAGGACTAATGTTGCGGTGGTCTGGAACCAGGCTACCATACTGAGAGAATATAGAGAGAGTTCTGTAGGAGCTCAAATACTATGTCCCTTAAGATCCAATCATATGTACATTGTGCCCTTAGGGATTTAGAGAATCTCTGGGAGGAACGGGGGGGGGGGGGGGGCATTGGAAGATACACAATCACAGACATTAAGTCAATGGAAATCCAGATTAAAAGAACAGTCTATATTTTATCCTACCTTTGTCAAAGGTCCTTTCCTCACCCTATTTGAAACTCTGGTGGTTAGGGACCTTAGGCTGTTGACCCAGGGGTTTTCTTTCTCTAGTGGAGGCCATGACAATTTGAGTCATGATGAAAGATCAGCTATTAAATCGTTACAGGAGAACAAAATGCTTGTCATAAAGAATGCAGACAAGGGGGGGCTGTGGTGGTCCAGAGTAGGACTGACTACTTCAGGGAGGCATTTCGCCAACTTGGAGATAGTCCCCCTACTCTGGACTACCATGAGACCCGACCAATGAATACATGAAAGAGCTCATAGACCTGGGGTCCACCGCACTAGTTCTCTCAAAAGCAGAGATTGACTTTATAGTCAATCCCCACCCTGTCGACCCCATCTTTCACCATCTCCCAAAGATCCATAAGACATTGGTCGACCCTCCGGGACGACCAATTGTCTCCAGCATTGGATCTTTGGGAGATGGTCTGTCCTGTTATGTCAATGCCTATTTGCAACCCTTTGTCCGGTCCCTTCCATCCTTTCTCCTTGATTCAGGGGATTTATTAACTAAGTTACAGGATGTTATGTTGAATACAAATTGTATATGGGTGACCATGGACGTGGTGTCCCTGTACTCTATCATTCGGCACGATCTGGGATTGGCGGCTGTCCGTCACTACATAGAAAGTCCAGTTAGCTCAATACTCACCACTACATTTATTATGGAATCTATTTCTTATCTACTCACTCACAATTATTATTTCTTTGAGCACAAATTTTATTTACAACTTCGGGGCACGGCAATGGGGACGAGTTTTGCACCCTCCTATGCCAATTTATTTATGGGGTGGTGGGAAAATAAAACTATTTTTAACACTTTTAACCTCTATAGGCACAATATTCTTTTTTATAAAAGATTTATAGATGATTTAATTATTGTTTGGCACTGTGACACTGATACTTTACATTCTTTTTTTGATTATGTAAATGATAACACGTTTGATATAAAATTCACGTTTAATTATAATTTTCACCATATCAGCTACCTGGACCATCTTTTGTACATCGATACAGATATGAATATCCAAACAGATGTATATCATAAGACAAATTCAAGAAACACATTTTTAAGAGCGGAGAGTTGCCACCCCAGATCGGTGATTGCAGGGATACCCAAAGGTCAGCTTCTTAGGCTGAGGCGGAACTGCTCCACCATGAGCAGTTTCCTCGTTCAGTCTGAGAAGCTGATTTCTCGCTTTTTGGAGAGGGGTTACAATCGTGATACCTTGATGTCTACTCTTGAAGAGGTTAAAAAGGTGGATAGGAATTCGCTCCTTCCCGGAGGTGCACCCTCTCCACAAAGTGAGAACATTGCAAGTGGACCTGTATGTAAACGGGAAAAGAAAAGATTTATGAGATCACAAGGGAAGGATGGGGAGGACACAGGTGGTCCACTATTTATCACACAATTTAATAAAGCAAGTGGCAAAGTAAGAATATTTTTGCAAAAGCATTGGGGGCTATTGAGTATGGATCCTGTATTAAGAGAGATTACTGGTGATGGTCCACAAGTGGTTTATCTGAGAGCCAAAACAATAGCCACATATGTCTCCCCTAGCATAATATCTACACCTAGGGACACAAGAGAGACATTTGTGACGAAGGGCTCATACAGATGTAGTAAATGCAATATGTGTAAGTTCATGAGTCCCTCCAGCTATATCGCCTCCCACAATCCAAGTAAGAAATTTAGAATCAATAACTTTATTAATTGTGACACCACTCATGTGGTGTACATGATTACATGTGGATGTGGGATGTGATATATTGGAAGAACCATGTGACCATTAAAAGTGAGGATGCAAGAACATTATAGGCTAATTAAAAAGAAAGATATTCAACATCCTGTCCCCAAACATTTTACCACATGTAATTGGGGAGGGCCAGATAACTTTACTTTTATAGGAATGGAACGTATTTTTCAACATCAAAGACGAGGTAATATTATTAATACACTGGATCGTAGGGAATCATTCTGGATTTCCACCCTAAAAACACGAGTTCCTGATGGAATTAATGTGGATTGAAGCCTTAATCACTTTTTGAGATAGTATGTCATGTGGCTCCCATCCATATATATTTCTTTCATTTTCCCTATAATTTTATGTATCTATGGGGATTGTCATTTTCCATGATGGGGCTGCATGCTTGATGATACTCATCGGGCATTCGACCCCACTCTTTCATAATTAATTTAGGGTTATATGCATTATATAGCATGAACACACTCAGTAGCATTAATTAATATGAAGAATTTCTGCTATTATTTCTCAAAAGAACTATATGGATTTTAGTTCCTTATATATTAAACATACATCAGAATAGCACAAATTATTAGACTATTTCATAGTCTACTCATGACAATTACATGTAGTTTTTATTGTTGACTAATTAATGAACACACAAGCATATATGGATACTTATATCATACTGTAGTTTATTCGAGGAGTCCAGTTTCAAGCTGTGATTCCTTGCATGTTAACTACAGTTGGATACAGTAAAAGTCTATAATAGACTTACATTCTTATTCAATTATTTAATATACAGACATGAGAAAGAATATTTATATCATATTGTGATTTATTGAGTTCAATTTCAAGCTGTAACTTCCCTGCATGGTAATAATAGCTAGATACAGTAAAAGTTTATAATAGAATCACACTCTTATTCAATTAATAAATATATAGACATGAGAAATAATATAATGATGCATATATAACACATGAGTCACCCGTAATAGGGGAGAGTATTCACTGATTTTAATTTATGTCATGAAAATGCACAACTTTTTGTACCACAAGAAGTATTTTATTAATTTGTTGTTTTCTTTTCTCCTTTTTTTCTTTTTCTTGTCTTTGTTCCTTAATCATAACAGAGATATTCGTCAAGGCAGAGAACGCACTATATCCAGATGCTGATGTTTATGCACAGATTCTGTGATCTTACCCCCTTCATAACCTTGCACCCAATATCCATTTTTGTTCAGTTTTTTGTCTCACTTTATGTACAGTATCAATTATGACATACTGTTTTAGGAAATGTAGAACCTTAGGAGAGCCCCCATATGGAGCTCGGTTATTAACATGTATGTAGCATAAGGGTTTTGAGTAGGAGAGATGGGAGTCAGTTGTACCCGAGCCCCGTTACATAGCAGGTGCTGTACCACTCGTTGGTCTGACATCACCTGCATTATGTAGGGGCGGGACATACCGCTGCCTCCATTCCCTCCCTCTTTGTTCAGATCCTGGCATATCCCAGCAACCCGCACATGCGCTTCTAGTCGGTGGGTGTAGTAGGCGGTGCGTGTGGGACATGACGCGGATGACGGCGGCTTTCATTGCTAGGCGGAGGGCGGCCGCCATGCATCCTGGTTACGCATGCAACGCTTCACTTCCCACGGACAGACGGGCTCACAGGTTTGGTTTAGCCAGGAACACAATGAGTTATGGATAAGAATACGATTTTTGGTGCGAAATTCTCTGGTACAAGGTTGTGTATAAATTGGTTGTTTGTTTTATTATTAGGTAACTCCTTGATAAAGGGCCTCAAAGCACGAAACGCGTAGGAGTGTAGTACTCTTTACCATTTTTTAATGCAGCTTGAATAAATATATTTTTATTGCCACATGACCTGCTTCTTGCCGCTGTGCACTACACACTACACTTTTTTCATACCATACTGAGAGACACTATCCAAGGTTGGACCCTCCTACCAGACACCACCCAACACGAAGACGGACTCATCACTGATGGCGTGAGACCGAAGGCCTATATCTACCATCGACTTCACCGGGTGTCGGAGCACCCGGCAAGTACAACAAGTGCACCAACTGTTTCACACATTTGGGTGGGAGTTGTTTCTTGTGGACACCAGGGAGTGATTGGGTGCCCAAGGGCCACTCAAGACTGTGGAGGAAGGAGGGAGGACTATATCTCCAGTGTGCGGACACCGTTTGGGGGTTGTTGGTGGGCACGGTCGTGCGTGACCTGGTGGATGGACCTGTGTATATATATAATCACAATAAATTATTTTATTTCATATAATTATACAGTAATATGGGTTTATTGGGTTAGATTATACTTTATTATATATAATCATTTTCACATACTATATCACACCCTAAGTCACTCTCATCCATCACTTGGAGTTAGCACCATCATAATTGATGAAAATGTTTATACATGGTAGATTAGGGAATATTAATAATACTATTATTATTATCATCACTAGTATTTTAGAATAATATAATTTAAAAAAAAAATTATATGTAAGAATTCACCCATTTTCACTTGTACACTGATTCATATACACATATTATATACTAATATACACACTATATTTATTCACATTATCATAGGTTACACCATACTTTAATATTAATTTCCTTCCAGACATCTTGCTTTGTTCGTGGCATAGAGACTCCTAACATTAATGTCCTTATTCAATCCTATTATAACTGTATATTTGCAGGACATAGGCTATTATGGAAAGAATTTTAATGGCAGATCACTTGTACATTTTTTAATTTAAATTGTTCCTGTCTAGTAAGAACTTCTCCAACCAGGGAGGAGCTACATGCATGCAAATATTTCAACCCACCACATTGGGGAAGCCACCAGTCATCGAAAGTAACTACTTGAGATATTGCCATGTTGCCTTCTCTCTAGAAAAAATCTCTTTACTTCCATGGATTGCCATGCTTGAAAAAAACAAAAAAAATGTATAATGTTTGTTACAAGATTACGTCAACAAAAGTTACAATTCTTAAACAACCAAAAATTTGGCACTGGTAGATAATGGAGCAAAACTGTGGCTAAGCCCATTGATACATTGGGGGTGATGTGTCAGGACACATTTGTTGCAAAATTGATGCACATTTCATCATTTTCATCTAGTATGACATCCAAGGTCACAAGGTGCAGGCACTGTCAGCCAAACTAAATAATTACTCCTAGTTTCTAATTCCTACCACAAGAAAGCAGTAACTCTAATTCTTGTTTCATTAGACTTACGCGGATAATTTGTGTAACCTGACATATATGTTTAGCTGTGAAAGTCCCTTGTTGGAATAAAGTATTAAGCATTATTATGATACGATGCGAGCTCTGGTGTTGACCATTTGTGTACCGTATTTGTTGGTAAAATAGTTTTGTCATAGTGTCAAGATTAATTAAAAAGTCTTGGAATGTTAAAGTTAAACGCAGGGAGGGAAGGAAGTCCACAATTAGGAGATATACCAGTTATAGATATATAACAAAGTCCCCTTTATTCAAAGTAGTGTTACAGACCATTATAGTAATTGCTGTCTATTTACACAGGAGAACTGAGCAAACCTGAGCAAACAATACTTGTCAGTTAAAAACATTGGGCCTTTCCTTAAAACCTAAGGTACAGTACCAGCTGCTTTCAAGCACTAATGCCTAATAAACACGTATGAGTCTAAGAAGCACAATATTATTGGCAATAGTGAATTAAATGTTACACATTTACACTTGTATCTTGTACTGGACATTCTAAGCATTGAGCGTTTTACAAAACATTTGATAAAACTTGGATATGTAACTCATTTGCTGCTTATTTTAATAATTTGTTCCTCGTGCCTAATATTTTTGATAACTGCAAAACTTATGTAAATAATTCCATGCTGGAATATAGACTTAGCATTCGATTTGTATTAGATTCTTCAATATGACCCTTGGAGCTGGTAAAAAAGGGTTACATCTGGTATTAGATCCACCTGGACCAGATTTTCTTGGCCCAATATACATTAGTACTTTTGCTGCTTTTTTTTAATTGTACTTTAGTAGTAGATATTCCATGGATAGTTTTTGGGACGGACTTGGAAAACAATTGTGATGTACTGTAGCAGTACATAAAAGCATAATTTCAACACACTATTGAATGTTACCAATGTTTACTTCATTGATCCAGATCCACAAAAGGGTGGTAAGCTTTAGCATGCTTTTCTCCTGTTCATTTGAATGGAAGCTTCGCACCCTTATGTGAATCTGATCTGGCCCATTGAACCTTTAACTATAAAATCCCCATCATCCACAGCATCATTATGGTCACAATGTTTTTACTTCCAGAAGCCCAATAAGGAACAGGCAACTAACAGAAACAGTATTAATTTAAAAACAGACTGAAGCAGTGTCTTCTTGGTTAGCATTGTTCCTGCTTTTTCTTGGCAGGAAAGTGAAGAACATATGAATTGGTTGGAGCTTTCATAGATCTAAGGCCTAGATACATCAAACTCCATTAAAATTGAGTTAATTGCACACCTGGCAAAAAAATAAAAATATCGGGTCTTATTACTGCAATTTTATTACCGATGTCATTAAGTTTAGAGTATTATTTTACCTAAATCACGATACCGAAATTAACATGAACTTTAATAACGCATTAATTCCCGCATAATGATCGAATTACTAGTATTTGTAACACTGGGTTCTGTAATATCTATTACTCTATGGTAGAAATAACATTAACCACATTTCCAAGGTAAACCATGGGCATTAAAGGGGTTAAAACATAAAATAAACTACATTACCTACCTCCCTTGGTTACCTCAATGGCTGGTAGCAATGCCAGGTAGTCTAGTTTTATGTTAATATTATGCCCTTTGTAGTCCTTAGTAGTCCACTAGTTATGGAATCCCACAACAAGCTGGCCACTTGGGCAACTAAGGGGTTAACATGAACTGTGATGTGTTTTATTTTTATTGCCTACAGTATGCCATGCTGGTTTAGGATATCTTGCCCATGTGTATATATATATATATATATTTGCAAAATAGGGCTCCTGCCAGCCGGGTCTCATGGAGGAGTTACCATGGTACCATTAAATATTGCGACTTGATGTACAGTATTGCATCAACATGACTAAAACTGCGCTATGTAATAATTTTTATGCCTGTCCTGATATTTTTATCGGTCAAGGTAAAAAATTCCGCTATATGTAGCGATGCAACATTGCTGTGTTGCAACATAAAAATAACACGTTTTTGATGATGAAAACGCATATTTGTCTTACTGCACTGGATGATGTACTGTTTCTAAGCCTAAAATGTAAGATGCATGTTGTTTAAATGTAATCAGTGTATCATTGTGACTTATTATGCTTGTTAAATCAGACCAGTTAAGCTTGTAGGATCTGGCTAAACAATGCTGTGCAGTTTATTGTGGGAAAGATCAAAGGTAATATGTCAGATTCTTTAATGAGAATTATGTTAACAATGAAAAGAAAATGCATCAGTTCTCAGAGAGGAAATTGGAGATTATGAAAGTCTGTGTTACACAATCTGCTTTTGCTATGTTTTTTATGGATTCAAGGAAAGTGACATTTAAAGCCCACATGACACTTCATCAGGAAAAATGTACAAACAACCATGAGCGGGGAATTAAAAATACAAAATTGTTACTCACCTACTGTATGTCAGTGTCAAAAATGGCATGAAAGCCAGTCAATTAGATTTGTGGAGCGCCACCACATCACATTGATGAGGTGCAACATTCCATGTCTAGAACAAAGTATCTTCTTTATAGTTGTGGCTCAACTCAACTTTTCCTACCAGAAGCTTTCAGAATAGGTACTTTTGGAAAAAAAATGTTTTATTTGAAAGTCATCAGACTTGATTTGCTTTAACTACAAATCTGTGTTTCCACAACATAACTCACTGCAGATTCTACTTTCCACAATGGCACCTTAAGTATATTTTGTACGACTGTATATAGTTTTATATTTAAGTTTGGGGTCATCTGGACTTTGTGTGACTAACGCTGACATTATTAGAACTTCAAATAAGTCAGGTTTACCATAGTAAAATAGTTAGGAATCATAAAGACTCAGTTAAAGTTTTATCAGTGTATTTCTATGGCAGAAGCTCAATAACAAACAGTCAAAACCAATATGGGCCTCTTTTACTAAGTGTGCTAAGCCATACGTTTCACTGTGAGATATGTTATAGATTTTCTGTTAGTTTTCAAGTCCTTAATCAGGTGCACATATGGTGTTATATCTTCATCACTATTTCTAATCTTACATTATAACACCATCAATGCAATTATTTCATTGACCTAGTGCAAAACCTTGCAGCATGTTCTTTTCCTTTTGTTGAAGGTTTCATGAAATCCGTAACCCAACAATGTAACCAATGTAACGGTTGTACCCCCACCCAATCTCATATTGGCCCCTATGTGAGGATACTGTCCCATGTCACATGTAATGTAGTGTGGTGCACCTGCTGGCTTACAGGACTCCTGAGTCTCCCGCTTGATGGAAAAGGGGAATTCACCAGGACTGGCTCGTGAGGTAGTGCTGAGATCTACTAACTTTTGGTACAGCGCCTCCATCTCTTCCAGGTCCCCACGACAGCAGGGAGGAGTCTCTGGCAGAGAACCCCTTGGTGCAGCTTCTCCCTGATTGACTCCAGCCTCAGGCAAGAAGGTTCTTTTAATCAAGGCACTCTTGATTAACATCTTCATAGGCAGACTGCCCCTCATAGCTGCCGGTCTTAGCCGCACATGTTCAAGGTTGCCCACCTCAAGGAAGTCCCTGGACACGACTCCTAGTCAGGGCCCTAGAAGCTGTCCTTGCTCTTCCCTTACTCTCTAATAGAGTAAGGGGAATAGTCTGCCCACCTCTCCCCTAAGGGAGGGCCACAATCCTTGCCAGAGCCCTGGCACTGTGTTGGGTCAGACAGTCACACTGCAACTGGCACAGTGAACAGACACAGACAGACACACTAACTTTAGGAAGTGATGCGTAATATATAGCTCCAGTAGGCACCACCCCTGTGTCACTGTAAGAGGACACAGAGCATGCTGTCACTTCCTTTGCTACACACTACACCTCACAGGGGATGAGGGCAAACCTCATGATTACTCCTGGCAAACCTGCCCTCTTAACAGGGTTTACTGCACAGGAGGAGAGAGGCATGTAACCCCAAAATTACACAGGGCTACACCAATATTATTGCACCTGCTGGTGAATTGCTGCAGGATATACCCAACGTACCAATGGCAGAAGCAAGAGCATGCCAGCGGGTGCAATACAGTTGGCTACAGCTGTATATCCAGGTCTACCCTACAGCAATGTACTTTCAGAAAAAAATGAATAAAAGAAAAAGCGTAATGATATGATGTTTTTGCTCACACAAGAATTGTTCACTTGAGATTTGTGATGTTGCTTGAGGATGGATTTAAGCATGTTAATTCTGAATTTCTGATAACATCTGAACTTTTGTGTTTTTTTCTCTGTGTATTGCATTCCTTTTAATTTCCATAGTACTGTAGTTTGTTTCACAGTATTGCCAACAACCTTGTCCAGATGTTACAGTTGAATTCAATGTATCCCAGTTGTAATTCCAGCACACATCAGCATGAACCATTTCTAAATCATGTTACTATGGGCAGAGGAAGTAAGGATATTCTTCATACTTCTAATTCTTTCAAATGTATCAAGATGTTTATTTTTATGTTGAATACAGCCTCGTACAAAGTAAGTCAGTGTGAAAATGAAGCAGTATTGTTTACGAGGCGGTCTGACTTTGTCACATGTCTCATACCAATTGCATGTATACAGTTCTCATATGTCCTATTAACCTTGGGTAAACTACTGACCTTGATACAAAAGGTTGGTATACAGCTTTACAGTGGCTCATAGTTAAATGTAATAACATCTAATCAATAACTTCTGACAACCAAGGCATGCTAATTTATTGCTTACATTTTATCTACTGAGATGGTAGATTGATTGGGCAGATCAATATAATTTACAGCATATAGTACATCCACTTAGTAGTCCTAGTATTCAAGATCTGAGCTTGTTTCCTAAGATGTATAATGCTTTGAAATAACAGTACCAGTAGAGATCCTGTTGGTGTGAAAATAAACATTAGTCATGTTTATGTATACCACAAATGAATGCTACAATACAGATCACACTCATTCTAAAAACCTAGGCCCATGTTAACTAAGCAGTGTTATTCTACACAACACCTTTCCGGGAAGATACCTTACAACCCAGCCACGTGAATAGAAGATAATGTGCTTTCTAATGCTGAAAGA